>NC_064838.1:75765542-76074739 GCF_024166365.1 Elephas maximus indicus | reverse complement strand
TGATGGTCACCACAATAAATAAGTTCGCGAACAGAGTTGCAAGGTAGAGAAACAAGAAGATCACAAACACTAATTTCTCCTTCAGAATGTCCTGTGTTAACCCGAGCAGAATGAACTCAGTCACAGTGCTGTTCAACTCCATGGTTACAGATGATGTCAAAAGGATGCAGCTGAGAAATGGTTAATCTGAAAAGAAAAGTGTGTAAGTGTTGACTTGGCAATGGCAGCAGACTTGGACTCTGAACTACAACTTTATAGTTCTAATTCCGTGAGGGTTCAGTGGTAGAATTCTCCCTCCAACGTAGGAGACTCGATTGATTCCCAGCAAATGTGCCACTTGTGCAGCCACCACCTATGTCAGTGGAGGCTTGCATGTTGCAACGATGCTGAACAGGTTTTAGCAGAGTTTTCAGACTCAGACAGATTGGGAAGAAAAGCCTGGTGATCTAATTCTGAAAATCAGTCCATGAAAACTCTATGGATTACAATGGAGAGATCCCGTGTCGTGCATGAGGTTACCACAAGTCAGGGGCAACTTGATGGCAGCTAACAACAACAATGGAATCACTTGGGATTTTTTTTTTTTTTTTTAATGCTGATGTCCATTCTTTAACTACAGCCATTGACTCAAAGTCTTCCTGTGGAATCAAGTCATTTTGGGCAAGAAAAAAACTCACAGGTAATTGTGCAATCTGACAATGTCTGGGAACTGCTTATTCTTCTGTATGACCTGAACAAGTCACTTCAATATCTTGAAACTTTTTGTTCCTATAAAACTTAGATTCTAATAGACATACTGTAAGTGTACGTAGGGAGCCCTGGTGGTGCAGTGGTTAAGCATTAGGCTGCTAACTGAAAGGTTGGTGGTAGGAAACTTCCAGCTACTCCTCAGGAGAAAGATGTGCCAGTCTACTTCCCTAAAGATTACAGACTTGGAAACCAGTAGTACTCTGTCCTATAGGGTCACTATGAATCGGAATTGACTCAACAGCGATGGATTTGAGTTTTTTTCTAAAGTAAACATGTATGAAATATATGCCTATATGCATCTCAATATTTGAAAAGCACTATTCCCATATAATTCATATATTAAATTTGGAGGTTCCCTATAGGAAAAACGTTCCTTAATTTGTACACAACTTTCCACAAATTATTCTGACCACTTTAGTGCCTTGGTTGGTTTAGGCTTTAAGAAGAATTCATTTCCCCAACTTTTTACTCTTGGTTTCACCTTCACTGTCAGTCAGGACACACAAGAATAAATCATTGAGGTTAGTATTATTAGGCATAATTATTATGTGAAATCATTCATTACTCATGTTAGATACATGGTATTGAGTTTCACATTCTATGGATGCAAGAATGGGAATTCCAGTACACTTACTTGTGCTCATGAAGAACCTGTACATAGATCAAGAGGCAGTCTTTTGAACTGAACAAGGGGATACTGTATGGTTTAAGTCAGGAAAGATGTGTGCCAGGGTTGTATCCTTTCATCATACGTATTCAATCTGCATGCTGAGCAAATAATTCAAGAAGCTGGAACATATGAAGAAGAACAGGGCATCAGGATTGGAGGGAGATTTATTAACAGCCTGCATTATGCAGATGACACAACTTTTCTTGCTGAAAGTGAAGATGACTTGAAGCACTTATTGATGAAGATCCAAGACCACAGCCTTCAGTATGGATTACACCTCAACATAAAGAAAACAAAAATCCTCACAATTGGACCAGTAAGCAACATTATGATAAATGGGGAAAAGATCGAAGCTGTCAAGGATTTCATTTTACCTGGATCCACAATCAACACCCATAGAAGCAGTAGTCAAGAAATCAAAAGACACATTGCATTGGGCCATTTGGCTGCAACAGACCTCTTTAAAGTACTGAAAAGCGAAGCTATCACCTTGAAGACTAAGATGAGCCTGACCGAAGCCATGGTGCTTTTGGTTGCCTCCTATGCACTTGAAAGCTGGACAATGAATAAAGAAGACCAAAGAAGAATTGACATCTTCGAATTGTGGTGTTGAAGAAGAATATTGAGCATACCATGGACTGCCAAAAGGACAAACAAATCTGTCTTGGAAGAAGTACAACCAGAATGCTCCTTAGAAGCAAGGATGGTGAGACTACGTCTCACATACTTTGGACATGTTGTCAGGAGGGATCAGTCCCTGGAGGAGGACATCATGCTTGGTAAAGAAGGGGGTCAGTGAAAAAGAGGAAGACTCTCAGTGAGATGAATTGACACAGTGGCTGCTATAATGGGCTTAAGTATGCTAATAGATGCCAGGCCTGCCAATTTTTGTTCTCTTAAAGCATAATTGAGAAAATATTTCATAATTTCACCGTGGAAATATCTTCCCCCTTCTCCTACTGTATTTTTGGCTTGTATACATACATATCTATAGAATTGCAATCATTCTATAATATTTTAAATGTTCTGATTTTCATTTTGCATTGTTAAAAGCCTTTTCCTATGTAAAGAGTACCTATAATTTATTTATTAATTTTAGCAGTTATAAATTATTGTATCAAAAATTCATAATATGTTTTTAAAACTTTTTTATCATTTGTTTTCAAATTTTCATTCTCATAAGAAACTTTTAATTGAACCTCTTTTTATTTGTAGTCATTTCAGATATTAAATTTCCAAGGGATTATTGTGGTAAAAGTTATTATTATTTTCCTAATTACTGGCAATTATTATCAAGTGAACTTCCAATTTTTTGTATCAATATTTATTAGAAATACTTTAATTATCAAAGATTACATCCAGGTATTAAAATCTCCAACATTTTCAATAGATTACAGGTTAAAAATAAAAGTATCCTTCTAAAATTCATAACTTCCCAATCCCACTTTACAGAGGTAATATAAAAAAAAGTTTCTTTGTATACCAGCTGCAATATTCTTCCAGGTTTTTCCAGAGTTATTATCTACATAATTTGTTTAAATATCCCTTTTCATGTAAGAATTGCATTTTTTCCCATATCTTTCTAAAATTACAGGAATATGGAACAGATTTCTAATGAAAATCTAACAGAGCATTATCTTATTTGCTTGATGAGTATAACTGAAACAATGATATACATTTCCTTGATTACTGGTGATACTATAATTTTTTTAATATTTTTTTACTTCTTATAATTTTTTTTCTCAATTATATATATCTTTGTCAGTTATTTTTTAATATCTTTAAAGTTTGAGTTCTTTCCCTTTTTTCATATTTATGTAATTCACTCTTCAATTTGGGGACTTATATCTTTATCCTGTCATATTTTTTTCTCTACTTTTTAATATTAACCTCAAAGGATCTAGAATTTATTTTATAATGATTTTGAGATACTCTTCCTTTTTCTGATTAATCACCAATCCGTCAATGAACCAATAACACATTCAAGTCAGCCATCATATGTACTGAGAACCTAATCAGCTCTGTGGTAGCTACAGTGCGATATAGAAATATGTTTTCAAACTCTGTATAATTAAATTGGAGGGATAACATACCTCTGAATAAGATAACTAATTAATTAAGAATTACATACCACCATATATGATAATATCTAATGAATTTTGGTTCCAAAAGTAGAGAGAACCCTAGAGAATAAATTGAGGAATGGTGAAGTTTCAAAAACGAGAAAGAAATGGAGTTACAGATTTCAGTGTGTGAAAATGAAGTTTCTAAACAGGCTCTCTGGGACTAAGGTATTGAATAAGCTTATACTGCATTTCCCTAAGTAGAAGCAGCATTTGAAAATTAATAACTCAAATTGTCTCTCTAATAAAGTTCTATAATATTAATAAAACTTTATGTTTCTTTGTAGTACAGCTGAAATATTAGCAAAGTGCGATGTAAGTAATATCTAGAAGCTAAGACTAGAAGATCGAATTATCTCTGACAAATATAAAGTGAATTAATTATTACTCAGTTTCAATACACTAAGTTCCTAATAGGGGCTAAAAACAAAAACAAAACAAAACAAAAAAACTGTCGTTTGCTGTGAGGAGAGGAGTGGTCAGGTTACCAAGTGAATAAGATGCACTGCTTCAGGTAAAAACAGACAAGACAGTCATAAAAGCTGTACTCTCATCAAATCAAAAAGTTGTAAAAGGTAAGTTTGTGAGCTGATAATGGACAGCTGGAAACCTTTGTGGGTTTCCTGTAGGGTCGCTATGAGTAGGAATCAACTCTAGGCCAATTTTTTTTTTTTTTTTTCTGGTTAATGAAGAGCTGTTAAAGCCAAGTGATGCAATTCTAGTTGGTTTTGTTTCAACTAAGCAAAGAGAATATTTGAAACCTGAAGATAGGCAAACAGCACTTTACTAAGATGTATGCATTAATTCAGATCAAGAGTATTTCAGAGTTCTGTTACTGAGTTCAGCCATTATTTCCTAATACTCCTGAACTATCTATCCTACCTACCTGATACTGGGGGACACCACAGTAGTGGAGCTTCCTATTTGCTCTTCTATAAACCAAACCAAACCAAACCAAACCAAACCCTTTGCCGTCGAGTTGTTTCTGACTCATAGTGACCATAAAGGACAAAGTAGAATTGCCCCATAGGGTTTCCAAGGAGTAGTTGGTGGATTTCAACTGCCGAACTTTTCGTTAGCAGCCAAACACTTAACCACTGTGACACCAGGGCTCCTGCTCTTCTATAGCATCCTTAATTTTTACTTTACCTGTTGAAATGTAAACAGTTCAAAACATACCTTGTCCCAAAACTCTCTCTTTAGCCCCAGAATCTTTCCTTTTCTTTCCAGACAAATAGACATCTAACTCTATTCCCTATGCTCTTATAATACTATGTACTTTATTAGATATGTTTTGAATCGAATAAGGTAATCCGATATTACATATTATTTTTGTGTGACTTTAATTTAAGCAGGTTTTCACTTTTGTTGTTTCATTTTACCTGCACAATTTTTGGTGAGGTGACTATGGCCATTTGTCTTGTGTTCTTTATGTGCACAGATTGATCTATAATAGAGAGTTTTGCCGAGTACAATCAAGCTATAACGAAGATTATATGCTGCTGGACAGCCTCTCTCTCTCTGGCATCTAACAGCAAGTTATATAAATCATCAAATCCCAACTAATCATGTAGACTATATCCAAGAAAAGTCACTAGCCAGCAGAGAAGGATGCCAACTGATACCTTAAGTTTCTGTCCTGACGCCAAAATCAACCATGGTTAACTTCATGGTGGGACAAATAACAAAGCAGAAAACTAAGTATATAATAAATAATAGTGAAGAGAAGGAAGGGCAAAGACTGGATGAAGTTAACGCAGGAGAGAGGAGAGTGGAAGTGAGCAAATGTCAGGGAAAGAAGAAGAGCAAGGGGATGGGATACAGAAAGACATGCGGGGAGGCGAACAAAGAATGTTATTAAGGGTAGTGTGACCCAAGATTTCATCACAGAGTTCAACTTTATGTCTCCCTGGCCCACTGCATTGCCACTTGCCCCAAAACCTGAGAGGGGGTGCCGTTTCAGGTCATGATCAAGGGTTGCCACAGGTCTTGAAAATCCAGGACAAGCGTGCAGAAGTACAGCCCTCTTTTATGCCGAGAAACATCACCAATGAACTTCAAACTCTTTAAATGAGAGGACCCCCTCAAAAAAAGAAATTTCTTCCAGGTTGGCTTCAGTCCCATGGTGTAGTTTATTTCTCCTTGTATGAACAGAAAGTCCTTTGACAGATAGTGTACTTTGCTGTGAGGCTAGGGAAGGCTTAGGATACCCGGACCACCTTCACCCTTCATTAGTGGAAATATTCCCTGGGCACTCCATCTTTTTCAGAATATGTACTGAGTATAGATTCCATCAGAGTGCAGATGCCACCACACCAGTTTTGAAGAGTTATTGTGAAGAGAATATTTCAGATAGACTTGAAAAGCTTACCTCTTTCCTTATGAACAGATATATGACTTCCAATAAAGTATATTTTTCATATTTTCAGCTTTAATTTACTTAGAAGATGAATTATATGAAGTCCAGGTGAAACACGGAAAGGATACTTGGTTGACATTTATTGATGTTTTCTATCACAGGAGGTTATGGAGAGTGGAAAGTTTATGGAGAGAGGGAACTCTGAATATGCAGACTTTACATGGCTTCTCTCCAGAAGCAATTGAAGTGGTTAAAAAAAAAAAAAAGTTTATCATTCTGGTTCCTGAAAATGTGTTTACAGAAGAAACTATTAAGGTACAGTGACAGATAAGTGAGTCTGAGGCAATATCCCTATCTATAGGTTCTTTTGGGAAAACATGATTTAATGTTTCTATTTTTACTGCATTGAATATTTATACTAATTCACAAAAAAGTTTACAAAAGTCTATGGCAGGCTTTCAGCCCCAGGAGCTCCAAAGAAACCATTACATCCAGCCCAGTCCCTAAGGATGGTCCAATGAGTTACCCAGCTCAGATAGCCCAAGAGCAAAAGCAAACCTTGGGGCCAATTAGTTAAACCCCAACTTATTCTAAACACATGTGAGGAAGCCTCAATCCCTTCTCCATAGGATTGCTTAAGCCCATCTTTTCTACAAAAAACCAAAAACCAAACCCATTGCCATTGAGTCAATTCTGACTCATAGTGACCCTATAGGATGGAGTAGAAATGCCCCATAGAGCTTCCAAGGAGTGCCTGGCAGATTCGAACTGCTGCCCTTTGGTTAGCAGCCATAGCACTTAGCCACTACACCAGCAGGGTTTCCCCATCTCTTCTAGGAGTGTGAAATTATTGAAACAAGTCAAAGGCTCCGATAAATGAAATATGTGTGGTAGACATGAATCCTGGCTTCACCACTTATGTTCTATATGATCTTAAACAAGCTTCTTAACGTCTTTAATATTCAATTTCCGCTTTTGTAAAAAGGTAACTAGTAATAATTATTATTTATTAGACTTAACATTATGAATATTATTAATATTGCAGTCCCCCATTTCTAACCCCATGTATGTTTTAAGTAAGTGCAGAAATGAAGAAAGGAGACAGACGGAAAAAGGAAAGGAATTACTGAATATTTGTCTTACGTGTTTTATTTTTAAAGATACGTGCTTTTCTCTTCATATGGTAGAAAGCTGGATTTTTGCTTTTTTAATGTGGTTGCAAGTTATTAAAGACAGGACAGATTACATGGTAAAATTACTACCCAGAACTCAAATCTCAAAATAGCCTGCTAGGAACACCAGTGCCTGCCAGGTATCTTCAAAGAAGATGAAGTAGGGGTGAGAGAGAGCTGGGAGACAGAAATGGAGGCAGGAGAATGACATGAATATACATGGCAACATGCTTTGCACTTTTGTTGAAGGGCCTCGTGGCAACCAGCAGTCCCAAACTCCTTGGAGAAAATCATGACCAATATCTGGACTTTTTTTTGGTACAAACAGAGGGGGCAGAATCATGAGGAAGGTTTCTGGTGAATCATGTGAAGCCTATGAGCCTCAGCTTCCTCATCAAATAAATGGGAACAAGAATTTAAAAAGTTTCTGTCAAAATTAAAAAACATAATATATGAAAAGAAAGATGTCCTGGCTCAGAAAAGAACAGGAGAAATATTTATGTGCTTTTATTAATCCTCCCTAAACATGTAGTCCCTCACTGTCAGTTTGTTGTGTTGTGAGGGCTTGTGTGTTGCCATGATGATGGAATCTATACCACCAGTATTCAAATTCCAATAGGGTCACTCATGGCAGGCAGGTTTCAGCTGAGATTCCAGACTAAGACAGACTTGGAAAAAGAACCCAGCAGTCTATTTCTGAAAAGAATTAGCCAGTGAAAACCTTATGAATAGCAGCAGAACACTGTTTGATAGCATGTCGGAAGATGAACCCATCAGGTTGAAAGGCAGTCAAAATACAAATGGGGAAGAGCTGCCTCCTCAAAGTAGAATCGACCTTAATGACCTGGGTGGAGTCAAGGTCTTGGGGCCTTCATTTGCTGATGTGGACTGACTCAAAATGAGAAAAAACAGCTGCAAACATCCATTAAAAATTGGAACCTGGAATGTACGAAATATGAATCTAGGAAAATTGCAAATCCTCAAAAGTGAAATGGAACATAAAGATTGATATCCTAGGCATTAGTGAGCTGAAATGGACTGGTATTGGCCATTTTGAATCGGACAATCATAAGGTCACCTATGCCAGGAATGACAACTTGAAGAAAAGTGGCGTTGGATTTATTGTCAAAAAGAACATTTCAACATCTATCCTAAAGTACTGTGCTGTCAGTGATAGGATAATATCCATACACTTGCAAGGAAGACCAGTTAATACAACTATTATTCAAATTTATGCACCAACCACTAAGCAAAGATGAAGAAATTGAAGATTTTTACCAACCTCTGCGGTCTGATATTGATCACATGCAATCAGGATGCACTGATAATTACTGGTGATTGAAATGCAAAAGTTGGAAACAAAGAAGAAGGATCACAGTTGGAAAATATGGCTTCGGTGATCCAAAAAATGCCAGAGATCACGTGATAGAATTTTGCAAGGCCAATGACTTCTTCATTGCAAATACTTTTTTCACCAACATAAACAGCAAATATACACGTGGACCTCAGTAGATGGAATACACAGGAATCACATTGACTACATTTGTGGAAAGGGACAATGGAAAAGCTCACTGTCATCAGTCAGAGCAAGGCCAGGGGTCAACTGCAGATCAGAATCAATTACTTATAAGTAAGTTCAAGTTGAAACTGAAGAAAATTATAACAAGTCGACAAGAGCCAAAGTACGACCTTGACTATAACCCACCTGAATTTAGAGACCGTCTCAAGAATAGATTTGACACATTGAACGCCAATGACCGAAGACCAGATGAGTTGTGGAATGACATGAAAAAAGCAAGAGGTCATTAAAAAGACAGTAGAGAAAATAAAGACCTAAATGGATATCAGAAGAGACTGTGAAACTTGCCCTTGAACGTTGAGTACCTCAAGCAAAAGGAAAAATGACGAAGTAAAAGAGCTGAACAGAAAATTTCAAAGAGCAACTCAAGAAGACAAAGTATTACAATGACTTGTGCAGGTATAGAAAACCAAAAGGGGAAAACACACTTACCATTTCTCAAGTTGAAAGAACTGAAGAAAAAATTTAAGCCTTGAGTTGCAATATTAAAGGATTCTACAGAGAAAATATTAATGACCCAGGAAGCATGAAAAGAAGTTGGAAGGAACACACAGAGTCACTATACCAAAAAGAATTGTTTGACTTTCTACCATCAGGAGGTAACACATGATCAGGAACCGATGGTACTGAAGGAAGAAGTCCACGCAGCACTGAAGACATTGGTGAAGTACAATGCTCCAGGAATTGATGGAATACTAATTGAGATGTTTCAACGAGCTGGAAGTGCTCACTCATCTATGCCAAGAAATTTGGAAGACAGCTACCTGGCCAATTGACTGGAAGAGATCCATATTTATGCCTATTCCCAAGAAAGGTGATCCAACCAGATGTGGAAATTATTGAACAATATCATTAATATCACATACAACAAAATTTTGCTGAAGATCATTCAAAATCGGCTGCAGCAGTATATCAACAAGGAACTGCCCGAAATTCAAGCCGGATTTAGAAGAGGAAGTGGAGTCAGGGATGTCATTGCTTATGTCAGATGGATCCTGGGTGAAAACAGAGAACACCAGGAGGAGGTTTACCTGTGTTTTATTGACTATGCTAAAGCATTGACTATGTGGATCATAACAAATTATGGATAACCTTGTGGAGATTGGGAATTTCAGAACACTTAATTGAGTTCATAAGTAACCTGTACATGAACCAAGAGGCAGTCCTTTAAACAGAATAAGTGGATACCACATGGCTTAATGTCAGGAAAGGTGTACATCAGGGTTGTATCCTTTCACCATACCTATTCAATCTGTATGGTGAACAAATAGTCCAAGAAGCTGGACTACATGAAGAAGAACGGGGCATTGGGATTGGAGGAAGACTCGTTAACAACCTGCAATATGCAGATGACACAACTTTGCTTGCTGAAAGTGAAGAGGATTTTTAGCCTTTATTGATGAAGATCAAACACCACAGCCTTCAGTATGGGTTACACTTCAACATAAAGAAAACAAAAGTCTTCACAACTGATAAATCCTCACAACATGATAAATGTAGAAAAGACTGAGGTTGTCAAGGATTTCATTTTACTTGGATCAACAATCAACACCCTTGGAAGCAGCAGTCAAGAAATCAAAAGACACAGTGTATTGGCCAAATCTGCTGCAAAAGATCTTTTTAAAGTGCTAAAAAGCAAGTATGTCACCTTAAGGAATAAGGTGCACCTAACCCAAGTCATGGTGTTTTCAATATCCTCATATATAGACATGGAAATATAACTAGGGTAGGGAATTTATTTGAAGCATTCTCTGTGTTATGTTAAAATATGATCCATGGTTATTTTCAAGATCAAGGGACTAATCTCAGCAATTACATTGTTAGGTGCCCTTCAGTTGGTTCCAACCCATATCGATCCCATGTACAACAGAAGAAAACACTTCCTGGTCCTTCACCACCCTCACAATAGTTGTTATGCTTGACCCTATCAATCCATCTCTTTTGAGTGTCTTCTTCTTCTTCGCTGACTCTCTGCTTTACCAAGTATGATATCCTTCTCCAGAGACTTATCCCCGATGATAATATGTCCAAAGTATATGAGACAAAGTCTTGCCATCCTTGCTTTTAAGGAGCATTCTGGCTGTACTTCTTCCAAGACAGATTTGTTGGTTCTTCTAGCAGTCCATGACATATTCAATATTCTTCCCCGTCAAGAAAATTCAAAGGCATCAAATCTTCCTTGCCTCCTTATTCATTGTTCAACTTTCACATGCGTATGAGGCTATTGAAAACTCCATGGTTTGAGTCAGGCGCACCTAAATCCTCAAGGTGACATTTTTGTTTTTCAACACAAAGACCTTTTGCAGCAGATTTGCCCAAAGCAATGCTTCCTAAAACTTTTCTTTCTTTTTTTTTTTTTAATTATGCTTTTGGTGAATGTTTACAGCTCAAGTTAGTTTCTCATGTGAAAATTTATACACTCATTGTGATATGACCCTAGTTGCTATCCCTTATAATGTGACTGCACATTGCTCCTTCCCACTCCAGGTTGCCCATTTCCATTCAACCAGATCCTTTCCCTTTTTATCTGTGGACAGGACCCACATATTAATCTCGGGTATCTACTTGAACTAAGAAGCACACTCTTCAAGAGTATCATATTATGTTACAGTCCAGTCTATTCTTTGTCTGAAGAGTTGGCTTTGGGAATGGTTTTAGTTCTGGGTTAACAGAGTCCAGGAGCTATGTGTTCTGGGGTTCCTCTAGTTTCAGTCAGACCTTTAAGCCTGGTCTTTTTCTAGAATTTGAGTTCTGCATCCCACTTTTCTCCTGCTCCATCAGGGACACTCTGTCGTATTCCCTGTCAGGGTGGTCATTGGTGGTAGCTGGGCACCATCTAGTTCTTCTGGTCTCACGTTGATTGAGTCTCTGGTTTACGTGGCCCCTTTTGTCTCTTGGGCTAATATTTTCCTTGTGCCTTTGGTGTTCTTGATTCTTTGCTCCAGGTGGGTTGTGATCAATTGATCCATCGTAAATGGCCACTCGCTACCTTTTAAGACCTCAGACACCACTCACCAAAGTGGAATGCAGAACATTTTCTTAATAAACTTTGTTATGACAATTAATCTAGATGTCCCCTGAAACCATGGTCCCTACAACCCTGCACCTGCTACGCTGTCCCTCAAAGTGTTTGGTTGTATTCAGGAAATTTCTTAGCTTTTGGTTTGGTCCAGTGGTGCTGACTTCCCCCATATTGTGTGCCGTCCTTCCCTTCATCTAAGATAATTCTTGTCTACTATTAAGTTAGTTAATGCCCCTTTCCCTCCCTCCCCACCCTCGTAACTATCAAGGAATATTTTCTTCTGTGTTTAAACCTTTTCTTGAGTTCTTATAGCAGTGGTCTCATATAATATTTGTCTTTTTGCAAATGACCAATTTCACTCAGCATAATGCCTTCCAGATTCATCCATGTTATGAGATGTTTCACAGATTCATCTTTGTTCTTTATCTTTGCATAGTATTATGTTGTATGAATATACCATAATTTGTTTATCCATTCATCTATTGATGGGCACCTTGGTTGTTTTCATCTTTTTGCCATTGTGAACAGTGCAGAAATGAACATGGGTGTGCATATGCCTATTCATGTAAGGGCTCTTATTTCTCTAGTATATATTCCACAGAGTGGAATTGCTGGATCTTATGGTAGTTCTATTTCTAGCTTTTTAAGGAAGCTCCAAGTCGATTCCCAAAGTGGTTGTACCATTTTACATTCTCACCAGCAGTGTATAAGTATTCCAGTCTCTCCAAAACCTCTCCAACACTTACTATTTTGTGTTTTTTTGGATTAATGCTAGCCTTGCTGGGGTGAGATCGTATCTCATTGTAGTTTTGATTTACATATCTCTAATGGCTAATGATCGTGAGCATTTCCTCATGTGTCTGTTAGCCACCTGAATGTCTTCTTTGGTGAAGTGTCTGTTCATATCCTTCGCCCATTTTTTAATCGGGTCATTTGTCTTTTTGTGGTTGAAGTTTTGCAGTATCTTGCAGATTTTAGAGATTAGACCCTGATCAGGTATATTGTAGGCAAAATTTTTCCCTTGTCTGTGGGTTGTCATTTTACTCTTTTGGTGAATTCTTTGTATAAACACATTTGATTTTTAGGAGTTCATAGTTATCTGGTTTCTCTCTGGTAGTTTGTGCATTGCTAGTTAGGTTGTGTATTCTGTTTATGCCATGTATTAGGGCTCATAGCATTGTCCCTATTTTTTTCTTCCATGATCTTTATAGTTTCAAACTTTATGTTTAGGTCTTTGATCCATTTTGAGTTAGTTTTTGTACATGGTGTGTATAGGTAGATATCAACTTATTGCAGAACCATTTGTTAAAGGGACTGTCTTTTCCCCATTTAATGGATTTTGGGCCTTTGTCAAATATCAGCTGCTCAGAGGTGGATGTGTTTACTTCTAGATTCTCAATTCTGTCCCATTGGTCTATATATCCGTTGTTGTACCAGGCTGTTTCTACTACTGTGGCACTATAATAGGTTCTAAAATCAGGTAGTGTGAGGCCTACCACTAGTCCTTCTTCTTCAGTAATGTTTTGCTTATCCAGGGCCTCTTCCTTTTCCATATGAAGTTTGTGATTTGTTTCTCCATCTCATTTAAAAAGTCATTTGACTTTGGGTTGGAATTGCGTTGTTTACTGCATATTGCTTTCGGTAGAATTGACATTTTCACACTACTGAGTCTTCCTATCTGTGAATAAGGTATGTTTTTCCACTTGTGTGGGTCTCTTTTGGTTTCTTGCTGCACTGTCTTGTAGTTTTCTTTGCACAGGTCTTTTATGTACCTCGTTAGATTGATTCCTAAGTATTTTATCTTTTGGGGGCTATTGTAAATGGTATTTATTTGGTAATTTCCTCCTCAAAATTCTCTTTGTCAACGTAGAGGAATCCAGCTGATTTTTGTATGTTTATCTTGTATTCTGATAATTTGTTGAACTCTTCTATTAGTTCAAGTGGTTTTCTTGTGAATTATTTGGGAATTTCTGTGTATAAAATCATACAATTTGCAAATAGGGATGCTTTTACTTCTTCCTTACCAATTTGAATGCCCTTTACTTGTTTTGCTAGCCTAATTGCTCTGGCTAGGACCTACCACACAATGTTGAATAAAAGTGGTGCTAAAAGGCATTTTGTCTGATTCCTGTTCTCAAAGGGAATGCTCTTAGACTCTCTCCATTTAGGATGATGTTGGCTGTTTGCTTTGTATAAATGCCTTTTATTATCTAGAGGAATTTCCCTTCTATTCCTATATTGCTGAGAGTTTTTTTTTTTTTTTAAATCAAGAGCGGGTGTCGGACTTTGTCTAATGCCTTTTCAGCATCCATTGATAAGATCACGTGATTCTTGTCTTTTGTTTTTTTCTGTGATGCTTTATGCTGTTTTTCTAATGTTGAAAAATTCCTGCATACCTGGTATAAATTCCGCCTGGTTATGGTGAATTTTTTTTTGATGTGTTGTTGAATTCCATTGGCTAGAATTTTGTTGCAGATTTTTGCATCTATATTCATGAGAGATATTGGTCTGTACTTTTGTTTGTGGTATCTTTAGCTAGTTTTGGTATCAGGGTTATGCTGGCTTCATAGAATGAGTTTGGAAGTATTCCTTTCTTTTCTATGCTCTGAAATACCTTTATTAGTACTGGTGTTAACAGTTCTCTGGAAGTTTGGTAGAATTTTCCAGTGAAGCCATCAGGGCCAGGGCTTTTTGTTCATTGGGAGTTTTTTAATTACCTTTTCAATATCTTCTTTTGTTATAGGTTTTAGTTGTTCTACATCTGTAGTCTGTTTCTAAAAATTTGTTTATTTCCTCTAGGTTAGAGTACAATTTTTCATAGTATTCTGTTATGATTCTTTTCATTTCAGTTGTGTCTTCTGTCATAGTGCCCATCTCATTTCTCATTTGGATTATTTGCTTCCTCTCCTGTTTTTCTTTTTTCAGTTTGGCCAATGGCTTATCGATTTTGTTGATCTGTTCAAAGAGTCAGCTTTTGGTCTTAACTCTTTCCACTGTTTTTCTATTCTCTATTTCATTTAATTATGCTCAAATTTTTCTTATTTCCTTTCTCCTGATCCCCAAGGGCTTCTTTTCCTGCTTTTTTCCTACTCGTTGGAGTTGTAGGGTTAGTGTTTTGATTTTTGACCCTTTCTTCATTTTGGATGTGTGCATTTATTGCTGTAAATTGACCTCTAAGCACTGCTTTTGTTGTGTCCCAAAGGTTCTGGTAAGATGTCTTTTGATTCTCATTTGATTGTATGAATTTCTTTATTCCACCCTTAATTTCTTCTATAAGCCAGTAGTTTTTGAGCAAGGTATTGTTCAGTTTCAATGTATTTGATTTTTTCCTTGCTTTTTCTGTTATTGATTTCTACTTTTATGGCTTTATGGTCAGAAATGATGCTTTGTAATATTTTGATGTTTTGGACTCTGTTAAGGCTTGCTTTGTGGCCTAATATGTGGTCTATTCTGAAAAATGTTCCGTGTGCATTGGAAAAGAAAGTATACTTTGCTGCTGTTGGGTGGGGTGTTCTGTATAAGTCTATGAGATTAACGTTTGATTATGTCATTTAGATCTTCCACGACTTTATTGAGCTTCTTTCTGGATGTTCTGTCCTTCACTGATAGTGGTGTGTTGAAGTCTCCTACTATTATTGTGGAGCTGTCTATTTCTCTTTTTAATGCTGCTAGAGCTTGTTTTATATATTTTGGAGCCCTATCATTGGGTGCGTAAATATTTGTTACAGTTATGGTATATGGACCCTCTTGATTTTGCTTTAAATCTGTTTTGTCAGAGATTGATTTTGTCACTCTTGTTCTTTTTTGACTGTTGTTTGCTTGATATATATATTTTTTATCCTTTGAGCTTTTGTTTGTGTCTTTAAGTCTAAGGTGTGTCTCTTGTAGGCAGTATATAGATGGATCATGTTTTTTTTTTTTAATCCATCCTGCCACTCTCTGTCTCTTTATTGGTGCATTTAGTCCATTTACATTCAGTGTAATTATTGACAGGTAGGTTTTTGATGCTGTCTTTTTCGTGTGTGTGTTGTTGACAGTTTCTTCATTCCATTTAATTTTCTGTGCTGAGTCTTTTTTTTTTTTAAATGTATTCTTTTCCTGTTTTTCATTGTTGTTGATTTCGTATTTGCTGAGTCCTTATGTTTTCCATGTTTTAATTTTTTTTTTTTTTTTTTGGTGTGTAGGATTGTTAGTTTCCTTTGTGGTTACCTTAATATTTACCTCTGTTTTTCTAAGTTTAAACCAATCTTTTATTTATTGATATAGCCTTGACTTCCTCTCCATATGAAAGTTCAATGACTATATTATTTAGTTCCTTTTTTTTTTGTTTTAATGTTGTCATCTTTTACATATTGGCAGCTCCATTTCCCTATTTTTAGTGTTTTAGCTTTGGTTTATTTTTGTGACTTTTTTATCCGGATTTATATCTGGTTGTTCTGTCCTGTGTTCTAGTCTTGGGTTGTTATCTGACATTATTGATTTTCTTACTGGAGGAATTCCTTTAGTATTTTGTAATTTTGGTTTCATTTTTAGAAATTGCCTAAACTTGTTTATCTGAAAATGCCCTAATTTTGCCATTATATTGGAGAGACAGCTTTGTTGGATGTATAATCCTTGGCTGGAAATTGTTTTTCCTTCAAGGCTTTGTGTATGTCTTCTCGTTGTCTTCTTGCCTGCATGGTTTCTGCCGAGCCATTAGAGCTTAGTCTTACTGACTCTTCTTTGTAGATGACTTTTCCTTTATCCTTAGCCACTCTTAAAGTTCTCTCTTTATTTTTGCTTTTGGCAAGTTTGATTATAATATGTCTTGGTGACTTTCTTTTGGGATCTACCTTATGTGGGGTTCAATGAGCTTTTTGATAAGATATCTTCTCATCTTTCGTGATATCAGGAAAGTTTTCTGCCAACAAATCTTCAACAATTCTCTCTATATTCTCTGTTATCCCCCAATGGCTCATAGGTTATTCCTCTTGATAGAGTCCCATATAATTTTTAGGGTTTCTTCACTTTTTAAAATTATTTTATCTGATTTTTTTCTCAAATAAGTTGTTGTCAAGTGCTTTATCTTCAATCTCACTAATTCTGACTTCCATTATCTCAATTCTGCTCCTATAACTTTCTATTGAGTTGTCTAATTCTGAAATTTTATTGTTAATCTTTCATATTTCTGTTTGCTGTCTGTGGATTCTTGTAGCCTGATAAATTTGTCATTAAGTTCTTAAATGATCTTCTTAAGTTCCCCAATTGCTTTGTCTGTGTGTTCTTTGGCTTGTTCTATATTTTGCCTGATCTGCCTAATGTCTTGAAGAGTTCTGTATATTAATCTTCTGAATTCTTCCTCTGATAATTCCAAGCAGTTATCTTCCACTGGAAGGTTTCTTGATTATTTGTTTTTATGGCTTGCTGAAGCCATCATGGTCTGCCTCTTTATGTGATTTGATATTGACTGTTTCTCCAAGCCATCAGTAAGTTATCATATTTACTTATTTTATGTTTACTTGTTGTGTCCTAGCTTCTTGTTTTGATATGCTCAAGTAGGCTAACCATGTGAGCTAGTTTGATTATTGTGTCTTTGAAGCTCTCATGTCCTGTCTCCTGGTGGTTAGAGCTGTTACTAGGTATGTGAGCTCACTTTTCTTGTGTAGATTCAGCTCAGGTGCCCAGGTCATCAGTCACCAAGTGTGTGGTGCAGGCTCTCACCTACAGTACTAGATGGGAAGGTGTGATTCGTGTAGGCACAGGTATCTGGCTGCATTAGGGGATCATGCACTGATCTAGGCAGGGGGTGGCTGCTGCCCCTGAGTGTCTGGTTGGAAGGTGTCCCCCAGTTCCCTAGAACTTGTAGACACATGGGTTTTGCAGCAAGACTTTGGTCATCCAATGCTGTTGGTTCTAAGTACTGGGAGTCAGCACTTATTCTTGGATCCATGACACAAGAGGCTCGGTGAGATGAGTGGAGACACCAGTCCTCAAATCCCTGATGTGGGTAGGAAAGGACACTGCTTAATGGACAGGATGGCATTAAATGTCAGGAATCTGCCACTCCCCATTATAGCAGATACAAGTGAAAATAAACTTCAGGTATATACCCTGTTTTACAGTGCTAATGAGGGCCTACACTGTTGAAATGGGCCCACACAGGTTTATGGAGGAGTGAAAGGCATTCAGAGTTTCTGGACCCCTTATGGCTGAGCTTAGGCAAAGGGGCTGTGCCTGCCCCAAGTTCCCAGCTTAGGGGAGCTGGTAGATTATTTTTTCCTGTTTGTTAATTTGTTCCCTCTCCAAAGCTGGGAGAATGGCTCCAGATACAGGATGGGTCCTACTTCTGGCCCAGAGAGTGCAGCAATCACTGAAGCTGAGGGGGGGGGGCAGAATGGGAGAGAGGTACTTCCCAAAAGGTTTTTTTTTTTTTTTTTTAATCCTCTCGGTAGGTTAGATGCTTGTAGTTATCTTGCCAATTGTCTGTTGTTTTTCTCCGGTTCTGGACACTCAGCCATTCAGTCTCTCCTCATGTGGAAAATGCATCCTTAATGCCACTGCTTGTCTCACCTCAAGCGCCAGCCAATCCAGCATGCAGGCTGCCTATGTCAGCCAGGTCAGGTCTGGCAACTAGTCACAGCTTCTGAACCATCTCTCACTCTCCTTGCCACTTGGTCTGATTCCTCAACTTTGTCTTTGATGTTCAGGGCTCCTAGATGGTCATATGCAATCAATTCACTTGTTTTGGGGGTCTTTGCTGTAAGAGGGACCAGAGGAAGTATCTGACTACTCTGCCATCTTGGCCTCATCTCACGTCCTAATATTTCTTGACTGCTGCTTCCATGGGCATTGATTGCAGATCCAAGTAAATCGTAATCCTTGAACTTCAATTATTTCTCTGTTTATCATGATGTTGCTTATTGGTCCAGTTGCGAGAATTTTTGTTTTCTTTATGTTGAGGTGTGTCATGGATTGAATTATGTCCCCCCAAAAATGTGTGTATCAACTTGGTTAGGCCATGATTCCCAGTATTATGTGGTTGTCCTTCATTTTGTGATTGTAATTTTATGTTAAGAGGATTAGGGTGGGATTGCAACACCACCATTACTCTGGTCACCTTCCTGATCCAAAGTAAAAGGAGTTTCCCTGGGTGTGGCCTGTACCACCTTTTATCTCTTAAGAGATAAAAGGAAAGAGAAGCAAGCAGAGAGTTGGGGACTTTGTAACACCAAGAAAACAGCACCAGGAGCTAAGCGCATCCTTTGTATCCAGGGTTCCTGCTTCTGAGAAGCCTCTTGACCAGGGGAAGATTGAGGACAAGGACCTCCCTCCAGAGCAAACAAAGAGAGAAAGCCTTCCTCTGGAACCGACACCCTGAATTTGGACTTGTAACCTAATAGACTGTGAGAGAATAAATTTCTCTTTGTTAATGTCATTGACTTGTGATATTTCTGTTATAGCAGTACTGGATGACTAAGACAAGGTGTAACCCATACCGAAGGCCATGGTCTTCCATCTTCGTCAGTAAGTGCTTTGAGGCCTCTCCACTTTCTGCAAACAAAGTTGTGTCATTTCCATATCTGCTGTTATTGATGTGTCTTCCTCCAGTCCTGATGCCCTGTTTTTCTTCATGTAGTCCATCTTCTTGGATTATTTGCTCAGCATACAGAATGAATAAGCATGGTGAAAGAATACAACCCTGTCATGCACCTTTCTTGACTTTAAACCACATAGTATTCCCTTGTCCTTTTCAAACGTCTGCTTCTTGACCTAAGCCCAACTTCCTCATGAGCACTATTAAGTGTTCCAGAATTTCCATTCTTCGAAATGTTATCTGTATTTTGTTATGATCCACACAGTAGAATACCTTTGCATAGTCAATAAAACACAGGTAAACATCTTTCTGTTATTCTCTGCTTTCAGCCAGGATCCATCTGACATAAGCAATTATATTTCTGGTTCCATACCTTCCTCTGAATCTGGCTTGAATTTCTGGCAGTTACCTGTTAATGTACTGAGCAACTGCTTTTGAATGATCTTTAGCAAAATTTTACTTGTGTGTGTTATTAATGATATTGTTCAATAATTTCTACATTCTATTGGATCACCCTTCTTTGGAATGGGTACAGATATGAGTAGCTTCCAAATATGGCCAGGTAGCTGTCTTCTACATTTCATGACATGGATGTGTACGCACTACCAGCACTGCATCTGTTTGTTGAAACATTTTGATTGATATTCCACCATTTCCTGTAGACTTGTTTTCCTCCAATGCCTTCAGTGCAGCTTGGAACTCTTCCTTCAGTACAATTGGTTTTTGATCATATGTTACCTCTTGAAATGGCTGAACGGCAACCAATTCTTTTTGGTACAGTACTCAGAGTATTCCTTTCATCTTCTTTTGATGCTTCCTGTGTCATTCAATATTTTCCCATAGAATCCTTCACTATTGCAGATCGTGCTTGAATTTTTTCTTCAGTTCGTTCATCTTGAGAAGTGGTGATCATGTTCTTCCCTTTTGGTTTTCTATCTCCAAGTCTTTGCACATTTCATTATAATCCTTTACTTTCCCTTCTCTCACCATCCTTTGAAATCTTCTGTTTAGATCTTTTGCTTCATCATTTCTTCCTTTCTCTTTAGTTACTCTACATTCAAGAGCAACTTTCCGAGTCTCTTCTGACATCCATTTTGATCTTTTTTTCTTTCCTGTCATTTTATTGATCTTCTGTTTTCTTCATGTATGTTGTTCTTGATGTCGTTCCACAACTCATCTGAAATTAAGTCATTAATGTTCAATGCTTCAAATCTATTTTTGAGATGTTTTTTAAATTCAAGTCAGATAGTCGGATATACTCACAGTCATACTTTGATTTTCCTGGATTTGTTCTAACTTTCTTCAGCTTCAACTTGAGCTTGCATATTAGCAATTGAGGGTCTGTTCCACAGTCTGCCACTGGCATTGTTCTAACTGATTATATTGAGCTTTACCATCATCTCTTTCCATAGATGTAGTTGATTTGATTCCTGCATATTCCATCTGGTGAGGTCCAAGTGTACAGTCACGATTTACATTCTTGAAAAAAGTCATTGGTCTTGCAGAATTCTGTCACTCAATCTCTGGTGTCATTTCTATAACAAAGGCCATATTTTACAGCTACTGATGCTTCTTCCTTGTTTCCAACTTTCACATTCCAATCACCAGTAATTATCGATACACTTGGTTGCATGTTCCATCAATTTTGGACTACAAAAGTTGGTAAGAATCTCTAATTTCTTCATCCTTGGCCTCAGTGGTTGGTGTGTAAATTTGAATAATAGTCATATTAACTGGTCTTCCTTGTAGGGATATGGCTATTATCATCACTGACAATGTTGTACTTCAGGATAGATCTTGAAATGTTCTTTTTGATGGTGAATGCTACATCATTCCTCTTCAATTTGTCATTCCCGGCATAGTAAACTGTATGATTGTCTGATTCAAAATGGTGAATGCTGGTCCATTTCTGCTTACTAATGTCTAGAATATCAATGTTTATGTGTTCCTTTTCATTTTTGATGACTTCCAATTTTCCTGCATTCATACGTTGTACATTCTACATTCTGATTATTAATGGATGTTTGCAGCTGTTTCTTCTCATTTTGAGTAATGCCACTTCAGCAGGTGAAGATCTCAAAAGGTTGAATCCATCCATGTCACTAAGGTAGACTCTAGCTTAAGGAAGCAGCTCTTCTCTAGTTGTATTTTGGTGCCTTCCAACCTGAAGGGCTCATTTTCTGGCACTATATGAGACAATGTTCCACTGCTCTTCAAAATAAGGTTGTCACTGGCCATTTTTTTTTTAGAAGTAGACAGTTCCTTCCTCCTAGTCTGTCTTAGTTTGGAAGCTCCACTGCAACCTGTCCACCAAAGGTGACCCTTGTGGTATTTGAAATATTGGTTGCAAAATGTCCAGTATCAAAGTAACATTCAAGGTGCCACAGTACTACATCCTGACAGACACATGGTGGACTGACAAACCTGTGGTGGATTCACATACAGTTAGTGGGTTAGTATCATAAACACATTTAAATTTGAATAGGGAACGATGTCTCATTTGTTTTCATTTACTGAACAGGCATTTATTGAGCTCCCGTGACAGACTGTTCTAGAAACTAGTGATACATCAGTGAACCACAGAGAAAAAAAAAATTCTGTGCATCACAGTTTAGTCTATAGGAGGAGGCAGGATTTGAATAAATCATATTTCCTTACTCTCAATGCCCTGCCCTGAAATATTTCTGAAACATTAAAGGAGGTATTATATATAGGAGCTGCGTAAATGAAAAAGTAGCATTCAAGATACCAGGCTCCTATAGCAGTATACTTTAAAATCTCAGCAAAATCCCACTTTTCAGCCTAAAACTCCAGGATGGGAAGAGTATTAGGGGAGAAATGATAAATGAGAATATATTCAGAAAGAATAAATGAGATGCCATATAGAGAAAAAAATATTTTTTTATTTTAAAAAAATATCGAGAGCTAGGAAAAAATATGAACTTCTTGCACTTCTAAGTTATTTGAATTTAACTTGAAGATGACAAGCTGAAGACAGATCTAGTTTCATTAGATTTTAAGTAATTGGTACTCTCAACCCAGAAAAAGGTTTCTATTACATTAGCTGTTATTTGTGCAGCATTAATGATGCATTACTTCATATGTTTCCACAAACTTTGCTAATACCATTATCCCCTTTATAGATGAGGTGCCTGAGAACCAGAGAGATGATGTAACTAGCCCAAGTGTGCACGTCATTGATAAACCCAGGTATTATACTTGGTAGCCTGAACACTACACTCATACTTTTAAGCACTACATTACACTTTGAAACTCCCTCAGAAAATGCAAAATTGTGAATTATAAATCTCACCATGTATCAGTTCCTTGAAAACTCTGGTGATGGCAATCTCATATTCCTCATCCAGAAAAGTCCATTCAGTGGCTGGATAAAAGGTGCAGGTTGTTTCCAAGCCTTTTATTGTACACCTGAAAGAGAGAGAAAGAGCTTCACAGGCACACAAGGTGGAGAATATTCTCCACAGCTTCTCAAGTGCTGCCTTCAACGTGGTCTCAGGGAACAAAAAATAAAGATTCAAAAGTTTTCTACTTTAGTTTCAGCTAGAATTTAAAGAAGTTTCCCACAGAGGAATGAACCTATAGTACTGTCTCTCAGTTGCCCCCTGGGATTTGAAAATTTCCCAACAGTATGAGTCTCCAAGACACGGTTTTATGTGGTCTGACTTGCTTAACTGTTTGCAAATCTTTTATGTCCCTGAGTAATTAGGTTATTTTTTTTCTCCTACCTTTTTTTTTTTTTTTAGCTGTTCTTGAGTTTCTATTTGAAGGTGCTTACATTTCCCTTTATGTTCAGGAAGAGAATACTGTGTATGCTGGAATGGAAATGCCTACGTTCTTATTAAAAGCAAGAGCTGAGTTCTGGGATATGGCACAGCATCAATCCATGAGGATAGCATATCTAGTTCTCAGGTTTGGGGACCAATGAGTGCTTATTAAAGAATAATACATTTCGTGTATAAATATGCAAAAATGTATAAAAACCAACCAAATCAAACCCAGTGCCATCGAGTCAATTCCGACTCATAGCGACCCTAGAGGACAGGGTAGAACTGCCCCATAGAGTTTCCAAGGAGCGCCTGGCAGATTCGAACTGCCAACCCTTTGGTTAGCAGCCATAGCACTTAACCACCATGCCACCAGGGTTATAAATTAATACAAATATTATCTCTTGTTCTCAATAACTGATCCCTATTTTCCATGACTTTGAAACAAAGAGCCTGGTTTCTGACTCTGAGTGGAACAAATGGTTAACACACTTAGCTACTAACCTAAAACTTTGAAGTTCAATCCACATCTAGGCACCTCAGAAGAAAGGCCTGGCCATCTACTTCCACAAAATCAGTTCTTGAAAACCCTATGATGTACAGTTCTTCTCTGACACATACAGGTTCTCCATGAGGCAGATTACACTTGATAGCAACTGTTTTTGTTTTCTAAGAATTTTTTCTCTTTTCCTTTAATTGGAAAAGAATGAATGATAGATCCATAGAAGTTTGAGAGGAAGCCTGGATTTGACCCATAAGGCCACTTCAGAAAGGGGTCAAAACAGTTTGTTGCTCCATGTAATCTTTAAACATTTTACTTTGCCTATTTATATGGCTATTCGTACCCCACAAAAGATACAAAATTTAAGTGATTCATCAGAAAAGTCAAGGCCTAGAAGCACCTTCATATCAGTTGCCCATGGGATTAAAGAATGTGTGTTTTTTTTTTTATTAAAATTTTAGATGTCTGCCTCAACCAGAAGAACTGACCAATATGGACCACACATACTGTGATACAGACAGAAATCCCCAGGGAACTGCCTGAGTCACGGCATGGAGCCTATGGAAGGTCTGGGTGATCTCGCTAGGTAGCAGCAAGAGTGGCACTCAAGATAAAGAATGTCTTCCCCCACTCTCAACACCCTCAGTCAGAGCATGGACAGGTGAGAGCTGATAAGGGCCCACACACACAGCACACGGCCAAGGAGTAGCAGGGCACCATTTTTATCCCAGAGCCCTGAACATGTGCTATGTCACCCAAACTTAGCATGTCAGCACCACTCTGGTAACCCAATGTGGTGCAATCCTGTGACAAAAATAAATACCCAACCTGCAAAAACCATTTGCTTGCCAGATGACCCAGCTGGAGCTACGGTCCCAGCCACAGGACCTGGCATAACATCATTGGGGCTGAATAAGAGCTTATGGAGGCTGCTGGTTGACCCCGTGGATGGGCTAGAGTATGGAAGAGCAACTTGAAAAGGAGAAATAGGAAGGGGCCCATGCAGTCAAGTCCAGGTTGGGGAGCCTCGTCTGGAAAGCACCTCCAGCTTCCCAATACTGGGCATTGGAGAGCTTAGAAAATTTTCAGAAGACACTCCAAAGTGTGGAAGCAAGGATAGCTTTCTGCTGGCCCAGGTCTAAGGGTAACACATTGCTGTCATTTTGATACCATGCTGCTGTCTAAAATATCAATTCTCTAAATCTATGAACATAAAGTGACAATTGATGCAATTTATAGAGTCAGGGGAAAGATAATTGTTCGAGAGAGAGGGAATAGCTTATGAATGCACAGTCCCTATGGAAAGAACATAACTTGTCACTAAGAGGAACAGAAAGGGGCCACATGGACTGGAAGATCAGTCAGGCGTTGTCTATGAGAGAGGAGTTCAGAGAGGTAGGAGAGCAGCAAGATTACTGCTGCCTGATCTTCAGTAACTGTAATGTTTTAACTTACCCTGAATGACATGGAGTGCAATTGCAATCATGATATGATCTTATTTATGGTTTAAAATCATTTCTCTGTGCTGAGGGAGGAGTATTGGGGTAGAGGGTTCAAAGATAAAAGCAGGGAGACTATGTAGGCGGTAATTGCAATAATCCAGGTGATTACAATGACGGCTTGGAATTAGGTGACAGCTCCGGAAATGATAAGAAGTTCTTGAATTTGGGATACATGTTAAAGTTAAAGCCAACAGGATTTCTGGATAGAGTGGATGTGCGGAATGAGAAAATACAAATAGATCAAATGTGCCAACAGTCAAGATGAAGGATGACATGGGTGGAATCAATCTGGGGATGGCAGCAGAACCAGGAATACAGCTGTGGGTTTGTTCAGTTTGAGATATCTATTTGCCATTTAGATGGAGATACCATGAAAGCAGGTGGATGTCCAGATTCCAAACTCAAGGAAGATTCTGGGACTTAGATATTAATTTGGGAACCTTGGTCATGTAAAGAGTATGTGAAGGCAGAGGCCTACATCAACTGGGTTAAATGCTGCTAATAGATTTAATAAGATGAGAAACTGGCAATTGCTATTAAGTTTCATGTTGCAGAGGTCTGAGTTGTCCTTGAGAATAGGATTTGCAGATAGTATTAGGTATTAAAGTGTGACTGACAGGAGTTTAAAGAGAATGGAAGAAGAGAAATGGGAGACAGGCATCACAGTGACCACTTGAGTTCTGCTGCAAAAGAGGGAGAATGAAATGAGGTATTACATAAAAAGGAAGTGTATTAAAAAAAAAGGTTTCTTTAAAGATGAGAGAGATAATAAATTGCTTCTTTGTTAATGTAACTATTCCAGGAAAGAGGGAAATATATATGAAATAAAAGACAGAAGAGATTCTTAGACAAGTAAGTGTCCTTGTGTAAGCAGTGAGAAGATGACATCCCATGCAAAAATAAAGAGAATGGTTGTCTTTGGTAAGGGTCACAGACACTTTGTTTAAAACAGCAGTTAAGAAGGCAGCATATAAGTGAATGGAGGCTAGTAGAACGATAGATATAGTTGTAGGAGTCTGGAAGTTCTCTTTTGAAGGTTTAAATTATCTCAATTTAATATGAAAGAAGTACATCAATGTTTCCCATTAAGTTTGACACTTGTGGTAGTTTTTTAGGCAGATACCTTTCTTCAAATTAAAGTATCCTTCTGTTCTTTTCTTTGCTAAAGCTTAGTATCATGAAGAGTTGTGAATTTTTCCAATTCTAATACAAAGGTGATCATATAACTTATCAGCTGGTATTAGTAACAAGAAGTCCCAATAACAAAAAAGTAAGACCAAGATTTGTTTCAGATGTCAGGATGCCAAAAAAAAAAAAAAAAAAAAAGAGTCAGACATTGAGCTGTTAAATAACATGCTTAATGAGTAAAGTCTATTTAACGTGAACTAATTTGGGGATCCCACAGAATGATATGAAATTTGTGAGATCTAACTAATTAACAGGGAATATCAGCATTAATGAACAGAACAGTTCATAAATGTAATAGATGATATAGATTCTGATATTACTTTATTTTTTAGCAGTGACTTAAACAAGTTGGAAATTTAGTTCTGTCTTACATAAATGAAGTTTGAGCCAAGTAGTATGGGGCTGGTATTACAACTCTGTGTTAGGGATATGGAATCCTTCAGTCTTGCTTTTCCACTAACCATAACACACATCCTCAGGGTCCAAAATGGCTGCCTGAATTCCCACAACGATTCCACAATCACAGAATTATCATTTAATATACCACCTTCATTTATATTTTATTGGCCATAATTCCTCACGTGGCCACACCTAACTACATTGGATGCTGGGAAATGTCTTTTAGCTAGGAAGAAATGTGCCTTAAAAAAACAAAGAAAGAAACAAACATTGCCATCCCTTGAATCCTGACTGGAAAAGTTTTCAGATTTGTGATCTTTATAAGGAAAGCAAACTGCCACATCTTTCTGCTGTAGAGCAGGAGATGGTTTCGAACAAACGCTCCTTACATCAGCAGCCAAGGGCTTACTTACAGTGCCACCAGGGCTGCTCAACTAGGATCAGTATTCTAAAAGTAAACTTTTTTTTTCAGTTAAAATAGCTTCAGAAAGTTCCTATTCCTGATATTTTTTTCCTTCTTTCCATAAAGGTTTTTCAAAGTATGGCTTGAATGGCAAGAAGCTTAATAATCTGATCCCTGTCTTTTAGTGAATTCTTTTCATTATTATGTTCTAAACAAACATAAAATTCAACTCTCCTCAGATTCCCTAAGACGATACTGAGCTGCCAACTCCAAGATATGAGTGACCTGAGGGTGGAAATAGCATTTCCTGCCCTACCCATTAGTATTTTTCTGTTGCATTACATTACATTCAGCAATACAGGTTCCAGCCCCTATAAAGTATTTGGTCAAGCCCATTTTGATTTCTTTCCTATTGAAATTTAATTTTTTTAAGTTTAATGTTTTATTTTTCATCGGAAACCACCACCAACTTGGTCCACAATTTCCTCATGGCATTTTTCACTTCCTTATTCCTGAAAGTATAAATCAAAAGATTGAGCAAGGGAGTTACAAAGGTGTAAACTATGGCCACCATCTTATCGAAGGAGAAAGCAGATGGAGGTCTGGCATACACAATTATGCATGGGACAAAGAATAAAACCACGACAGCAATGTGAGATCCACAGGTGGAGAGAGCTTTCCGCCATCCTTCAGAGCTATGAGTTCTTAGTGAGAGCAAGATGACACAATAGGAGATGAGCAACAAGGAGAAGATTATGATGCAGATAAACCCACTACTGCCAACAACCAAAACGCTAAGGATGTGAGTGTCAGTGCAGGCAAGCTTCAATAATGGGTACAAATCACATAGGAAGTGATCGATAACATTGGGGCCACAGAAGGGCAGCTGGAAAATGAAGACAATTTGTATCACAGAACGTAAGAAGCCGCCTGTCCAGGCTACCCCCGTCAGGATACCACAGAGCCTCCAGTTCATGATAGAGGGGTAGTGCAATGGCTTGCAAATGGCCACATAGCAGTCATAGGCCATGACGGCGAGGATAATCACCTCCACTCCAGCAAAGAAGTGATCAGCAAAGACCTGGGTCATACAGCCCTTGAAGGAGATGGTTTTCTTCTCATAGAGGGAGTCCACAATCATCTTTGGTGCAAATGCAGAGGAATAGCAGGCATCCAGGAAGGACAGGAAGGCCAGAAAGAAGTACATCGGGGATCCCAGGAGTTTCGGACTGCTGACAATGGTCACCACAACTAGCAAATTGCCCCCAACAGTTGCCACGTAGCAGAACAAAAATACAACAAATTCTATTTTTTGAACACTTGGATTCCATGAAAGACCCAAGAGGACGAACTCAGTTACGAAGCTTTGGTTTTGCATATTTCAGAGGAAAAGGTGGAAGCTACCACAGTGACCATGTAGAATCTGAAATTATGAGAAAGATGTTTGTCTCAAGTGAGTTTATGATATTAGCATAGTCATCAAAGTGTTGGTGAATCCATAAGCAAAATTATTTTAAGTCCTTTGTTGTTGTTAAAAATACAAAAAAAGAAATTTCTTGAGCTATGAGCCAGAGCTGAGGTTAAACCCTTTAAAACAGCCAGAGTTTCAATATGTGAGAATGGAAACATTCATATGTGGTAAGGATGACAAATAGTTTTTAAAGTGGGTGCCAGCTTTGACTTGTTAGGAGTGGCTACCTAGAGTGAAATGTTGAGGAGGATTCTGAAGCACATCCAAGCTCTGAGGAAAGGAGGACTATAATGTATTAGTTATGCCTCCCCTTGACATGGCATGGGAACCAGGATGACTTGCATGGGAAATGCATCTCTCCCCAGGAGACTGCCTTATCTAAAAATAAAAGAACAGATAACGTGTATTTTAAGAGACCTTTGGAAGCCATGCCCACTCCCCCAAATGTTTCTTTAAAAGTTTGAGCTGAACGGGGCCTTTAAGATGAAGTACTTCATTCCATTTAAAAAATAAAGACCAATGGAAAAAGTGCCTAACTGTATGCTTAAAGAAAATGAGTATATATTAAGTGTTTTTTTTTAATTATCATTTTAAAATGAACACTGAAACTGACAAAAATAATAATACCTACTTTAAAATGTTGTGTTGTTGACTAAGTGAAATAACACAAGGAAAGCAATTGCTCAGTGCCTAGTTTCTAGGATACAGTCCATATTAGATTTTATTACCCCTAATTTGGGAGGTTAAGTTAAAAAATTAACAAAAGGTGTATCTGGGATGTTCTGGCTCCAAAGTCAAAGTCCATTCCACTGGATCAATAACAAGCAGTGAGAATGTTTCTTTTCTGGGAGAACTTCAGAGCAAGGATGGCCTTTGTACAGTCTCCACACAGCTCTCAAGGTTAAAACATTCTGATTCATTTATTCATGTTTAAATCAGACACCTCAGGGAAAAGAAACTCCACATGATTTATAATCAGAAGGTAATGGCCCTACCATATAAATAAATATCAAATACATGTACAAAGGGCAACAACCATGGAAGTGAAGAATAGAAACAACATATTCAACATAAGCCAGTCTGAAGACTTTATTAATTCTTAACCAATTGTTTAAACAAGGTGACCTAACATGATCAAGTGCAACTCCTCAAGGTATATTCATTTCAAAATTATATAATGTTGTTGTAAAATAGTAAATACATTGCTTACCAAAGCATCTGACAAGACTATGATGAGGGCCAATTTTGAAAATGTGAAAGCGTTGGTTATCCCAAAGAACTGTTGCAAACTGTGGTTATTATTATCTCACTCAATAAACCAGCTGCTTTCCCCATAGAAAGCATTTCCATGATTCAACCAGATAGTTATTTCAACTTCTGACTTCATTTTCCACAGGTAGACACAGCACTGAAGGATGAGCATGTCCTTGTTTGTACCTATAATAGAAATTTATCACTCAAATCATTTACATAATTATATGTTTGCAAAAGAGATGAATAAAATACTTGTGGGGCTTATATCAGTAAACTGATTTTGTTGAATGCCACTTAGAATTGACAAATAAAACTAATGAATATACAATTTTACAGTTTAATGTCATCTGTTTGTTTGCTTTTAAACAACCATTTTCCTTATGTTCCCAGGGACCTAGGCAATCCTAAATTGTGCCAGCACTGTTAACTCCATATCCAGCTGCAAGCTGTTACCCAGAAACAAACAAAAAATATAAAACCAACCCAAAAGAGTCATTGGATTTGTCAACAAACATGTATTAAAATATAAAGATTATCAGTAGAATAAAGGGTTAACCTAACCACAGAAGGCCATAACCACAACAGGCCAATTTGTTTCTCAGGATTCACAGGGCTTCAGACACTAAGAAACTGTACCAAAAGAGGAGGACTGAGTGCTCTAACTTGTTCGATGGACTGTGGAAGTGCCTACCAAAACTAAGTGACAATTTACCCCAGGAAGTGAGTTAGAGATCTACCCAATATCACACATAGCCCACATCACAGAAAGCAATTATCATATGACAGATCCTGGACCCCTGAGCCAACAGACCAAACTGTTAGAAAAGATAAACAAGAAAAGGTCACTCAATCATGATCTTAAAACAAATAGTTCTTTTTATTTCCTTAAAACAAAGATAGTCTCTAAGTAATTTTCTTGTAGGCAATTATACCAATGGCTGTGAAGAACCCCTAGAATCACTATAACTCATGATGAATCAGCACCTGTCAAAACTGTATAAAAAGCACTTATTGATTATCCTTCTTCAGATTTTGGTTTGTTAGTAGCCTGAGTGCTTGCAGCCAATATCCTTTTTTGTTTTCTGATATGTCACAACAAAAAAAAACTCTGTTGCAGAAGGCTTTAGTGAAAGTTATCACTCTACAACAGATGTAGGATTCAACAGTGGTCAGTTTAGCCTAGGACAAAAGTAAGAGAGACAATGAAGTGAAATAAGTAAGAACATCAACTCCAGACTCATACAGGCTTGGGTTCAAATCCAAGCTCTTCTATTTAGTTATGCCTCATGGAACAGGTTACTTCAAATCCTTGGTTTCCACCTCTGAAAAGTGAGCTAATAAGAATGCCTATTGATAGAATCAGATAACACAATACACATAAATACATTCAACAGGAGATCAAGACCCCAGACCACTGACACAAAGAAGAATTGTCAACATTTTTACTTACACTTAATTCCCCTTTTACCATGAACAGGGCTGACAAGTGCTTTTAATGATAAACTCTTTGACTCTTTCTTTATTACTTTAAAAACGGAAATTATTTTTTTTGGTCACAGTGTAGATATGCCAATTTTTTTTTTTTTTAATGCATAGCACTTTTAAATAACCTTTGTAATCCCTTAGTATCTGTGAAACCCACATGAGTCCACTCTTACTTCAGGCAGCTTCTTTATACAAAGAAAATCAAGTTGTCTGAAAATTAATTGATGCTAATTTATATTAATGATTAAATAATTCTGAAAATGCAAAAATGTGAATTATAAATCTCACCATATATCATTTTTTTTTGAAAATTCTGGTGTTGCCAATCTCCTATTCTTTGTGGAGAAAAGTCCATTCAGTGGCTGGATAAAATGTGAATGGCATTTCCAAGTCTTGTTTCTACATCTAAGAGAGAGAGAAAGTCTCACAAGTTCACAAGGCAGAGAATGTTCCCCATTGCTTCTCAAGTGCTGTTTCAAATTTGGTGTCATGGAACAAAACACAGAGAAGCAAAGGTCTCCTCCTTTATTTCCAACTGGAAATTAAAATGGTTTCCCTGAGACAACATGAACCTGTAGAACGGATCTCAGTTGCCCCTGGGGGTTTGAAAAATTTCAGTCAGCATGATTATCCCAGGCACTTTTATGTGGTTTGAAGTACTTAAGCATTGGCAGCATCGCGAGGTCCCAAATCAATTGGGAATTTTTTTTTTTTTAATCTCCTTCTTTTAATAACTACTCTTGAGATTCTATGTGAAGATGTTTCCACTTCCCTTTCTGTTCAGGAATATAACAATGTGTATGCTGGAATGGAAATGCCTATGTTCTTACTAAATGCAAGAGCTCAGTTCTGGGATCAGGCACAGCATCTATACATGAGGACAGCATGTGCTGTTCTTGGGCTGGGGTAGAAATGAGTGCTTATTAAGGAATGACATATTTCATATACAAATATGCAAAACTGTGTAGATTAATCCAAATGTTACCTTTTTCTCTACATACCTGATGTTGATATTCCATGACTTTAAAACTAAAAGCCTGATTTCCATCCCTGGGTGGAACAAATCGTTAATGCACACACCTGTTAACCAAAAGGATGGATGTTAACGTCCACCTTGAGCCACCTCAGAACATGGTCCTGGCCATCTACTTCCCAAAAATTAGTACTTGAAAGCCCTATGAGGCATAGCTCTACTCTGACACACATGGGGTTCCCATGAGTCAGAATGAACTTGACAGTACCTGGGCTTTGTTGGTTTGTTTAATATTTTCTTCTCTTCTCATGTTCTATGAAAAGAATGAATGACAGATCAGTTTACTCTGATGAAATGTAGCATAGTGATTGAAGTTTGAGGGAAACTTGGAGATCCCCCATCAGTCCACTTCAGAAAGGGACCAAACTAAACACTTTGTTACTCCATTCAGTATGTAAACATTTTACTCTACCTACTTCTAGGGTAATTTATACCCCACAAAAGATGTAGAATTGAAGTGATTCATCAGAAAAGTTAAGGGCCAGAATCACCTTCACATCAAGCACCTATGGGAACAAAGAACAAGGGTTGCTTTCTTTTTATTAAAATTTTAGAGGTTTGCCCTGACCAGAACAACTAGCTGACCTGGATACATTCCTTGTGATTCAAGGATAGAAATCCATGGAGAGCTGTCTGATACAGGCCCTGGAGTCTGTGGAAAGATTGGGTGATCTTGTTAGGTACCATCAAGATGGACACTCAGGGTAAAGGATGTCTTCATCCACTCTTAACACCCTCAGTCAGAGCATAGACAGATGAGAGCTTGATAAGGCCCCACACAAAGGGCCCAAGGCCAAGGATCAGCAGTGGACTATTTTTATCCCAGAGCACTGAACTTGTGTCCCCTGAACTGAGCATGTCAGCACCACTCTGGTAACCCAAACTACTGTAATCCTCTGGAAAAAATAAGTAAGCAAAGATCCAGCCTGCTGAAGCCATTTGCATGCCAGACCATGTAACTTGAACTGGGGTCCCAGCCGCAGGACCAGTCATAACTTGATTGGGGCTGAATAAGAGCTCCTGGAGGACTCCATAAATGGGGTAGAGTATGGAAGAGCAACATTAAAAGTAGAAATAGTCAGGGGTCCCTAAAGTCATGTCCAAGTTGGGATGCTATACCCAGAAGGCACTACAGACTTCCCAGTCACAGGCACTGGAGAATGTTGGCCATTTTGCAGCAGGCACTTCAAAGCATGGAAGCAGGGACAGGGTTCTGCTTGTCCAGGTCCAAGGGTAGTTTCATATAAAGTATCAGTTCTTCAGATCTGTGAATGTAAAATGAGATTGTAAGCCATTTAGAGAGTTCAGGGGAAGGAAAAGTGTTCCAGACAGAAGGAACAGCCTGTGGATGTGAAGGCCCTAGGGCAAGAGTATACCTGGTCAGAAAGTGGAACAGAAAGGGACCACATGGACTGGAGGATCAGTGAGGGATCAGCCATGAGTGAGAAGTTCAGAGAGGTAGGAGGGTAGCAAGATTACTGCTGCCTGATCTTTAGCAATTGTAAGGTTTTAGCTTTTATCCTGAGCACCACTGCAGTTAAGCAGATTCATGACATGATCTGACTTATGGGTGTAAAGAATAACTGTGAATACCTTGCTGAGGATAGAACTGGGGTTTTGTATACAAAGGTAAAAGCAGGGAGACTGAGTAAGAGGGATTTGCAATAACCGAGGTGAAAGAGGATGATGGCTTGGAATTAAGCGACAGCTCTAAACATGATAAGAAGTTTTTGAATTTGGGATATAGTTTAAAGCTAACAGCATTTCCTGATAGAGTGGAGGTGGGCAAGGAGAAAAACAAATAAACCAAATGAGCCATTGGTAGAGATGGAGGATGATGTGAGTGGAGACTGATTGGGGATTGGGTCAGAACAACCAGAAATACAGATTTGGATTTACTCAGTTTAAGAAACTAACTTGTCGTTTAGATGGAAATACCATGGAAGCAGTTGGATGTCCAGATCTCAACCTCAAAGAAGAAGCCTGGGCTGGCAATATTAATTTGGGAACCTTGGTCATGTAAGAGATTATGTAAATGAAGAGTGAATAGAGCAACTGGGTTAAAAGATGTAAAAGGATGTAATAAGATGAGAAATGAAAAACTGCTGTTTAATTTAATGATGCAGAGGTCTGTGGTGACCTTGAAGAGAGGATTTTCAGATAGTTCTAGTTATTTACATGTGACTGAAGGGAGTTTAAGGAGATTGGAAGGAGAGAAATCAGGGCCGGGCATTTAGAGACCCCATTTATTTTTCCTTCCAAGGAGAGAGAATGAAATGGAGTATTAGATACAAAGGAAGCGGAGTCAAAAAAATATTCTTAACAATGACAGAGGTAATGGATTGCTTCTTTGATGACGTAAGTGATCCAGTAGAGAGGGAAACATGGATGAAATAAGAGTCAGAAGAGATCCTTAGGCTAGCATCCTTGTGCAAGCAGTGAGGAAATGAGTTCCCATGTAAAAGTAAAGAAAGACTGGTTGTCTTTGATACGGGTTACAGATACTTCACTTACAGTAGCACTTAAAAGGCAGCATGTAAGTGAATGGATGTTGTCAGATTGATAGATACAGCTGTAAAAAATAGCTGTAGGAGTCTGGAAATTCTCTTTTGATAATTTAAATTATTGAAATAGGGAGAAAGTACATCAATGTTTCCCATTAAGTTTGATGCTTGTAGTAATTTTTTAAGCAGATACCTTTCTTCAAATTGAAGCACCTTTCAATTCCAACTTTTCTAAACCTCAGTATCATAAACAGTTGAGAATTTTTCAAATTCTAATACAGAGGTAATCATATAATTTACCAGATAGTATTAGTAACATCAAGTCTCCATAACAAAACAGTACGACCAAGATTTGTTTCAGATGTCAGGATGTCAAAAGAAAAAAAAAGTCAGACATTGAGCTGTTAAATAACATGTTTAATGGGTAAAGGCTATTTAATGTGAACTAATTCAGAGATCCTATAGAACATAAGAAATTTGTGAGAACAAATGAACATGGAATATTGCATCATTAATGAACAGAACAACTCATAACTGTAATAGACGATGTAGATTCTGATATTACTTTATTTTTTAGCAGTAACTTAAACAAGTTGGAAATTTATTTACCTCTTACATATAGGAAGTCTGAGCCAAGTAGTATGGGGCTGCTATTACAACTCTACAATATTAGGGTTTTAGGATCCTTCAATCTTGCTTTTCCACTAACCTTAACACACATCCTCATAGTCCAAGATGGCTGCCGGAATTCCCACCACAATTCCACATTTACAGAATTACCATTTAATATACCACTTTCATTTACATTTTATTCACCATAATTTGTTTACATGATCACACCTAACTACATTGGATGCTGGGAAATCTCTTTTAGCTAGGAATCAATGATTCTTAAGAAAACAACAACAGCAACAAACAACAACAAAAACCATTGCCATCCCCTGAGTTTGGACTCAGAAGATTTCCAGATTTGTGATGTTTGTAAGGAAAGCAGACCGCTACAACTTTCTGAAGTGGAGTAGGTGGTGGCTTTGAACCACCACACTTTATGTCAACAGCTAAGGGGTTGCCTACTGTACCACAAGAACTGCTTAGCTAGGATAAGGACACTAAAAGTGAACTTCTTTTCCAGTTAAAATAGTTTCATGAAGTTCCTATTCCTGATATCTAAGATTTTTTTTATACTCTCCTTAGGGTTTTTAAAAGTATGGTGTGCATTGCAAGAAGTTTAGTAGATAATATGATTCCTCTTTTTTAGTGATTTCTTTACTATATTCTAAACAAACATAAAATTCGACTTTCCTTAAATTACCTATAAGGATACTGAGCTGCCAACTCCAAGATATGAGTGATCTGAGGGTGGTAATAGCATTTCCTGACCTACCCGTCAGTATTTTTCTGTGGCATTACGTTACTTTCTGCCTTACAAGTTCCCACCCCATAAAGTATTTTATTAAGCCCATTTTGAATTCTTTCCTCTTGAAATTTAAATTTTTAAGCTTAATGTTTTATTTTTCATCAGAAACCACCACCAATCTGGTCCATAATTTCCTCATGGCATTTTTCACTTCCTTATTCCTGAAAGTATAAATCAAAGGATTGAGCAAGGGAGTTACGAAAGTGCAAACTATGGCCACCATCTTATCGAAGGAGAAAGCAGATGGAGGTCGGGCATACATAATTATGCAGGGAACAAAAAACAAAACCACGACAGCAATGTGAGTTCCACAGGTGGAGAGAGCTTTCAGCCGTCCTTCAGAACTATGAGTTCTTAGTGAGAGCAAGATGACACAGTAGGAGATGAGCAACAAGGAGAAGATTATGGTGCAGATAAACCCACTATTGGCAACCACAAAAAGGCCAAGGATGTGAGTGTCAGTGCAGGCAAGCTTCAATAATGGGTACAAATCACATAGGAAGTGATCGATAACATTGGGGCCACAGAAGGGCAGCTGGAAAGTAAACAGAATTTGTATCACAGAATGCAAGAAGCCGCCTGTCCAGGCTACCCCCATCAGGATACCACAGAGCCTCCAGTTCATGATAGAGGGGTAGTGCAATGGCTTGCAAATGGCCACATAGCGGTCATAGGCCATGGCGGTGAGGATGATCACCTCCACTCCAGCAAAGAAGTGATCAGCAAAGACCTGGGTCATACAGCCCTTGAAGGAGATGGTTTTCTTCTCATAGAGGGAGTCCACAATCATCTTTGGTGCAAATGCAGAGGAATAGCAGGCATCCAGGAAGGACAGGAAGGCCAGAAAGAAGTACATCGGGGATCCCAGGAGTGCCGGGCTGCTGATGATGGTCACCACAACTAGCAAATTGGCCCCAACAGTTGCAATGTAGCAGAACAAAAATACAAAAAATTCTATTTTTTGAACACTTGGATTCCATGAAAGACCCAAGAGGACGAACTCAGTTACGAAGCTTTGGTTTTGCATATTTCAGAGGAAAAGGTGGAAGCTACCACAGTGACCATGTAGAATCTGAAATTATGAGAAAGATGTTTGTCTCAAATGAGTTTATGATATTAGCGTAGTCATCAAAGGATTGGTGCATTCATAATCAAAATTATTTTAAGTGCTTCTGTTGTTGTTAAGAATACAAAATTAGAAAGTTCTTGAGCCATCAGTCAGAACTGAGGTTAAACTCTTTCTAACAGTCAGAGTTTCAATATGGGGGAAGGGAACCATTCACATGTGGTAGGGATGACAAATAGTTTTTAAAGTGGGTGCCAGCTTTGACTTGTTAGGAGTGGCCACCTAGAGTGAAACGTTGAGGAGGATTCTGAAGCACATCCAAGCTCTGAGGAAAGGAGGACTATAAAGTATTAGTTATGCCTCCCATTGACATGGCATGGGAACCAGGATGACTTGCATGGGAAATGCATCTCTCTCCAGGAGACTGCCTTATCTACAAATAAAAGAACAGCTAACATGCATTTTAACAGGCAACTGGAAATCATGCCTACTCCCACACTTATTGCTTTAAAAATTTGAGCTGAACTGGGCCTTTAAGATGAATTAATTCATTTCTTATCAAAAATAAAGGCCAACAGAAAATTCCCTAACTGTATGTTTAACAAAAATAAGAATGCATTAAGTTTTGGTTTGTCTTTGTTTTTGTTTTAGTCATCATTTTAAAATATAAGCAGAAGCTGACAAAAATAATAATACCTACTTCAAAGTGTTCTGCTGATGACTGAGTGAAATAATGCAAGGAAAAAAGCAATTGCTCAGTGCCTAGTGTCTAGGATACTGTCCATATGAGGTCTTATTATCCCTAGTTTACTATTAGCTAAGTTATAGTTTGAGAGTTCAAGAAATTAACAAAAGGTACATCTGGGATTTTCTGGTGCCACAGCCGACGTCCATTCCACTGGATCCATAAAGAAAGTAGTGAGAATGTTTCTTTTCTAGGGAGAGCTTCAGAGTAAGGATGGCCTTTCTACGCTCTCCACACACCTCTCAAGGTTAAAACCTTCTGATTCATTTGTTCATGTTTAAATTAGACACCTCGGGGAAAAGAAACTCCACATGATTTATAACCAGAAGGTAATGGTCCGACTATATATATACACACACACACATCAAATACATATACAAAGGGCAACAACCATAGAAGTAAAGAATAGAAACAACATGTTCAACATAAGCCAGTCTTTATTAATTCTTTAATTAAGACTTTATTAATTCTTAACCAAATCTTTAAACAATGTGACTCAATAAGATCAAGTGCAAGTCCTCACGGTTTATTTGTTTCACCATTATATAACATTATTGTAAAATGGTTCATGCATTGCTTACCTAAGCATCTCCTAAGACTACAATGAGGGCTAATTCTGAAAATGTGAAGGCGTTGCTTATGGCAAAGAAGTGTTGCAGATTGTGGTTATTATTATCTCACTCAGTAAACCAGCTGCTTTCCCCATAGAAAGCATTTCCGTGACTCAGCCACATAATTACTTCAACCTCTGACTTCATTTTCCATAGGTAGACAGAGCTTTGAAGGATGAGTGTGTCCTCCTTTATACCTATAACAGAAATTTATCACTCAAATCATTTACGGAATTACATGTTTGCTAAAGAGATGAATAAAATACTTGTGGGGCTTATATCAGTAAATTGATTTTGTTGAATGCCACTTAGAATTGACAAATAAAACTAATGAATATACAATTTTACAGGTTAATGTCTTCTGTTTGCTTTTAAACAGCCATTTTCCTTATGTTCCCAGGGACTTAGGCAATCCTAAATTGTGCCAGCACAGATAACTCCATATCCAGCTGCAAGCGGTTACCCAGAAAACAAAGCATAAAACAAACCCAAAAGGGTCATTGGATCTGTGAACAACCATATATTAAAACATAAAGATTACCAGTAGAATAAAGGGTTAACCTAACCACAGAAGGCCATAACCACAACAGGCCAATTTGTTTCTCAGGATCCACAGGGCTTTAAACACTAAGAGATTGTATCAATGGGGTAGAACTGAGTGCTCTAACTTGTTCAATGGACTGAGGAAGTGCTTACCAAAAGTAAGTAACAACTTACCCCGGGAAGGGAGTTGGAGATCTACCCTATATCACAGGTAGCCCACACCACAGAAAGCAATCATTATATGATAGAGTCAGGACCCCTGAGCCAACAGACCACATTGTTAGAAAAGAGAAACAAGAAAACGCCTCCCAATCATGATCTTAGTTCTTTGTCTTTCCCTTAACCAATGATAGTCTGTAGGTTATTTACTCATAGGTAATTGTTCCAAGGATTGTAAAGAGCCAGTTGAAACACCCTGACTCTTGATGAATCAGCACCTGTCAAAATTCTATAAAAAGCACTTATTGATTATCCTTCTTTGGATTTTGGTTTGTTTGTAGCCTGAGTGCTTACAGCCAATTTCCCTTTTTTGTTTTCTGATATGTCACAATAAAAAAACTCTGTTGCAGAAGGCTTTAGTGAAAGTTATCACTCTACAATAGATATAGGATCCAACAGTGGTCAGTTTAGCCTAGGACAAAAGTAAGGGAGACAATGAAGTGAAATAAGTAAGAACATCACCTCCAGGATCATACAAGCTTGTATTCAAATCCAAGCTCTTCTATTTAGTTATGGCTCATGGAACAAGTTACTTCAAATCTTTGGTTTCCACCTCTGAAAAGTGAGCTAATAAGAATGCCTATTGATAGAATCAGATAACACAATACACATAAATACATTCAACAGGAGATCAAGACCCCAGACCACTGACACAAAGAAGTGTCACTTAATTACTTACACTTAATTCCCCCTTTATCATGAACAGGGCTGACAAGTGCTTTTACTGATAAGCTCTTTCCCTTCTTCTTTTATTAATTTAAAAATGGAAATTATTTTATTTGGTCACAGTGTAGGTATGCCAATTTTTTAAATGCATAGAAATTTTGAATGGCCTTTGTAATCCTTTAGTAGCTCTCAAACCCACATGAGTCCACTTCTACTTCAGGCAGCTTCTTTATACAAAGAAAATCAAGTCGTCTGTAAATTAACTGATGCCAGTTTATATTAATGATTAAATAATTCTGAAAACGCAAAAATGTGAATTATAAATCTCACCATATATCATGTTTTTTTGAAAATTCTGGTGTTGCCAATCTCCTATTCTTTGTGGAGAAAAGTCCATTCAGTGGCTGGATAAAATGTAAATGCCATTTCCAAGTCTTATTTCTACATCTAAGAGAGAGAGAAAGTCTCACAGGCACACTAGGCAAAGAATGTTCCCCACTGCTTCCCAAGTGCTGTTTCCAATTTGGTGTCTTGGAACAAAACACAGAGAAGCAAAGGTGTACTCCTTTATTTCCAACTGGAATTTAAAGAGGTTTCCCTGAGAGGACATGAACCTGTAGAACTGCCTCTCAGTTGCCTCTCGGGGGTTTGAAAAGTTTCAGTCAGCGTGATTATCCAAGATACTTTTACGTGGTTTGAAGTACTTAAGCATTGGCAGAATTGTGATGTCCCAAATCAATTGGGAATTCTTTTTTTTTTTAATCTCCTTCTTTTATAACTACCCCTGAGATTCTATGTGAAGATGTTTTCACTTCCCTTTCTGTTCAGGAATTTAACAATGCATATGCTGGGATGGAAACCCCTATGTTCTTACAAAATGCAAGAGCTGAGTTCTGGAATAAGGCACAACATCTATCCATGAGGAGTCAAAAAAATATTTTTAACAATGAGAGCAGTAACAGATTGCTTCTTTGATGATGTAACTGATTCAGTAGAGAGGGAAATACGGATGAAATAATAGACAAAGGATATTCTTAGACAAAAGTCCTGTGTAAGCAGTGAGGAGATAAAGTCACATGTAGAAGTATAGAAAGACTGGTTGTCTTTGGCAAGGGTCACAGATACTTCATTTACAGTAGCAGTTAAAAGGCAGCATTTAAGTGAATGGATGCTCGTAGACTGATAGATACAGTTGTGTGAGTCTGGAAGCTTTCGTTTGATGGCTTAAATTATCTCAGTGAAATAGAATGTCCATCTAGTGTTTCCAACTAAGTTTGATTTTTCTGGTAGCTTTTTAGGTGGATATCTTTTCTCAAATTAAACGATTTTTCTATTTCCACTTTATTAAACTTTTTTATCATGGGTAGCGGTGAATTTTTCAAATTTTAATATAGAGATAATCACGTATTTTACAAGCTAAGATTAGGAAACCAAAATCCCTATAGGAATCCTGGTGGCACAGTAGTTAAGCATTTAGTTGCTGTCTTAGTTATCTAGTGCTGTTATTACAGAAATACCACAAGTGGATGGCTTTAGTAAACAGAAATTCTTTAACTCACAGTCTAGGAGACAAGAAATCTGAAATCAGGGCACCAGCTCCAGGGTAAGGTTTTCTCTCTCTGCCTGTTCTGGGGGAAGACCCTTGTCATCAATCTCCTCCTGGTCCAGCAGCTTCTTAGCACAGGAACCCCAGGTCCAAAGGATGTGCTCCAATCCTCATTCTTCATTCTTGGTGGTGTGAGGTCCTCTTCCTCTTTGCTCTATTCCCTCTCTTATATCTCAAAAGAGATTGAATCAGGATACAATCAAAACTTGTGGATTGAGTCCTATCTTATTAACATAACTGCCCCTAATCCCACCTCCCCCCCCCCACGCGCCTGTCAGTCTGTAGTATTGTGGGGGCCTCCGTGTTGCTGTGATGCTGGAGGTTATGCCACCAGTATTCAAACACCAGCAGGGTCACGCATGGTAGACAGGTTCCAGCTGAGCTTCCAGGCTAAGACAAACTAGGAAGAAGAACTTGGTGGTCTACTTTCAAAAAGAATTAGCCAGTGAAAACCCTTATGAATAGCAGCAGAACATTATCTAATATAGTGCCTGAAGATGTGTCCCTCAGGTTGGAAATCACTCAAAATACAACTGGGGAAGAGCTGCCTCCTCAAAGCAGAGTCAACGTTAATGACAAAGATGGAGTGAAGCCTTGTAGACCTTCATTTTATGATGTGGCATGACTCAGAATGGGAAGAAACAGCTGCAAACATCCATTAAAAATCCAAACATGAAATGTACAAATTTTGGATCTAGGAAAATTACAAATTGTCAAAAATTAAATGGAACACAAAAACATTGATATCCTAGTATTAGTGAGCTGAAATAGACTAGTATTGGCTATATTTTGAATTGGACAATCATATGGTCTACTATGCTGGGAGTGACAACTGGAAGAAGAATGGTGTTGCATTTATTGTCAAAAAGAACATTTCAAGATCTATCCTGAACTATAACGCTCTCAGTGATAGGATAATATCCCTACATCTTTTTTACTAGACCAGTTAATATGACTATTCTTCAAATTTACCCACAAACCACTAAGGTCAAAGATGAAGAAGTTAAAGATTTTTACCATCTTATGCAGGCTGAAATTTATCAAACATGCATTGATAAATACTGGTGATTGGAATGTGAAAGCTGGGAACGAAGAAGAAGGATCGGTAGTTGGAAAATATGGCCTTGGTGATAGAAATGATGTCAGGGATAGTGTGATAGAATTTTCAAGACAAATGACTTATTCATTGTAAATACCTTTTTTTCAACAACATAAACAGTAACTATACACGTGGATCTCACCAGTGAAATACATAGGAATCAAATCAACTACATATGTAGAAAGAGATAATGGAAAAGCTCAATATCATCAGTCAGAACAAGGCCAGGGTCCGACTGTGGAACAATCAATTGCTGATATGCAATTTCAAGTTGAAGTTGAAGAAAATTAGAACAAGTCCACGAGAGCCAAAGTACTGCCTTGAGCATATCCCACCTGAATTTAGAGACCATCTCAAGAACAGACTTGACTCACTGAACACTAACGAACAAATATCAGACTAGTTGTGGAATGACATCAAGGACATCATACCTAAAGAAAGCAAAAAGTCATTAAAAAGACAGAAAAGAAATAAAAGACCAAAATGGATGTCAGAAGGAAGTCTGAAAGTTGCTCTTGAATGTTGAGTAGCTAAAGGGAAAGGAAGAAATGATGAAGTAAAAGAGCTGAACAGAAGACTTCAAAGGTTGATTATAGAAGACAAAGTAAAGAATTATAGTGACATGCGCAAAGAGCTGGACATAGAAAGCCAAAAAGGAAGAATATGCTCAGCATTTCTCAGGCTGAAAGGACTGAAGAAAAACTTCAAGCCTTGAGTTGCAATATTGAAGGATTCTACAGGGAAAATAGTAAGCAATGCAGGAAGCAACAAATGAAGATGGATAGAATGCACAGTCACTCTACCAAAAAGAACTGGTCTATGTTCAACTGTTTCAGGAGGTAGCATATGATCAGGAATAGATAGCACTGGAGGAAGAGGTCCAAGCTGCACTGGAGGCATTGGTAAAATCAAGGGTCCAGGAATTGAGGGAATACCAATTGAGATGTTTCAACAAATGGATGCAGTGCTGGAAGTGCTCATTCATCTATGCCAAGAAATCTGGAAGACAGTTACCTGGCCAAGTGACCAGAATAGATCCACATTTATGCCTATTCCAAAGAAAGCTGATCCAACTGAATGTGGAACTTATTGAACAATATCATTAACATCACACACAAGTAAAATTTTGCTGAAGAGCATTCAAAAGCGGCTGCAGCAGTACATTGACACAGAACGGCCAGAAATTCAAGCAGGAGTCAGAAGAGAACATGGAACCAGGCACATTATTGCTGAGGTCAGACGGATCTTGGCTGAAAGCAGAGAATATCAGAAAGATATTTACCCGTGTTTTATTGACTATGCAAAAGAATTTGACTGTGTGGATCATACCAAATTATGGATAATATTTTGAGGAATGAAAATTCCAGAACACTTAATTGTGCTGATGAGGAACCTCTACATAGATCAAGAGGCAGTCCTTTGAATAGAACAAGGGGATATTGCTTGTTTTAAAGTCAGGAAAGGTGTGCATCAGTGTTGTATCTTTTTCACCATTCTTATTCAATCTGTATGCTGAGCAAATGAAACAAGAAGCTGGACTATACGAAGAAGAATGAGGCATCAAGATTGATGAAGACTCATTAACAACCCACTATTTGCAAATGACACAACCTTGCTTGCTAGCATGGAGACTTGAAGCACTTACTGATGAATATCAAAGACCACAACCTTCAGGATGAATTGTACCTCATCATAAAGAAAACAAAAATCCTTACATCTGAACCAATAAGCAACATCATGATAAATGGAGAAAAGATTGAAGTCAAGGATTTCGTTTTACTCGAATCCACAATCAACACCTGTGGAAGTAGCAGTCTCAGAAGCAAGGATGGCGAGACTATGTCTCACGTACTTTGGACATATTATTAGGAGGGAGCAGTCCCTGGAGAAGGACACCAGGCTTAGTAAAGTAGAGAATCAGTGAAAAAGAGAAGACCCTCAACCAGATGGATTGACAGTGGCTGCAACAATGGACTCAAGCATAAGGACTTTGAGGATAACGCAGGACTGGGCAGTGTTTCGTTTTGTTGTGCATAGGGTTGCTACGAGCTGGAACTGACTCAGGGGCATCTAACAACAACAACAACTTGGAGGATGCATAGAACAGATAAAAAATTTGTGAGATCTCAATCGATAGGTAATATTACATGAATGGTCAGAACAACTCATGTAATAGAAGATGTAGATTCTGAGCTTACTTATTTTTTTTTAACAGTGACTTAAATGAGACAGAAATGTATTTTCCTCTTACATAAAGGAAGCCTGGGGCAAGTTGTATGTGTATGGCAGCTCCACAACATCAGGATTACAGGCTCCTTCTGTTTTGCTTTTCTGCTAACTTTAACACACATCCTCATGATCCACCATCGCTGCTTGAATTTCCACCAAAATTCCACATTCACAGAATTACAATTTATATTATGACTTTCATTTACATTTCATTGGCCAGAACTTAGTCATGTGGCCACACCTAGATACATGGGATGTTGCGAAATGTAGTCTTTTAGCTAGGCAGTACTATGTCTTAAAAAAAAGGAGAAAACAAAACAAAACCTGTTGCCATCCAGTCGATTCTGACACATATCAACCCTATAAGACAGGGTAGAACTCCCCCTTCGGTTTCTAGGGTTGTGGTCTTTATGGAAGCCAACTGCCATATTTTTCTCCTGTGGAGCAGCTTTGCTTCATAGCCAAGCATTTAACCATGGTGCTACCAGGTCTCCTTAGTTATGTGTCTAGCTAGTACTATAAATGGGAGTTCTATTACTAAAAGGGAAGAGAAGAACAGGTGTTATGGACTGAATTGTGTCCCAAGAAATAAGTGTTATAAATCCTAACCCCAATACCTGTGATTATAATCCAATTTGGGAATGTGTTTTCTTTGTTGTGTTACTGAGGCTGTATTAGCGTTTGCTAACCCGGATTAACCTGTTGCCCTCGAGAGGGTTCTGACTCATAGCGACCCTACAGGACAGAGTAGAACTGCTCCATAGTTTTCAAGGAGTGCTCAGTGGATTCGAACCGTCAACCTTTTGGTTCGCAGTCGTAGCTCTGAACCACTATGCCATCAGAGTTTGCATTAGCGTAGGGTGTGTCTTAAATCAATTTCTTTTGAGATATAAAAGAACGGTTTGAGCAAGCAACAAAGCAAATAGAGTTGGGGGAAGATAAAAGCCATGCCACATGAGATGTCCAAGGAATAGAAGCTGAAAGACAAAAAGACCTCCCTCTAGAGCCAGAAGAGAAAGCCTTCCCCCATAGCCAGCACCTTGAATTCAGAGTTCTATCATCCTAAACTGTGACAAAATAAATTTCTCTTTGTCAAAGCTGTCCACTTGTGGTATTTCTGTTATAGCTGCAGCAGATAATTAAGTCAATAAGACTTCTGCCTCACCATGATTGCCTTAGACCAGAGATTGGCAAACTATACCCTAAAGGCCAAATTTGGTTTTCCACCTACTTTAGTTGTTTTTTTTTTTTTTTAAATTGTGACAAGTATATTTGTAACAAAATGTTTGCCATTTCAACAATTTTTACACTTACAGTTCAGTGATATTTGTGTTGTACAACAATCACTATTATCCATTTCTAAATATTTTCATCATCCTTAACAGAAACTCAGTGCCCCCTAAGCAATGACTTCTCATTTTCCCCTCCTTTCTGCCTCTGGTAACCACTAATAAATTTTATACACTTGCCTATTTTGTAAATATTTCATATAAGTGGGATCACATAATATTTGTTTCTTTTGTAACTCACTTATTGCAATCAGCAGAAAGTTTTCCAGCTTCATCCATGTATCAGGACTTCTTTTTATGGTGAGTAATACTCTGCCTTACGTATGTAAGACATTTAGTTTATCTATCTGAGTCTACTTTTAACACTAGGAAAATTACCCAACAGATCAAAAATATTTAAGGTGAGGAATCTCATTTTGGTCCCTTCAGTTATTAAATTCTATAAATGAAATAAGAAAATGATCGTCATAAGGTTCTTACACAGGCAGACTTATCATGCTGTCACATATTTTTCTTCTTCTTCAACATGGAGCAAGGTGAATAAATATAAAACGAATCTAGGTATTTAATTCTAAAATACTGTAAGCAGGCAGCAAACATTATATTCTACTATAGGTATAACAAAAGTTAAATGGAAGCTATGTGCAAAGGTCTCGGTACTAAGTTTCTAGAGTCATCAATAAACCCACGAAAGATTACTTTTTTAGTTGTTATTCCAATAGAGTCATGCTGATGTCCGTGTTCTTTTTGGACTTAACGGTTAAAAAATAATAGAACCCCTCTTATCAAGGCCCTGCCTAGTTTCCATATCTCATCCTGTACCAAATTCCCCCTTACCCTCTGTGTACCGATTACCCAGATCTTCTTAACTTCAGGCTAGTTGCTGCCTTAGGATTTCTGCATAAGCTTTTTTTTTTTTTTTGCCTGGGATTCTTTTCCCATTGATTTGTTTTGTGCTCCTTCTGTCTCATCATTCATATCCTAATTTAGAAGCCACCTCTCAAGAAAGGCCCGTGTCCACCTAAATAGAATGCCCATCCAGTCGCACGTATACCACTCTATTATAATTTACTAAGAGTCTGTTATCACTATATGACTTTATTATCATCTTACATATATTTTTGTCTCCTCTATTGGAATGTAGAGGAAAGCAAGAGGAAAGCAAAGCTGATTGTCATATAGACCACCGTATACCCAGCACAAACTCAGCAATTATACCTCAATAATGAATAAACCTGGTGGTTAAGGAAAATTATTGGAAATTTTTATAGCTAGATAACTATTGTACATATAAATTTTGTACTTAAAAATAAAAATATTGATTTAAATGCTGTGCTTTGTTTCAAATACTATAACCGATCATTACAATTATCATCATCATATATATCACATAATTTGTCTTAATAAGAAAACGATAACAATGTAAAACCATGCTATGACCTTTGACTTCCCATAGACCTAGTCAGGGGAGACCTTCAGAAAAGAAACAGTGTCTCTGTGGTGACAGCTTTTCCACAACAGGATCAGGGAGAAAATAAACACCCTTTGTATTTAGAAACCCACATCTAGAAGGTAACAGCAGGAATCATTCTCCAATAGTTAAAAATAAAATAGGTCAATATCATTTCTCTTGTCCCATATCTGTTGCCCTCAAGTTGATTCTGACTGACAGCAACCTTATAGGACAAAGTAGAACTGTCCCGTAAGATTTGCTAGTTTTTTTTTTAATCTTTAAAGAAGCAGATTGCACATCTTTCTTCCCCAGAGCAGCTGGTGGATTCAAACCATCAACCTTTCAATTAGCAGGTGAGTACTTAGGCAATGTGACACCAGGACTTCTTTCTTGTCCAATAAAGAATGTGTAACTTCATGACACGGACACTGTCTTTGTTGTTGTTAGGTTCCATCAAATCAGTTCTGACTCATAGTGACCCTATGCACAACAGAACGAAACACCAACTGGTCCTGAGCCATCCTCACAATCGTTGTTATGCTTGAGCTCAGTTTTGCAGCCACTGTGTCAATCCACCTCATTGAGGGTCTTCCTCTTTTCCACTTACCCTGTACTCTGCCAAGCATGATGTCCTTCTCCAGGGACTGATCCCTCCTGACAACATGTCCAAAGTATGTAAGACGCAGTCTCACCATCCTTACTTCTAAGGAGCATTCTGGCTGTACTTCTTCTAAGATTTGTTTGTTCTTTTGGCAGTTCATGGTATATTCAATATTCTTCGCCAATACCACAATTCAAAGGGATCAACTCTTCTTCAGTCTTCCTTATTCATTGTACAGTTTTCACATACATATGATGCAATTGAAAATACCATGGCTTGGGTCAGACGCACCTTAGTCTTCAAGGTGACATCTTTGTTCTTCAACACTTTAAAGAGGTCCTTTGCAGCAGATTTACCACGTGTCTGTCAGTTTGTCGTACTGTGGGGGCTTGCATGTTGCTGTGATGTTGGAAGCTATGCCACCAGTATTCAGATACCAGCAGGGTCACCCATGGAGGACAAGTTTCAGTTGAGCTTCCAGACTAAGACAGACTAGGAAGAAGAACTAGCAGTCTACTTCTGAAAAGCATTAGCCGGTGAAAACCTTATGAATAGCAGCGGACAAAGACACTAGATTCTAAAATCCCTTGACTCCTGCATGAGTGGCTCTTAGTCTGTTTCTGTAAATGATAACAAAAGGCAGTGGAGAATTAACCATATGGGGCAGCTCTATTCTCTCCTGTCGGGTTGCTATGAGTTGGAATAAACTCGACAACAATCTGTTTTTTTTTAGAGTGGCCTCCATATTAAATAACACACCACTAAACTGAGATTATACTTGCCTTCAAAAATGACACTTTGTAGCACAAAAACCAGGAGAATTCTAACTCCTTAGGTGTTTATATGTATTTATCTTTCCCAATTTTTCCCAACCATTGAATTTAAAAAGATTTAAAATCAACAACTAAGTCTCTTTTAGACTGACATTTATTGAATAATATTTATTAAGCATCTGCTAGTTGACTAGAGGACTAGAGGAGTCCCTTAGTGGTACAAACAGTTAATGTTCTCTGCTGGTAACCAAAAGTTTGATGTTTTAAGTCCACCCAGAGATGTCTCAGAAAAAAAAGACCTGGCAAGCAACTTCTGAAAAAAATCAGTCGTTGAAAACCCTACAGATCACAGTTTTACTCCGACACACATAGGGTTGTCATGAGTCAGAATCAACTCCATGGCAACTAGTTAGCTGACTGGAAGTGTATGAACCACTAGGTTTACAAGGTGAATGAATAAACACCATCCCTGTCCTAACAATTACAATTTTGTGGAGAAAACAGAGAAAATAAAAACACACTTACTTATAAAGTAGTACAGTTTCTGCTTATTTATTATAAGGATATAAACGGGATGGAAAGTGAGAGAATAACTGAAAGAAATTACTAGAGACAAGACTTCTTGAGGAGGTGGGTAGTCGTCTGAAAATGAAATTATATATATATATATATATATATATATATATATATATAGGATTGAGCCAGATGAAGCATCTGGAGAAGGAGATGCCATCAGACAGAAGTGTGAGAACAAAAGCCATGAACTGAGAAAAGCTTGGATTCTCCAAAAATCAGTTAAAAAAAAAAAAAGAAGAAGAAGAAAAGAAAGACAAAGGGGGCTAGAGCCTTGTGAAAATGATGAAGTACAAAATGTACCAGAGAGGTAGGCAGCAATGTGGTTAGGCAGAGTACTGCAGTGTCTTGAGCAGATGTGTATGCTTAAAAGATGCCACTTAGTATTGTACAAGCAAGAGATTTGATTGAATGGGGAGGATGAGACCTCACTGTACCTATAGGAAAAATTTCTTCATGGCATGGAAGCTAGTGACAATCCAGAATTTGTTGCCTCTTCCAGAGTTTCTTCATGGTATTTTTTACCTCTGCATTCCTCAGGGTGTAGATCAAGGAATTTAACATGGGTGCAACAATGGTAAAGGACACTGCCATTGCTTTGTCTATGGGATAAGTGGCCAATGGTCTTACATACAAGAAAATGCATGGCACAAAGAACAAGACAATCACTGTGAGGTGGGAGCCACAGGTGGAGAGGGCTTTGCGCCTCCCTTCAGAGCTGCAAGACTTCAGGGAGCAGAGGATGACCACGTAGGAGGCAATGAGGATAAGGAAGATGGTCACACACATCACTCCACTGTTGAGGATGACCAAGAGGCCCAGCATGCAGGTATCCATGCAGGCCAGTGTCAGCAATGGAAATAAATCACACATAAAGTGATCAATGACATTGGGACCACAGAAGGGTATTTGATACATGAAGAGAAGCTGTATTGTTGCATGCAGGGACCCGCCTACCTAGGCCCCTCCCAGCAGCAGGCAGCACACCTGAGAATTCATGATAGTCATGTAGTTCAGGGGCTTACAGATGGCCACGTAGCGATCATAGGCCATCACGATGAGAAGGATGATTGACACCCCACCAAAAAAATGTTCTGCAAAGAGCTGGATCATGCAGCCTTCCAGGGAGATGGTAGCACTCTCAGAGAAGGAATCCACAATCATCTTGGGAGCTATGACAGAAGAATAGGTGGCATCCATAAGTGACAAAGAAGTAAGGAAAAAATACATAGGTGACCTCAGACTCTGGCTTGCAGTCATAGTTACCACAATGAGTAAGCTTCCCAGTACAGTGGCCACATACATGATTAGAAACACAGCAGAGAATATTTTCCGTAGCTCTGGGTTCTTTGTAAGACCCAAAAGAATGAATTCAGTTACATCGTTTTGATTTTGATTTTCCATTTACTGTAGGCTGATGTAAGCACACAACTGTGAGCTGGAAAATCTGCAAGAGCAATTTTTTTTTTAATTATTGTAAAAATGTAATAATACAAACGCAACGTTTGTCAATTCAATATTTTTCACATGTACAATTCACCGGTAGCAATTACATCAATCGTGTTGTGCAACCATTACCAATATCCATTGCCAGATTTTCCATTCATTAACAGAAACTCAATGCTTCCTAATTAATGATTCCCCCTTTCATCCTCTCTCCTGCCCCTAGTAGCTACTGTTAAACTCTGATCTCTCTGCATTTGCCTATTCTGGGTGTTTCATATTAGTCAAAGGACATACAACATTTGTCCTTTGCAAAAGCAATATTATTATTTCTTTTTATTTTGCTTTAGGTGAAAATTTACAGCTCAAGTCAATTTCTCATTAAAAAATTTATACCCATTTGCAAACCTCACAATATGACAGCAATATTATTTTTAATTGATAATCACCAGGTGTTAGGCATTTTTTGTGCCCCATCTCACACCCTCTTGACCTATCTTTCCAACCATTACCCTCGCAACCTGCTGTTCACAATTATAGCCTGAGAGTAGTTTAATTCTACAAATTGATCCAACACTACCTCCTCTCACAGTCACATCTGTTACTTTCTGTCCATGCGCTTGCTGCTTGAGATATTTTGGAGACCCTGATACATCATTCTCACACAAACACATACATAGAAATATGAGGGATTTCACAGTCCAGAGGGAAACTCTTGATCATTTGGATATAGGAGCCAGAAGATAAATGGTAACCAGCTTAACTCAACCTTGGGTTAACTTGCTTTCCTTCCCTCTTTCACTCTTCCCAGTTCCTCCATCCTGTTTCCCAGAATAAACCACCTACATACAAGCTCTTCTCTCAGCCTCTTCTTGGGGCCCAAGCTAGGATGCTGACCTTTAATCACTAGACATCCAAGAACTTGGGAATTTTCATTCATTTATTTCACATATTTATTGAGCCCCTAGAATGTGCTATTTGGAAAGCCTACAAGACAGAGAGGCCATATCCCAAGGAATCTCTACTTATTAAGGCCTATCCTCTGCTCCTCCCATCTACATTTCTTCCTTTTCAAATTGGCTTAGTGTTGTCATTGTTATTATTAATATCATTTTGTATTTATAATATTCAATGAGTCTTCACTATGTCTCAGGCAGTAGAATATCCTATGAGATATTTCTGTCATTTTAGAGTTAAGATACTGAAGCTTTAAAAAAAAAACTTTAAAAAAACTCATTGCTATCAAATTGATTCCAACTCATAACAACTCTATAGGACACGGTAGAACTGTCCTATAGGGTTTCCAAGGAGCCTGGTGGATTTGGACTGCTGAACTTTTGGTTAGCATCTATAGCTCTTGCGGTGAAAAAATGACATCAAGGTCAATCATATAAATAGTAAACACAGAAGCCAGATTCTTCTCCTTCTAAAATCATTTCCATTAACAAATTATATGGTATCTCTTACTCTAGTATCAAGTGCACAACATGTGTGAACCACTGTTTCATGATATAATTTCACTTTCCTAATAATCCAATGAAATAGATATGTTCTTCCCGTACTCACCAGAACATTCAACAAGTCTACAGTAAAGAACATGTTCTGCTTGTATACATTAAGTACCCAGTCCTGAACCTGTAAATTACAATGACTGACTGACTGCCCAATTGTTTCTAGTAATTTCCCAGATGTGCTGCTTACAGAAAATAAAACTTAATTCTCTTTCTCTGTTCCAGGAAGACCCAGGTTCACAACGTGATAGACACCATCTCTGCACATAAGCATAGTGTATATCATTCCTTCCATTCTTTCTTGGGAAGGGGGACTCCCAGATAGGACAAAGGGATCTAAAGATGAACCAAAGTATCAATAAATCAACTCATTTATTTATTTATTTATTACATGCTAGCAATGTGCTTGGTCTGCTTTATGCATTATCTCATTTTTTTTTCTTCCGTGTCACACGAAATAGGTGTTATCATGAATCCCACCTTGAGGATAAGGAAACTGAAGCTTAAAATCATTATCTCATCTATGATGAGTGTGGGTTATGGATCCAAGTATCTTATTTCGAAGCACAAGTGCTTCACCACTAGACTCTACCACTGAAGAACTGATCAGCAGCCTCTATTAGCTAGATGCAATTGTTTCTGTAGCAAAGAACAAATGATATGATAAAAGCACTGTTTCAGTAGCCACCAAACTCCCCTTTACTAAGGGTACTTGAGAACAGGCTGTCTTTTCTTTGGCAGGAATGTGCAAAGGGCGTTGCTTTAAATGGTGATATAAACTACATGTCCTCTAAATACTAAGAGTCCCGTTCTTAACATCATCACCCTTACCCCTTACTCAATAAAGTAAGCAACTTCCAGAAGACTCTTTTCAAATCTACAGTATGGACAAACCTGAATTTCTTTCACCTTGAGCTCAAATAACTCAAAAGTCCTTGAATAGCTCTAATTAAAAAGAAAGAACACATTCTTGGAAATCGGGATAGCTGGGTTTTATTCCACTCTGTCTCTCTACTGCCTTAGGATACCTTGTTAGGATGCTTACCACATTGGGCCCCAGTTTCCTCCTCTGGGGTGTGACTTGATTTTGGCAGATGACGGAATCCTAGGAGTTCAAGGGATACATCTCAGGGCTCTATCTCTTTCAAACACAGCAGCTCAGCTCATCTTCACTAAATGTTTACTCTTCCAAGTAAAATTTCCTTTGAGCCAATTTAGCACTTGAAATGTTTTAAAACAACACACACTGGAATAGATTAAAATGCTCCTCTGTTGAAATCTATTAATTTACCACAATTCGACTTTGACTACTAGTGCACGTCTAAACACAGCCTGACATTTATGACTCTCCCCCACAACTAGTCAACCTGCTATTTTTGTTCTTCTCCTTCCCACTGCAGTCAGGCCCATCTCCTGCTACAAGAACACACACCTCAGCCAATTATTTTGTACCCTGGGAAAGGCCATGGATTCACAGTGAGCAGACTTAGTTTTCCATTCCAATCAGGCACTGGAGAAAACAGCTGCCCTCGAGTCAATTCCAACTCACAGGGACCCCATGTGTGTCAGAGTAGAACCGTGCTCCATAGGGTTTTTGATGGCTAATTTTTTGGAAGTAGATCACCAGGCCTTTCTTCCAAGGCACTTCTGGGTGGACTTGAACTTCCAATTTTTCAGGTAGCAACTAAGAGTGTTAACTGTTTACACCACCCAGGAACTCCATCAGGCTGCTTACTCACTTCTTAGTATCAACTTTCCTAACCTTCAAATCCTGCAAAAAATAAAAGAATGCAATAGTAAGTAAAGTCAACATGTGTCATACTTACCACTTGAGGGTACAAGATTTTCTCTTTTAATTCCCACAAAAACTGTATGATATAGGAACTATTTTTTTTATCATTTTTTTAAATTCCAACCTGAATTTCTGTGGCAGTGAATGAGGCTTAGGAACTTGTTAAACTTGCTTAAAGCCTTTTGGCAGGTACTTGATTGAGTTCGCAGCACAGGCTACCAGCCACTATGCTCTACAACCCTTCCAAGAATTTTATATTCTGCCTCACAATGCTGTAGTGAAGGTCAAAGGAAGTAAAAAGCATGAGATTCTTTGGAGTGCACTGTTCAAATATTCATGATTATTTTCCATTCATTTAAGTTACTGCTTCCTCTGCCCATGCCCTCGGCTGTCACCCAATCCATCATCATCCCTCCTTCATGCCTCACTCCTAATACCCTTTCACCACAGTCTTCATGAATATTTTGCTTGGCATTTATGGTGTTTCTAATAGTCTGCCTTTCATACAACGCAGCAATGAACATCACTTTACAAATGTCTTTGTTTACTGGTTTGAATATTTTTATTGGAGAAATTCCTAGAAACATCATCACCGAGACCAGAGGCGTATCTACAGAAAATACTGCCTAAGGCAAATAGTTTTAAGTTGCTGAATGATGTCTCACAACTAGAGATGTGAACAGCGACGGTGAATAGAAACTGCTCTTTGGTGCTCTTCCCTTCCTCCCCTCAAGTGGTGCCCAGGGCCTGTCTCATACTTGCCATACCCTAGTTATGCTTCTACCCTAGATGTGCTTCTAAAAATATGCACATTTTTAACTCTGATGGATTCTGTACCATTAAAACCCTTTGCCTTGGAGTTGATTTGGACTCATAGTGACCCTGCAGGGCAGAGTAGAACTGCCCCATAAGGTTTCCAAGGCTGTAAAAAAAAAAAAAAAAAATTTTTTTTTTTTTTTTAATCATTACAGAAGCAGACTGTTACATCTTCCTCCTTCAGAGCAGCTGGTGGGTTCGAGCCACAAACCTTTCGGTTAGCAGCTGAGCACTTAACCACTGCACCACAAGGGTTCCTTTCTATAGCATTACTCTCTCAAAGTTCTGTTTTATTCCCATCAGTAGTGTATTAAAGAGTCATTTCCCTGCATTCTTACTAACATTAGATATTCTCAATCTTGGTTATATTCAACAAATTATAGGGTGAAAAATAATATCTCATTTAATTCGCATTCATTCAATCATTCATTCAAAGAATTTCATTGATGACATAGGTTACAAATTGGTACCCAGAAAAAGCTGGGTGAAATACAATGTAACGTCTGTATAGAGATATACTGTCTATATACAACTATCCATATCAAACTAATAATAATAATAAATTGTTAAGCACCTGCATTTTTGTACTTGGTTGGTTTTTGATATAACTATCTTATTTAATTCTCACAGCTGGCAATGACAAGGCACAGTTTATGACTGAGGAAGAGCAAAACAAACAAACTGCTCAAGGTTATACAGTTATTAAGTGACAAAGTCTGGATTTGAATCTATTCACCATTGCACTTTACATCTCTAGTTGTGAGACATCATTCAGCAACTTAAAACTAATTGCCTTAGGCACTATTTTCTGTAGATACACCTCTGGTCTCGGTGATGATGTTTCTAGGAATTTCTCCATTAAAAATATTTAAACTAGTAAACAAAGATATTTGTAAAGTGATGTTCATTGCTGCATTGTGTGAACTTTATAGCCGACGTATGTTTCTTCTGCCTGAATTTCTCACAGAGATAATTTCTCCCATGAAGTCCTGGATAACAAGAACAGGTTAGCAATGTGTTCAGTGAGTGCCTCTGGGTCGTCATTTTTAATGAGCAATCAGCAGCCCTGTTTTCTTGGGAGGGTATGTGCCCCAAGCATATACATCATCAATAAGGACTTTAAAAGGGCTATTTCCGTCTATAAGTCTTCCGAATACACCTCGCTTTTCTTGAGAGTCGAGGACTTGTTAGTGAAGACGGAATAATCTCCAGTTGTGCTTTTGTGTAGGATGGAAGTTACTATATCATTGTAGATACAAAAATTAATGTTTTCTTGGAATTCTTCTGCAGAAAGGAAGGGTTATTCTTTCTTAACTTCTCCACCCTCTTCCTAAGCAAATCACCAGCATCACCCCCAACACAACACTACCACCACCCCTTCAGCAGGGATGCTCACAAATAGGTGTGTAAGTTTTTATATTGATTGAGAGATACATTTTAAAGATTACAACTCACCATGACATTGATAATGAAAACCAGAGATCTGAAGTATAATTTACTGAGTAAAAGAGAAAAAAATAAAAACACCATGTAAGTTTTTTCTCAGAGGCTATTACTAGAAAAATTAAGGTTAAAGAAATTGGTACAAAAGGAAACAAGATATATAGATATATATAGAGAGAGAGAGAGAGCACCCTGGTGGTGTAGTGGTTAAAGCGCTCAAGTGCTAACCAAAAGATCAGGAGTTCAAACCCACCAACCACTCTGTGAGCAAAAGATGTTGCAGTCTGCTTCTGTAAAGATCGCAGCCTTGAAAACCCCATAGGACAGTTCTACTCTGTCCTATAGGGTTGCTATGAGTCAAAATTGACTCAACGGCAATCAGTATGTACATATATATACCGTTGCTGTTGAGTTGATTCCGACACATAATGACCCTATAAGACAGAGTAGAACTGCCCCACAGGGTTTCCAAGGAACGGCTGATGGAGTTGAACTGCCAACATTTTGGTTAGCAGCCAAAAGCTTAACCAATGCACCACCAGGGCTATATATATATATATATGTATGTACATATATATATATATGTATGTATTTTAATGTATTAAGTATATCCAAACATATGAGAGAGAATAGAAGGAAAACAGAAAAAAAAATTTTAAACTATCCTCATCACACCAAGTGTTCCCATTCCTTTCTACAAGCACATCTTTGAATCACGTATACACACTCTTTTATTTGCTAATATCCATATCTGGATAAAGGCCCAAATATTAAATTATGACATTCCTGTTTTGATAACGTGCCAAAAGTATTAAGGTAAATGAAGCTAAAAATTGTTGATAGCTCAAGGCTCTTACCCTGAGATCACAATTTGTGTAAACAGATCAAACAGGTGAATTAGTAACACATTTTAGGTATAATTGTGCATGTGTTTAGATGATTCAATTATTTCAACAATTTCAAAATAGCAACTTAAATTAATAGGAACATGTTTAATACTTAAGCTTTTAGGGCCATCTCCAAAGCTCAGTCTGGTGTCATCTCTGGTTTCTGAGAACCCAGGCAGTTACCCAATGATCTCGGCAAGGAGAGGGTAGAAGGCTGTTGAGATAAATATTCTAGGATCTCGTCAGAGTAACCAAAGGTCTGACTCCGGCCAGGATTTACTCCCATGAAGCTTCTTTTATAGAACAGCAGGAAATTAAGACATGTGAGAGTTTCAACTTGGTTGTTCCAAATGTAGAGGCAAGTAAATCAGGACCTGTACAAGCCAACAAATAGTCCTGTTACTTAATGGGGAATTATTTTGATAGAACTTGATGGCAACAGGTAGAGTGTCTAATGATTTTCAAAAGAAATTTAAAACAGGTGCTCTAAGTGACAAGGACTTATATAGGGAACAACCTTTGTGGTTGGCAGAGTAATTTAAATTTTCTCTAAATAGGAAAGATCACCAAAAGACAGCCAGGAAAGCTACTTACAAAATCATTCAAGGGACTGTGCCTGCCATCTGGCTGTACTTTGAGCTTAATTTGAAAGGAGTTTCCAATCCACATCTTAGAAGAAGCATCATTAATAAGATACCTGCCTTTGGGTAACGGACCTGTACTAACAGAGGACAGAGAGCTATTTTCGAAAACTGGAAATGCACCAACTTGCACCATTGCAATTGCACCCTTTGAGGCTGGGTCTCTGCTGACTAAGGAGCTAATCACCGTGCAGTGAATTCCCGTCTAGCCCTCAGGGGCTGAGCATCACTGGAGCCAGACCAAGTTGATGACTCACAAGCACAAATACAGATAGTATTAACCATTCAATTATTTACTCCAGGACTAAGCTCTGTCCTTAAATAACAGAATGACCGCAACCATCTTTCTGCTTAATAATATAGATCCAAAAAATAAAAAAGAATACAACTTATTCTTGGCCATCCAGCAAGGACCAGGACTGAATTTTTCTATCACCTAGCCTGATGATCTTTTCATCTTGTAACACTGTCATTAAAATTATATCACATCTGACTTCGTGAATTCCAAAGTTAAGAAAGACCCACTGTGCCTTGGGTTACTGGCACATGTCTATAATTACTTAGCATTTGATAGAATTTTTCCTTAATATTTTTAACATAATGCCTCAGTTGCATGTAAGATTATGGCAGAATATATAATTATCTCATACAACAACTTTCTAATCTTCAATGGCAGTACACTGCTGGATTGAAGAAAGATGTTCTTGGATTATTCATTTTATATTTGAATGTTTATTGTAAGACTCATTGAGTCGTATTTTCATCCCCTACTTTAGAAACAATGTGAACAATTATTTTAAGGGCAAATAAAAAAGATGGTGCAAGACTGGGTGTTTCATTCTGCTAGGCGTAAGGTTGCCATGCATAGGAACTAGCTCCACAGCAAACAACGACAACAAAAAGTTGGTTAAAGACAAAAAAATAGTTTCTACTATTAAGGACTGAAAAAAGTATCTCAGCCAGGAAAAATAAGGATTAACTCTCTCTTACTTCACAAGAAATTGTATTCTCAAATAACTTATTTCCAATTTAGATATATTTGAGGTTATAGCTTTTATTCTTTTCTACCTTCATTAATAAAAAAGATACTAATATCTTACTTTTGTTCATTGGAGTTTACAACTGGGTAATTCATATATTTGACCTTACACTTGGGAATTTACAGCTGATTCATTGATTTTTTTTTTTCATTGACATATTTGACCTTACACTTTGCAAGTCTCCTGAGAGGAAATTTTACAAAATATCATCCTCCCAGATGATGGACAACCTCTGCATTTGGATCGTCTTTGTTAATCTACTACTATTACTCTACCTTCTCATCTAATGATTTATAAATGGCGCCTTCTAAGGTCCCTGAGTGGTGCAGATGGTTAAGCATTCAACTACGAGAAGGAAAGTTGGCCATTTGATCCCACCCAAAGGTTCCTTGGAAAACAGGTCTGGTGCTCTGCTTTTGAAAGGTCACAACCTTGAAAACCCTATGAGGCAGTTCTACTCTTATACACACAGGTCATCATGAGTCAGAATCAACTCAATGGCAACAAACAACAATGAGACATGCTTTTCCTTATCACAGACAGGTATATTATCTACATATTTATGTACTTCATGTATCTCTGTGCTGTATATGGACACACACACACTTCAAACAACTACGCAAATCTACATCCAGTTACCATATTTTGCATCACTCCTTAATAAAACTATTTTCTTCATTATACTTATTTCTCACAAACTTACATTGTTCATTTATTTGTTTACTTGTTTATTACTCATCTAATCCTCACTGGAATTTAAGTTCCACACAAACATGACCCTTGTCTATAGCGCTCTACACTATATGCCCAGTCTTTAGAACTGTCTGGCACACTGTAAGCACTGAACAATATTTCTTGGATAAAAAAATTAGGCAAAATTTCCTAAACTTAATTGGCCATACAGCCATTTTTCAAGTAATATATTGCATATAACACAGTATGCAATAACACTGGGAAAAACCCTTAAGAAACAATATATACCTCTTCAAGATTCTGCCTTCATGCCCAAGCAGAGTATCAATTCACCTGCATGGTTGAGTTGCTTATTTTTCCTCCAAACTTCTCTCTTACTTATGGGCCACTTTCTTTTAAATTCAACAATTATTTATTCATTCCTTGAGTCCATCGAATCCCACTTTTTAAGTACACGTATTTTCTTGAAGGGTAGTACATTTATGGGAATGAGATCATTTTCTCTGACACAGGAATCAAGGGAGTGTGAGTAACCTGGGAAGCTGAAGTCAAGAAAGAGATGAAGGGAAGAAAGTGGCTCCCTCAAAAACAATGGACGAAAGCCTCAAGGACAATCTTTATAAGGAACAGGTCTGTGTTTTGATATTTTTGCATCATACCAGGAAGCATTGTGTGAAGTGAAAAGAATAAAGCAGACATAGTCTAAAAATTTGACAGTGTTGCTTCACCTCATTGAGATTTGTTTTCTTCTTGTAGAAAATGGGGTAAAGGCATACTAACAATATTGTTATTGCTAGGTGCTGTCAAGTTGGTTCTGACTTATAGCAACCCCAGGTACAGCAGAACAAAACACTGCCTCACCCTGTGCCATCCTCACAATCATTCTAACAATACTTGTGACTAGAATTAAGAGAGTTTTAGTATATAAAGAACCTAACAAAGTGTACGCCTCAAAATTGGCCTTCAACAATGGTTAGCTCACTACCCTCACTTAGATAATGACTAATATTCTCACTGATTAAACCAAAGTATCCTCACACAGAAGATCCAAATATGATTTATCTTATTCATTTTAGGATAAAATTTGCATACTTCCTTTAAGTAAATAAAGAAAAGATTGAAGTTGTCAAAGATTTCATTTTACTTGGATTCACAATCAACACCCATGGAAGCAGCGGTCAGGAAATCAAAAGACACATTGCACTGGGTAAATTTGCTGCAAATAAACTCTTTAAAGTGTTGAAAAGCAAAGGTGTCACCTTGAAGACTAAAGGGTGCCTGATCCAAGCCATGGTATTTTCAATCACATCATATGCATGTGAAAACTGGACAGCGAATAAGGAAGACCAAAGAAAAATTGACGCCTTTGAATTGTGGTGTTGGCAAAGAATGTTGAATATACCATGGACTGTCAAAAGAATGAACAAATTTGTCTTGGAAGAAGTACAGCTAGAATGCTCCTCAGAAGACAGGATGGCGAGACTGCATTTTACATACTTTGGACATGTTGTCAGGAGGGATCAGTCCCTGGAGAAGCATATCATGCTTGGTAAAGTAGAGGGTCAGCAGAAAAGAGAAAGACCCTCAACAATATGGATTGATACAGTGGCTGCAACAGTGGGCTCAAGCATAACAACAGTTGTAAGGATGGCGCAGGACCGGGTGGTGTTTCATTCTGTGGTACTTAGGGTAGCTACGAGTCAGAGCTGACTTGACAGCACCTAACAACAACATAGTAACGTAGAAGGACTTGCATAAAGAAGCATTATTGCTGGAAAATATTGCTACATGAGAAAAATATCTGCAACAAATTTGAGGTAATTTTTCCTGGAGGACAAATTGAATCATTAGGACTGAAAGTAAATTTCTTATACAGAGATGTAAACATACCACAGAAAGTATATTTTATTTGCAAAGAGAATATGATTGAGATATAGAAGTTCTGGATTTAAATTCTGTACCTGAGATCTTAGATGTCTGACCTGAGGTAACTAAATTAACTAAACCTCTTTTAGCTTCAATTTGCTTCTCTGTAAGATGGGCATATACTGAAGCTACCAATTGAGTACGTAGATGAAATGACCTAACATTCATTTAATGTAAATACATTTACAGAGCAATAGCTTTGGAACCTTACCTTAAGTCTTTGTGTTGAGATTAAATTAAAAAAAAAAAATGTTTACCTTCATTGTTTCAAATGGCTCCTCAAGTCTTGGTAAGAAAAAAAAGTCCTTTATAGTCATGAAAAACTGCATGCCACATCACATTTGAGAAAATAAAATCAAATTAAAGGTAAATTCAAAATGTCTGGCTTATATTTTGTGCTGAAAAAAATTCAGAAACATGATACGAATTATTTCTTCTATTAGCGCCTCTTGTTTTTCTTGGTAGATTAGTGGTGAACAACAACAAGAACAACAAAAAATCGGCAGTGGTTCTTTCATTCCCAGCTTTCTATCCTCCCCCCTACCCCCATATATCCAAGAACTTCTTTTCTCTTTTTTGCTTACCACAGGCAAAACCAAATACACAAAAAAAAAAAAAAAGAAGAAGAAGTCCTGAGACCAAGGTGCTGTGGAAAAGCCAATTTCACCCAAGTAACATACGATTGAAGAATTTCATAAAATAGTAGTGAGACTGGAGCAAAGTGTACTCTAGAATCACCAAACAAGGGACTTGCCGTCCTTTCTCTGATGTGTATCCTGAATGTATGCACAATGAGCATTGGAGCCTCAATAAAGTACATGAAAAACTATCAAAAGCACCTATCGAAGGGCCTAACCACCATTAAATGCTCAATAAATGTTAGTTTCTGGGCCTTGTTTTGATCAGTGATCTGCAAAACTTGAAAATCCTTTTTTACAGTTTACCTCAGAAATGATCCTTCCTATCTATTCACATCATCACTTTCTGGCATAATGAACAGCCTAAGTTACCCTTGTCTTCAAAAAACTTCTCATGGCATTTTTTACCTCTGTGTTTCTCACTGTATAAATGATAGGGTTTAACATGGGGGTGAGGATTGCAAAAAAGACAGTCACCAACTTGTCCACTGGATAGGTGGTCACGGGACGCATGTAAGTGAATATACAGGGCACAAAGAAAAGTACAACTACAGTAAAATGGGAGCCACAGGTAGAGAGGGCTTTGTGCTGCCCTTCAGAGCCATGGGATTTCAGGGAGCACAGGATGACTATGTAAGAGATGAGTAACATGGAAAAAATGAGCAAGCACATGGCCCCACTGTTGGCAGCCACCACCATTCCAAGTATATAGGTGTCTCTGCAGGCAAGCTTCAGCAGTGGGAAGAGGTCACACATGAAATGGTCAATGGTATTGGGGCCGCAGAAGGGCAAGTTGATCACAAAGAGAATCTGCACTGTGGCATGAAGGATCCCACCAATCCAGGCCACAACCACCAGGAGGTGGCAGAGTCCCTGTCGCATGATGGTAGTGTAGTACAGGGGCTTGCAGATGGCTACATAGCGGTCATAGGCCATGACAATGAGGAGGATGATCTCTGACCCTCCCAGGAAGTGTTCCACAAAGAGCTGAGTCAGGCAGCTGCACAATGAGATGGTTCTCCTCTGGTAGAGCAGGTCAATGATCATTTTGGGGGTGGTGACGGAGGTGTAAGAGGCATCTATAAAGGACAAGTAGGTAAGAAAGAAGTACATGGGAGCCGAAAGTGTGGGGCTGAAGGAGATGGTGATGACAATAAGCAGATTGGTCAGCACAGTAAATAGGAAAATGCACAAAAAGACAATGAAAAGTATTTTCTGCAAGTGTGGATTCTGTGTGAGTCCCAGGAGAATAAATTCAGTCACATTGTTGGGAGGCATGAGACGATCCATTAAGGGAATGATGTCTTTCTGAGACCTGAATTGCCTGCAAAAAGATAAAGAAAGATACCTAATTAATGGTGAAAGGGTTATAGTTTGAATTTCACAATATACAAATAGGGTAGTTGCCATAATTATGCAGCTTGTCCTTAGCACCCTTCACCACGGTAACTGGTTCAATTATTCTTTCCTGCTTCCTCCATGTGCTTTCTCCTTATTTTCAGAGACACCTAATCAACTATAAAGCATCTTCTATAGGGCAACAACTGATGTGTAATTTACTGAGAAAATACTCGGCAATATACATGAGGGGAACTGGATTCTCATCCTGCATCTGCGTCCGTGTGACTTTGCTAAGTCCTTTCCCTACACTTCTGAGCCCTCCTCTGCACCTGGGAGCTTAATAATCGTAACTGTGAAATGTATCTTGGGAGCGTCTAAGTACTGCACACAGGTAAGAGTTATGCCTTCTTTCAGGAGAATTTGCATTCGAGCCCCCAGTTCTAACTGCAGAATGAAAGACATTACTGTCTCCTGGTCAACAAATATCTATCATAAGGAGACAGATTAGGGAATTTTGTAACCAGTTGGAAACACCCACCACAAAACATATGCTATTCATGTCTGTTTCCTTGCTGTGCCTACTAAAGTGTCAAAGAATGTCTGCAGTGTCTGGCACTTATCAAGTGATGAACGCTTGGTGAATTGACACACTTTCTATACAACGCTATGTAAGAACACACATCCTTCACCAGTCTATAAACCTAGGAACCCAAGTGGTCTGGCCCTTCCACTCTGTTTATTACTACTCTCTATGAGAAAAATAAACTTTTGGAAGGTTGTGGCATTCCAGTTTGATGTTTCCAGCAAATTTTGTGGGGTGAGTTGAAAATATTAATTGGCTCTAGGAAACAGCATATTACCACATCATTGACTGTCAAGATAATTACAATTTTGGCTGATTAATACTGTTTATTTTATAAAATTATATTGCAATGTAATTTAACTTAGTTCCACTCAGTAAAATTACAGCCTTAATAAAATCAGATAAAACAACCAACCAACCAAACCTCTTGGATAGGTTTTCAGTCCACGAAGCTCTATCAAGAAAAGGGAATCCTTATTTCCAAAGTTTTAAGAATAGAATTTTAAGTTGGAGAAGAGAAAGAAATATATTTTTGGTAAGATAAATAAAATGTTGAGTATATATGAATATATACATACATATATATATATGTATGTACATGCAAACCTATAAAATCTACTTATTACATGTTCACTCATTCAATAGATATTTATTAGACTCTCATTATGTACATTAATATATATGTTTGACTACAAGAAGTCATGAAAAAAGTCCTTGTTACTGCTTTAGTGATACCTCTCCCTAGCACTTTATTAGCAAAGAGCAATGGCTCATCCATCCATGAGATGAATGATCCTCCTATGTCTTTTGTGCTCCTGCTGTATGAATTCTTATGCCTTCTTCTCCCATCCTGCCCATCAGGTCCATCATCCGTCACTCTTAGTTACAAGATTTTGCATTATTTATAAAGCAAGGATAATCATCCCATATTTGGAAGCATGAAGTTCCCAGAGAAAAGAAAAGGGAAAATATAAAGTAAAATTTATTCTGCAAAAATTATGTATTTTCTTTTCAAAGATAATCAGATAAAGGGCTTTTATTTTTTAATTAGCCAAGATGAAAATCTTACACCTATGTGAAAACACAGTGCAGCAGCTTCTCTGCAATATCCTTATTGCGAAGTGGACTCCCCCCAAAAAAGTATAATGTACATAATGGAAAAATAAGGCATTATGTATAAAAAGTGGTTTAAAAATAGCTATGAAGAAATAGAAATCACTGCCTTTTTTCTTTGGTGCAATAATACTCCTCCTAGGAATAAACCCTTGAAAATATTTTAAAAGGAGAAAAATTGTTACGTACAAATATGTTCAACACAATTATTATTAACAAACCAATAAAAAATAAAACTGTATGACATGTGCAGCATTAGAAAAAAGGTGAGGCCAAATATTTTGCATTTCATGAAATGGTGTATAACTTTTAAAAGGGATTTTTTTTTTTTTAAGAATTGTGTAATGTCATAGGAAAACTCTTCTCATCATTTAAGTGGGACAATTTGCATCTGAATTTGGACATCTAATTTGATTCTAACTAATTTAAATATATTTCAATTGAAAGAAAGGAAAATAATTTGAAATGTTGTTATTTGGTTGTGGGAGGCGGGGTGGAAGGTGACCATACAGTTTAAAAAAAAAAAAATTTTTTTTTTAAGGTCTGTTTAAATCTGAGATTCTATAATTATATTCTTTTCTCAAAAAAAAAAAAATTCTCACCTATGATCTTATCTGACACAGCTTCATGCCCAGGTCCCCAAGCCACTGTTAAATCACCCAGACAGAAATAAGGAATAAGTAAAGTTGTAAGATTTAAAGTGCCAATAGCTCAGCTACAATAAATCTCTTTGCTGATTTATAAATGGCACCTTTGCATAATGCCTTTCTCTTGAGGCTTGAAAGTATTACCACATATCCTATTTGCAGGCAATTTCTCTGAAGTTTCTTAGCTGTAGCTAATGAGACCTCAGGAGTATTTCATCATCATTAGCAGAACTTGCCAACCACCCAATTATTTCCAGTTACCTAAATGAACATCAGAGGAGAACTTTTATAAGAATCCATCTTTAATTTTTAAATTCTTCCCTAAGTCTACAAGAAGAAAAATCACATGACAAGAGAAAAAAATGAGTTGACCACTTAAGAATAAATGAAAAGATATTAGAATCTGGATATTTTGATAGCAAATTAGCTTAGTGGGCAGTTTCTAGGTGTTTGGCATTATAGAAACAGCTGCTTTTTTTTTTTTTTATCTTAGTTAATCTAGTGCTGCTATAAGAGAAATACCACAAGTGGAGAGCCTCAACAAAGAGAAATTTATTCTCTTTCAGTCTAGGAGGATAGAAGTCCAAATTCTGAGTGCCAACTCTAAGGTAAGGCTTTCTTTCTCTGTGGGTTCTGGAGGAAGCTCCTTATCATCAATCTTCCCGTAGTCTAGGAGCTTCTCTGTGCAGGAACCTCAGGTCCAAAGAATGCACTCTGCTCCTGGCATTGCTTTCTTGGTGGTATGAGTTTCCCAGGTCTCTCTGCTCACTTCTTTCTTTTCTATCTCAAAAGAGATTGTCTCAAGACACAATCCAATCTTGTAGATTAAGTCCTGCCTCATTAACATAACTGCCACTTATCCCATCTCATTAATATCCTAGAGATAGGATTTACAACACATAGGAAAATCACATTAGATGACAAAATGATGGACAATCACACAATACTGGGAATCATGGCCTAGCCAAATTCATACACATTCAATTCAATCCATGATATTCCACACTTTGGCCCGCAAAACTTCATGTTCTCGCCACATGTAAACCACATTCACCCCATTGTATCATAGCAAAACTCTTAAGCTACTCCAAGTCCCAAATCCAAAAATTCTTCCTCATCTGCGAAATCTAGAATAGAAGCTATCTGCTTCCAAAGTACAATGGTGGAACAGGCACAAACTAAATATTTCCATTACAAATGTAAGAAATTGGAAGGAGAGAAGGGATAACAGACACCATGCAAGTCAGCAGAACACATTACATTTGCCCTTAAGGCTTTGAAAATAATCCTCTGTTCTCTGAGACCATTTACACAAAGGTCCTATCCTCCAGATCTAGCTATTGGCCATGCTTTCTGGATTCTGAGTGGAGGTCTCTTGGCCCTGGGCCTCTGTTCCACCTTCCAGGACCACTGGGACAGCAACTCTGCTCCTTGAGCCTTAGGCACACCATTCTCCTAGTCCATCTGAGTGGTGACTCCACTCTTAGAAATACCAGAGGCCATGGCTCCACCCTTTGAGACCCCAGAGGTTGTGGCCATACCCTTTGAGACTGAGGCAGCTTGTTTTCCTGTGTTCCTTGTCTTTTCAGCTTCTGCCTCCTGGTTTCTTGTTCTCTCAGTCCCTAGGGCCTCACAACCCATATCTGCCCTGCTGGGGAAAGTTTTCCAGAGCTCTGTAGCTCCGCTGATAAGTATCTGGAGGCACCCTACTCTGCCAAGAAGCCTACTGCCAAAGGCCCTCAGCTCTCTCACTCCGTGGGTGGGCTCCAGTGTCATCTCATGCTGGACTCCTTGTTCTGCCACTGCTGGTTCTCTGCCGCTGCTTCTTGCCATCTGTGCCATCTCCAGTGTAGCAGCTCTCTTCATTTCCCTCTGAATCCTCTATACATTAACTGTTTCAAAACTGCTTCCATATTTTAGGTATCTCTTTTTTTTTTTCTTAGAGCAGTACCCCACTCTTGGTACCAAATTCTTAGTTGTCTATTGCTGCTATAACAGAAATACCACAAATGGGAGGCTTTAACAAAGAGAAATTTATTCTGTCACATTCTGGGAGGCTTTAACAAAGAGAAATTTATTCTGTCACATTCTGGGAGGCTAGAAGGCCAAATTCAGGGTTCCAGCTCTAAGGGGAGGCTTTCTCTGTCCTTGGGTTCTGGGCAAAGGTCCTTGTCATCAATCTTCCTGTGGTCTAGGAGTTTCTCTGTGCAGGAATCACAGGTCCAAAGATGTGCTGTGCCTCTGGCATTGCTTTCTTGGTGGTATGAGACCCCCATGTCTCTCTGCTCAACTCTGTCTTTTCTGTCTCTAAAGAGGATGGCTCAAGACACAATCTAATCTTGTAGATTGAGTCCTGCTTCATTAACATAACTGCCATTAACACCATCTCATTAACGTCATAGGGACAGGAATTACAACACATAGGAAAATCACATCAGATGACAAAATGGAGGAAAATCACATAATACTGGGAATCATGATCTATCCAAATTGATACACATGTTTTTGGGAAACACAATTCAATCCATGACATGTATGTAACTATCTGACTTTTTAATTCTTCTCTATAATATTATGTGTCTTTATCAAGCCACCCTTTATGTGATTCATAATTTTTAAGTGCTGTATTCAGGTATACAGGAAGAGACAGACATGATCCCTTCATACTGAGTAGATTGTTAAGTACTTCCTCATAGCAGTTGATTCTCTAATCCTGGAATTAGACTAATATGATAATGAGGAAATAATTTCGTGTCTTGAATTGTTTATACACAGAAATAGTTTATCCACCGAGCCATTTTCTGCAGCCTTTTAAATTGAGTCAAACACTAGCCCTATGTAGTGGGAATGACACAGCTATCAATATTCACATTTTATAACCAGGAAAACTAAGACAGGGAATCAGGAAATTGACTGCCAAGGTAAAAGAAGAAACTAACCCTCCTGAATCCTGGTTCAGGATTCTTATTCTTAGATTATTGTTTTACAGCAGAAGTGTCATGGCACATTTATGTTGACATCCATTTTGAGTACATTGCAAGTCACCTATTAAAAATAATAAAATGCCAATGTTTGAAAAATTATTTTTAAAAACAAAATAAATTCATTTCAGAAACATTCCTATACAGGACCACATTTATTCACCTATGTTCAACTGTGCTGTTTAAATAAAAGGAAAAATAAATTGCGTTTAGCTTATGAATTGGTTCAAGAGGGTACAGTCACTGTGAGCAGCATGTGTAGTGGGAGAAAAATAATTTAAGAAAGCTGTCTGTGACCATGTGACTAACCTTATTTTGACTAAATATCTGACTATCATAGTGCTTGTCATGGCAGGTTCTATAGTTTGACAGGGAATGTGAAACTATACAAAGAACTATAATGAATATGGATTTCCATCTGTGAAAATGTCTTCAACTTTGTCTTTCAACTCTGGAATGAAAGTACAGAGTCAGAATTAGTCAAATTAGCATGTACTTCCAAGGTCATTTTGGCCATTCTCCTAAAAGATTGAAATCCATTCACAGTGACCCATTAAATTGTCATCTAATCTCTATTAAGCAACTAAAGTGGTGAGGAGAGAGATTTCTTTAGACTCCCTTACACCTGTCTAGTCTAGTTCTGCATGGCTTAGAGTAGTATGAAATAGAGAAAGGGAAGAGTTTATGGTTGTTGTTGTTAGTTGCCTTCAATTTGGCTCCAACTCATGGCAACCCTATGTATAATGGAACAAAACACCGTCCAGTCTTTCACCATCTTCAAAATCTTTGATATATTTAAGACCTTTTTTTGGCTATTGTGACAATCCATCTCATTGAGGGCTTCCCTTGTTTTCACTAACACTTTACTTTACCAAAAAAGATATCCTTTTCTAGCAGTTGGTTTTTCCTGATGATGTGTCAAAAGTAAGCAATCAAAAGTTTCATCATCTTTATTTATAAGGACCATTCTGATTGTATTTATTCTAAGACTGTTTTGTTTACTTTTCTTGCAGTCCAACGTATATTCAGTATTCTTCACCAACACCACAGTTTGAATACATCAATTCTTCTATGGAGTTAGGTCTAAATCAGTCAGGGTTGGCTCTGAAGGTAATTTTTCAAAAGGGGTGTCCCTGAAGCTATATCAGAAAAGCTTGTTTCCAGAATACAATTCCAAGGAAAGTGTGGAAAAAACACTGGATAGACAGTAACATGGATTTTCAAACTGGAAGATAAATTAGAATAAAAACAGGAGAAATGAAATATGCATCAGATCACAGTTTGGAAGATACCAGTTGAGCTACAGTTTCATGTTTGACAGATTTAGGGACTGATTCCACATCAAAAAGAAGTGTGACTGCCAAAGTGTTCATCTTATGGCCAACTTCATACATTTCAATCAGCAGAGGTCCATGTTTTCAAGGCAATAAAACCTTCAAGAGCAGAGGTCTTACCCTCAATTATTTACTCCAGGCCAAAGATTCTTTCATTAAAAGAAAACATCTCCTGAGCTGTTTACCAAAAATGGAAATGTTTAGGGTGGTGGGCTGTGGCCAACTCTTGGCCTGTAGAAATATAATCTCTTTATGACTCTTCCAATTTTACTTCTTCCAAATGAAGTAGAATCAAATATAACAATATTTAAGGAAATAAAAATGGAATTAACAAAATCAAAGAGCTTGGAAACACCTCCTAAGTTACCTAAGTAAACTAGTTGTAAATATAGGGAGACCTACTTTTTTTTTATATAAGATCATATAATGAGATGGTGGCACCCCAAAAAAGCCCCACTGCCATCACACAGTAAGGAAAAACACCAGTGTCTACTGATTCTTAAGCTGGTGTTCTTACCCTCCACTGTGTTTCACAGTCATAATATCTTGCTAATTATTGTTGCATCTTAGAGTCCTCTGACTTCTCGAATAAAACATATGATACCCATGAGGTATATCTTAGAGTCCTCTGACTTCTCGAATAAAACGTATGATACCCATGTCAAAGTGTCCTATAAAGACATCTATGGCATACATTCATCTTGTGGCCGCAAACTTCATTTTTTAAAAGAACCAAAACTTATTTGCAACAAAGTCTTATGAGTTAGGTAAGTTCTTTAGCCTGGAAATCTTCCTTTGACCAACTGAGGAGTAATGATTTCTCTTTTCTTGTATGCCTTATGCTTAAGCCATCTCTGGAAGCAGTTTGCAAAGAGGAGTCTCAGATATATACTTAATAATGTTAGACACAAGTAACAATGTAGTGAATTTTTAATAGTGAAATTGATATGTTACAATGTGTTTTGGGGAAAAAAAACGGCACTTAATTACCACTAAGGGGCCATGGTGACCCAGTGATTAAGAGCTAAGTCTGTTAACAAAAAGGTCAGCAGTTTGAATACACCAGCTGCTCCTTGGAAACCCTATGGGGCACTTCTACTCTGTCCTATAAGATCTCTCTGACTCGGAATCAACTCAATGGCAATGGGTTTTTTGTTTGTTTCTTTGTTTAAATGACTTTAAATCTAATAAAATGTAACTTTCTATGACACATGGAACCCTGTGGAGTAGTGGTTAAGAGTTTGGCTGCTAATCAAAAGGTAAGCAGTTCAAATATATCAGTCTCTCTTTGGACTTAGGGTACTATAGGGTGGCTGTGTATCAGAATCAACTTGATAGCAACAAGTATGACATAAAATTAAAAAATAAAAAAAACAGACCATAACTAAGTACTAGCACAAAAGAATTACATATATAATGAAAAAGTCACAGGATGTGAAGTGAGAATATTTGAGCTCAAGGCTGATTTATTTGTTCTATGATCTAATTATTGAAATTTTATGACCCAACTTTTTTTTTCCAGTAAAATAATAACATTAACTAAATTTCAATGTTATAGGGTCATTGTGACCACCAAAGGACACTTTAAAATTTCACTTAGGTTTAAATACAATTAATTTTATTACTGACAACTTTTACTTGACAGAACAAGAAGCCCATATAATTTTAAACATTGGTATACTGTCAGTGTGTTGAGAGAGTATTAGCAAGTATTTTCTTTCTAAACTGTATTCTGCACTGTCCTAGATACCAGTAGCCAATATGGGTTCTGAGTAACAACAGCTTACATGTGCAAGTCAGTTATAAAACTCTGCAATTAGAGAAGAGAATTTTCAATTTGCAACAAAGCAAGAAAGGCTTCGATATAAAATAAAGGCTGCCTTTGATCCTGATACAATTTGAAATGGTTGAAAGAATATGGGATTTGTAATTAGAACAAATGCAGATTTAAATAGCTCTGCCTCTGACCTTGGGCTGATCATTTAGCCCTTTTTAGCTTAATTTTTGTCATCTGTAAATCAGAATAATTGTTGCAAAGTGCAATGTGAAGGATCACTTTTGTGTGGCCTGTCTAGCCACGGTCTTGTAACTCCCCACAGCACACCGTGGTAGGGTAATTGTGGCCCACCAAAGGGATTGGTCAGTTTTGCCACCCAACTGGGCTTGAAATGAGCCACACCAAATGGGGTAAAGAAGAGATCCCACCGCCACCAAAGAATAACAGCCAGAAGCCAGCACATCCTTTGGACCTGGGGTTCCTCTGCTAAGAAGCTCCCGGAAGAAAGAGACCAACAGAGACAACGAGCTATAACCCTGAAGATGGTGAGAAGTGGTGGGAAGAAAGAACTGGCAGGTGAAGGCTTGGTGGGCTTCCTGGCCCATGAAGAAAGTTGAGTGCCTTTGGGCAGATGCCTAGGACCAGGGAGAGGTGTGCCTGTGAACACAGCTGGGAAGAGGCTGTCCTGATGGAAGGAGCTGTATCTTGAATGTTCTTGGACCTGAATTGTAACTGATACTTCCCTATTAAACACCATAATCGTGAGTATTGTCTGTGAGTTCTGTGTGGCCGTTGCAATGGATTACCAAACCCAGCAGAGAAGTAGAGAGTGTCATGCAGGGACAGTTGGTATCAGAATTAGTAAAGATGGCGGAGAAAGGAGGCACATCTGACTTCCACAAGGAATCAGGCTTGGGCTGTTGGTTTTGATTCTCCTTTCCCCTTGTGAAGTTAGAGGAGGTCAGACACCATCTCCATGCCATTCTTGTGCAAAGGTCCTCTCAGAGTTAAGTGATATAGGTGGGAAAGAGTTATATATATACATACATATATGCATATATATATATACACCCACACAAACCCACATACATGTATATGTAACATAAAAATATAAAGATTATGATAGAAATAAAATCTTCATATTGGGTCATTTATTATCTGAAATTACATTTCTTTTCAATAATATTTTGATAGCATATTTTACTTCTGCATTCCTTACTCTGTAGATAATTGGATTTAACATGGGAGTGACAAGGGTATAGAATACAGTTATGGCTTTATCCACGGAGAAAGTGGTCGCATATACATAAAAATACAGGGCACCAAGAACAAGACAACAACAGTGATGTGGGAGCTACAGGTAGAGAGGGTCTTTTTCCTTCCTGCAGAGCTGTGAATCCTCAACGAATAAAGGATGAAGACATAGGACAGCAACAACATTACAAAGGTAATCACAGACATTACCCCACCATTGGCAGCAATCAGGAGACCAACAAGGAAATTGTCTGTGCAGGCAAGTTGTATCAGGGGGAAGATGTCACACAAGAAGTGATCCATAATGTTGGGGCCACAGAATGGGAGCCAGAAAGTGACAAGAATCTGTCCAATAGAGTGGAAAAAACCCACTGTCCAAGATGCCCCCACCAAAAGGCAACATACATGGTGGTTCATGATGGTCACATAGTGCAGATGTCTACAGATGGCCACATAACGGTCATAGGCCATGACCACAAGGAGGGCAATCTCAGAACCACCTAAGAAATGTTCAATAAAGATCTGTGTCATGCAGCCATTGAAGGAGATGGTTTTTGTCTCAGAGAGCAAGTCAGCTAGCATTTTAGGGATTATGGAAGAGGAGTAGCAGGCATCTATCAAAGATAAGAAGGCCAGGAAGAAATACACTGGGGCTTTCAATGTCTGACTGCAGATTATGGTGACCACAATGAGCAGGTTTCCTGAGACGGTGACAATGTAGGTGATAAACAAAACAACTAGAATTCTCTGCATCAGAGGATTCTGTATAAGCCCTATTAGAATTAAATCAGTCACATTCATCCTGTTTTCTTTCATTTCAGTGCTGATGATGAACACAGATATTGGGATTATCCTGTAAAGACAACATTCTTAATAGCTGAGTGATAAGCATTTCATATTTTGTGTTTTCAAATAAGACCGAAGCATTTTAATAAATAAACTGTTTTCCTTCATGGCATACAGTAAGAGAAAAAAAGTATGCTTTTTCTATTTTACAAAAAGATTAGAACCATTGAGGCTGTCTAATACAGCTTCTTCTATTGGTGCTGGAATCCCACCTACAACATCTTGTGACAAGTGGTCACTGGGCATTTGCTGGAGGACATCCAGGCACAGGGAGCTCATCACATTATAAATTCCTTCTCAGCCAGCAAGAAATGTTAGAGAACTCATATATGTGTGTGTGTGGGTGAATCCCTGGTGGTACAATGGTTAAGCACTCGGTTGCTAAACAAAATGTTGGCACTTCAAACCTACCAGTCATTCCGTGGGAGAAAAGACCTGACCATCTGCTCCCATAAAGATTTCAGCCTAGGAAACCTTATGGGGCAGTTCTACTGTGTCAATTATGGTTGCTGTGAGTCAGAATCAACCACACAACACACAACAAAAATGACACACACACATATATATACACAAGTGTGTGTTTGTGTAAGTATATATATATATACATATACGTATACATATACATACTGTATACAAGGAGCCCTGGTGGAGCAGTAGTTAAGAGGTATGGCTGCTAACCAACTATTGATTCTGGTTTCACACACTGTTGATACACAAATTAAGACCAAACCACCTGGCTCTTCCATTCAAAAAAGAGCCCTTTAAATAGGCCACAGAGAAACAAAGCTGTACCTGCCTTCTTCAGCTCTTTATCCCCAGATCTACTTTAATGTTTGACTCAGAGTGGTAGTCAATAAATATTAAGTGTGCAAACAAGTTGGAAGACAATTTACTTATTTCTCCTGTGTTTTCTTTTTCCAAAATAGGAGTGTTCACCATCTTACCTAGAAAAACAATTAAATACAGTGTTGGAAAGTGAGCTAGATATACTCCTCTCAGCCCTTCAGATCTGTTCTCACTCTTCTGCTCCATGACGGGCTTCCATGGTGTTCCTCAACCAGGCCTCCTTCTTCTCTGGCCAAAAGGAAGTGCTAGATAAATGTTAGGAGGACAGGGTGGGAAGAAAAGAATGTCAGGGTTTATTCTCCTGGGTCCCTCCCGTGGTTTATCACTTACAGGATACCTTTAACTTGGGTTACAGCTCTTGTTGCATGGATATCTCCTACAGTTATATTTCCTTTTGTAGTAATTTCTTCCCCTTGTTCCCTCAGGCCTCCTGGTGGTAATGATTTCCTACTGGTAGCTAGCCCTGGCAAGCTTTATCATCACCCTTAATTAATTTCCTTCATACCTTGATAAATAATCTTCATTAAAATTTTTTTAATCTTCCTTTTTGAGCATGCTGTTTCCTGTTAGGACTCCAACGGATATGGAAAGTTTGTATTTTTTCTTGGTAAATAATAGAAATAATTGAAAAAATTTTAGGTTATTTAAAAATTATCTCTACTTCTTTTGATGTATAGGTGCTAAATAAATTTAACTTCCATGAGACAAAAATTGTGAAAGACTTTGAAATATAAAAAGACTATTGGCTATCTTCAATGAAAAGCTATGTGTTGTCTATAGCACTGCCCTTGGGATTACATGATTCTATGAGGATTATGCCTTTCACTGTCTTTGAGCTATTTTACAACTCTTCCAGTTATAGAAAACTGATAATGCAAATAATTCTTGTCCATAAAATTGAAAATATTGTCTGATGGGGGTTCAATTGATTTCCCTCAGTTATTGTGGATAAAGTCAGTTTTGCATCTATTTGTAAATTCATGACACATCCCTCAATGAACAAATGTGCTACACTGGATTCTCCTTTAAATGGTTTATAACATACTCCTGGTTCCCTCCTTAATTAATGTGTTAAACAAAAACTTTGTCATGTATTCATTTTATATTTGTATGAGAGCCATGATTTTATATTTTTTGAAAAAGTCTTTTGTCTTCGTGTATTAGAATTACTTAGACAGAAAGCTGAAAAACTCTCAAAAATCCTGATCCTCTTTCTCTCTGTGTTATTGCATCATGGGTTTTTCTGTATTATTTTATTGGGGGCGGGGGAGTTGTTTTAATTCATTTATAAAATCTCTTTTTGAGACTTTGAAATCAAATGTAAACAAGATACGATATTAAAGAACAATTTATCAGCCCCTCTAACTTCATTCCCAAACAAAATTAGAGAAAATGAATGTCATGGATTAAATTATATCCCCCCCAAAATGTGTGTATCATTTGGGCTGGGGCATGATTTCCAGTTTTGTGTTGTTGTCTTCCATTTTGTGACTGTAATTTTATGTTGAAAAGGATTAGAGTGGGATTGTTACAGCCTTACCCAGGTCACATTCCTGATCCAAAGTAAACGCAGATTCCCTGGCATGTGTTCTGCACTAGCTTTTAGCTCTCAAGAAATAAAAAGGAAAGGGAAGCAAGCAGAGAGCTGGGGACCTCATACCACCAAGAAAACTGTACCTGGAACAGAGCACGTATCCTTTGGACCCAGGGTCCCTGTGCTTGAGAAGCTGCTCAACCAGGGGAAGATTGATGACAAGAAATCTTCCTCCAGAGCCAACAGAGAGAGAAAACTGGCCCCTGGAGCTGACATCCTGAATTTGGATTTGTAACCTACTAGACTGTGAGAGAATAAATTTCTCTTTGTTAAAGCCATCGTTCTGTTATGGCAGCACCGGATGACTAAAAAAAACTAAGATAATGAATATCCTTATTAATAAAAATAAAACCTATGGAGTCTAGGGAGAGGTGGGGTAGAAGGATTATCTAATGAAATATAGTTTTGAGGTCCATTTAATAAGCCATTTACCAAATATTTATTAATCATCTATTATGTGCCCAACACTCTAGAAAGTTGAGAGAGAGCAGTGAACAAACAGATAAAGTCTCTACACTCAACGTAGCATACATTCTAGTAAGGGGAGACAGAAAATAAGGTAGTAAAAAAGAAAGTAGATAGTATTTCAGATTGTAACATCTGCTATGGGAATATTAAGCAGGGTAATGGATATTTGGAATCTGGGGGTGGGGTGTTATTTTCTATAAGGTAGTCAGAGTAGGCTTCTTTGAAAAGGGAACATGTAAACTAGACTAGAAAGAAGTGAAGAAGGATGCAAGAAGACATTTAAGGAAAGAACATTCGGACCAAAAAAAAAAAAAATCAGGAACTGAAAACACTCTGAGGAGGGAATGTGGTTGGCATCATTGTCTAAAGGAGGTCAGTGTAGCTGTAGTGGAATGAACAAGGATTGGTAAGTGGCAGTTTTCATAGGGCTTTGTAGATCATTTTAAGGTGTATGAATTTATTCTAAGTGAAAAACAAAGCCATTGAAAGGTTTTGCACAGCAAAATGGCATGGTCTGACTGAATCTTAGAATTGATCGTTCTGGCTGTTGTGTGGGGAAAAGACTATAGAGGGGCAATAGTAGAAGCAGGGAGATTATTAGTTAAGAAGATATTGTAACTCTTCAGCAGAAACTTGATGGTGATTTGCACCAGGATGGGCGTAGTGGAGGTAGATGTATGATGACGGTAGCTTCAATACTACCTGCTGATGGACTTGATGTGGGGTGTCAGAAAGAAAGAAGAGTAAGAATTATTCCAAAGTTTTGGACTTCACCCCATGAAGGGCATTGTCGACCTTTATTGAGACTACTTCACGTACAGATGCCATGATTAACTTGGCTAACGTTTACTTGGGTGCCTTTGAAATGCCAGGCACGTTTAATCCTTGTATCAACATTGAGTCATACATTGTTATTATCTTTATTTAGTAGATGAAATAACTAAGATAGAGGGTAAGGAAGTTTTTGGATGTTAGTAAGTCGTAACCCTAGTCTTACACTGAAATAAAGAGTTAGCAAAGGTAATTCTGTAAAATGTGTTTAACCTCTGAACCTCTCAACTATTTTTCTGTCAAATGAGGACAACTAGCTTGAAGGATGGCTGTGAGAGTGTCAAGACTACTAGCTCTCCAATTGGCCCAAAGTAGAGGCACCATCAATATCAAATACTTTTATTCTTATTGAAATTTTTATGTTTACTGCCTGTGAAATTTCATAACATATGACTGTGACTATTAAAATTATATTGTTCATTCTATGAGTCTGTATGTGTGCCACCCAAAAGCAACTACTTATAAAAAAGGATTAGGACACATTTTACTCTCATTTATCTGCAAGGTTTTTAAGAACCTAACATAAGCCTTTTATTTTTTTTCTTCTTTATCAAAGTGATTGTAAGGTATTTCACACACACATGCACACACACCACCACCACCACCACCACCATAAGCACCACCACTATCACCAGAATTAATGGTTAATTTTGGCTTTGAGTAGATAGAGGCAAAATCTGTCACACGATTAGTGTTTTAATATGAAGGTGAAATCTAATTTTATGACATCAATATATAGATTTTCTTACAAGGCTGTCACTCACTGATGCCCTCCCCTTCAATCCCACCTTTTTTTTCCTTATTGCTAAGCATTCCCCATCCCCCAAAAGATCTCTGCTGTCCACTGGTCTCCAACCCTTTCTCATACTTCCTTCTTATCTTTACCTCCATTTTTCAGATCTCAGAGTGAGTCCTGAGGAAATTAAGGACTGAAGAAATTAAGCCTACTGTCCCCACAGGTCATACGAAAATGTTTCATAAATTGTATAAAGGTTAGGCATTATTATTACATGCATTGATCAAAAACTAATATTAAATGATTGCTTCTTATATTCTTATACGGTAGGCACTGTGCAAAGCACTTCACACAAATGACCTCTTCTAATTTTTTTTAAAGCACTATATAGAGTAGGAAGGTTATTCTTTCTATTTTACATATAGGAAAATTGAGACAAAAAGAGTTAGCCTTTTACCCCAGAACATATGGTTAGTGAAGAGCAGGTTGGAGGATCTAATTCAGCTCTCTCTGGCCTCAAATCCTGCTCTTGACCTTGACCCCATGTTATCTCCCATGTAAGAACTTACCTGAGTAGTTAATATGATCCTTCTTTATTATTTGTCTATCAACAAAGGCTTTAAGAAGGTTCTCATCCTAACTTGTGGAGGCATAAAAATGGATTCAAAAAAACACTTAGGAATTTGAACTATGCCTATCCCTCTACTTCCCCTGAGAATTTTCCATCTTCCCTCTCAGGAGAATTTAGAACGAGAATTTAGAACTACTTACATACTTCTTTGGGGCCCTGGTGACACAGTTGTTAAGAGCTACAGCTGTTAACCTGAAGTTTGGGAGTTCAAATCCACTAGCCACTCTTTGGAAACCCTATGGAGCAATTCTACTCTGCCCTGTAGGGTCACTACGAGTCGAAATAAACTCAAAGGCAATGGACATATACTTATTTATTTAAGTCAGTCAGCAATGCATTACTACCCCTGTCCAAATAATATTTCTAACCCATCCTAAATTTATCATTAAAAGTAAGTAGGCCCCTGAGTGGCACAAACAATTTTCATTTGACTACTAACCTAAAGGTTGGTGGTTTGAACCCACCCAACAGCTCCAAGGATAGGCCTGATGACCTGCTTCTGTAAAGATTACAGCCAAGAAACCCCTATGAAGCAGTCCTACTCTGTAACACATGGGGTAACCCTGAGGTGGAATCAGTACAATGGCAACAAGTTTGATTTTTTTTTTTTTTTATATTGAGCACTTAGTATTTGCAATCCACTTTCACATTTAAACTCAAAAACCTCATGTGTATATTATTCCTGATTCATAGATGGGAAAGCCGAGGCTCAGAATGCTTCATTTCACTTGCACAGTGTGGTGTAACTACTGAGCAGTAGAACTAAAAGCCACCTTATTCTGTTTCAGTTCCATTATGTGTTCTATTTAACTTAAGAGTTCTCCAAAATCAGTAGTCTCTGAAAAGAGTTGGACCACATTCCCTACTGAGCAGAGTAAAATCCTATTCATATGACATTATAACGAGAATTTTCTGAGAATTTAAGTACATACAGACCAGAATGTGATTATATGTAAATAGGCAGATAGATGATAGATGACAGATAGGAAGATAAATGGATGAATAGATGGATGCATGGATGTATGGATGGATGGATAGATGGATGAATGGATTGGTTGGTCGGTAGCCTGGTCTGTTGGTCGGTTGGAAAGTGGGTAGGTAGATAGATTCTTTTCATTTTGCAAATGAGGAAACTGAGACTGAGAGAAGAAACAGACATTTACAAAATTGCACGTTCAGACTGTGGTAGACTAAGGATAAGTATTCAGATTTCCTGAGTCTCAACCTGTTTATCGTTTCCCTACATGGAATAACTGATATTCTCACTTGTTACAGAGTAATTCATACAAAAGGTATTGCTTTGTTTGTCTAATTGATCTATATAATTGCTTCAATAACTGTAATGGATTGAATTGTGTGCCCCAGAAATATGTGTCAACTTGGCTAAGCATGATTTCCAGTATTGTGTAATTGCTCGCCATTTTGTCACCTGACATGATTTTCCTATGTGTTGTAAATTCTATCTCTATGATGTGAATGAGCTGGGATTAGAGGCAGTTAAGTTAATGAGACAGGACTCAATCTACAAGATTAAGTTCTGTTTTAAGCCAATCTCTTTTGAGATATAAAAGAGAGAAACGAACAGAGAGACAGAGGGGCCTCCTACCACCAAGAATGTAGTGCTAGGAGAAAAGTATGTTCCTTGGACCCGAGATCCCTGCACTGAGAAGCTCCTAGTCCAGAGGAAGTTTGATAATAAGGACCTTCTGACAGAGCAGACAAAGAGAAAAGTCCTTCCCTGAGCACCAATGCCCTGAATTTGGACTTCTAGCCTCATACACTGTGAGAGAATAAACTTCCGTTTGTTAAAGCCGTGCACGTGTGGTACTTCTGTTATAGCACCACTAGATAATAATACAGTTACCCTCGTTGGTTTCCAAACTATACCAGCCTTTTGGGAAATGAGGAAGTTGAAAGATCGTAAGCAAATATAGTCTTTGAATTTGTTCTAAAGGATTTATCATATAAAGACAAATCACAAAATGTAAAGATCAATGGTATGGAATTTTTAAGCTTCTATTTTCCACATATATTAAATCTGTCTTTCCAGCTTTTTCCAAGACAAGCAAGTAAATTAAATTTGAATGTGATAAGAATCACCCCCACATCCTTCAAATATCTTTGGTAACCTACAAACACAAACTATATATTATGGAAAAGAATGGATAATTCGGAAAGCAGAACCAAAATCTCAAAGGTATTTTGGGACAAGATGCATGGAAAAATCACTACCAGAAGTCCTGGACAGATAACCAAGAATCTGGAAATAAAGTGTCTAAATAGGTTGTCAAAATTTCTATGGAACATCACTTCTGTTCACCTCTCATGTTTCCCCTTTTTGAACTTAAGTGTGTATAGAAGTTATCCCATAACTGTCAGAGTGGGCGGGAGGTGGGGGGGCAGTGGGGATGAAGAAGCAGATAATGTATCTCTAGTTCATAGGTCTTCAGAATGAATGGAACTACACCTCAGGAGTCTCATCCACACTTGGACATGATTTAGATGATAAGATACTGACCCTTAAGTCAGAACTCGATACTGTATTTGGATGAGGGTTGAGAGAGGTACCTTGTGAAAGGGGACAGTGAGTATATTTTTCTTGTGGAGGAGATGTACGTTGTTGAGGCCAAAGGACATATTGTGGCATATTATATTTCTATCACTTTATATCCTGTTATATATTCTTTTCCAGAACATTGCCACTTCCTCCTCAAATGGTGGCATCTATGCCCTTTCTATTTGAACATGGAAGGGAATTTATGACTCTGGGGACTAATAGGATACGACAGAAGTGATTCTATGTGGCTTCCAAGGTTAGGTAAAAAAAGACAATGCGCTTCTACCTTGCTCACTTTCTTGGTACACATACTTTTAGAGCTCTGATTCACCACGTAAAAGTCCCCATGCTTGAGAGACTATATGGACAGACAACATAGAAATAGAAGGAGATGCCCAAACAGTGCCAGTTATTCCAGCCATCACTTTTCAAGACTTTCAAGACCAGGTACCAGACATATGATAAAGAAACCTGTTAGATGACCTCATCCTCAATCACTTCTGATTTTAACCTCATGAGAAACCATGAACCAGAAGTACCCAGCTGAGCTGCTTACAGATTCATGACCTAGAGAAACCATCTGAGATAATAAAGTGATCGTTGTTTTCAGCCACTAAATTTTGGAGCAATTTGTCACACAGTTATAGTATCTGAAACAATACAGTAATTTAAACACTATTGTATTGGCTCATAGATAGACAGACCAATAGATGGAAATAGAAATTCAAGAAACAGAACAATGGATCCATAGATATTTTATATATCATAGTGATGGCATTAGAGGGTAGTAGGAAATGGAATGGTTGTTCAATATATGGTGCTGGAAAAATCTAGTTATCCATATTACCACCTCAAACACTACCTTCAAATTCAAGCTCTATATAGATTAAAGACATAAATGTGAAAAGCAAAGCTTTAAAACTTTTGAAGTAAATTATCTTTTTAACCTCCAAGCAGGGAAGGACTTTGAAAAGTAGTTTCATTGGCCTTTCTTTCTGAATCTAGCTTCCTAATCTCTGGATCACAGTGTAGATTGTCAATTCTTGATCTCAACTGGGTCCATTCCAATATCCAAAAGCCAGCTCCTCCAATCCCTCCAATGATTATGTAAGTTTTTAATTCTGTGTACTGAAACTGCACACACACATTTGTATGTGAATACATGTGGATCTGTTTCTGATCACACACGGGTTCATATCTGCCTACTGAGATGACTATATGACTAAACACAGGTCTATATCCATTTGCACATGATGCTATAATTTTCCACACGATGGCATGTATCTGATGACATATGGCCTGTATTCAACCCCACATGTTTTTTTATGTGACCTCATAAAAGGGTCTGTACTCAAACAGGTATGGATCTGTATCCAGCCCAACATGGATTTAGCTATAACCACACATACACCAACCTCCCACATATCTGTATTCCATCCTCGGGTGGTACAAGTCGTTTGTACTTAATGAATAACCGAAAGGTTGGTGATTTGAACACTCCCAGCAACACTGTGAAAGAAAAGCCTGTTGATCTGGTTCTGTAAAAATTACAGCCAAGAGGAGGGGCCAAGATGGCTGACTAGGTAGATGCTACCTCAGATCCCTCTTGCAACAAAGACACGGAAAAACAAGTGAATCAATAACATACATGACAATCTATGAACCCTGAACAACAAACACAGATTTAAAGAGTTGACCTGAGTGACAGAGACAGAGAACGAACAACTACGAGGAAGCAGAGACTGTTTTCGGAGCCTGGAGCCAGCGTCTGAGTCAGGCAACCTTGGCACCGGGCTTAGAACTGGGTGCAGGGAAGCTGAACACAACATCCTGTGATGGCGCAAACACGGGCGCAGCCCTACCCCCCTGAGCTGACCTCGGGAGGGGGCCCAGCTGGTTAGCGCGGGCGGTGCAGCTACACAGCTGGCGGGAGAAGTCCCCGGGAGGCAGCGACTGGTTTTGGAGCCGGGAGTGCAGCATCCCAGCTGGGGAACCTTGACGCTGGGCTTTGGACTGGCAGTGGAGGAACTGACAGCAGCTTCTGCGGGCCTGACCCTCAGGGGAAATCTCTATCCAGCCAGCATACATGAGCGACACGCCCCTGGGGAATCTCGGATAAAATAGTCATCCCAAGCAAGATAAGTAACTTTGTCTATATTCCGGGGTGCTACTCTCTCCTGTTTTTCTGAACCCTACCCTGCCCTTCCCATGCGGCTTCATTAACATTGGAATTTCCTGAGCCAGAGGGAGAACTGCTCCGCGGCTTTTCTTTTCCCTTTTTTTTTTTTTTTTTGGTCTTTTCCTAATCCATTCTTCCGGCCTGACAGAAGCAACCACAAAAAACCCAGGGACCAAAAATCCTTCCCTAATTGGACTAAAAACAAAGAACCAGCTCTAGCCAAGCATATGGGATGCATATTTCCTGCTTTCATCCCTACAGGGAACAAGGTGGCTATTATAATGCAAAGGCATTTCTGATAGCCATCTGACTGCATTTTTTCTTAGCGGATTCACTGGAAAAACAAGTTTCCCAGGTCTGATATCTCTGTGTATTCAACAGAGCCCTCACTGACCCACAACAGGGAACTGAGGGCTGAGGCTCCCCCCAGACCACCTAGCCTCCTGCCTTAGGGGTCTAAGGAGGGTGACACCTACCAATCTGTAGAGGTACTTGCATTGGGAGCCTAAGGTACAGCTGCAGAGCCCTCCCGCCAAGGTGCTTTAAGAATAGAGACACAACTACCTCACTGACACTTGGGGGAAGCCTGTCAGCATCCTGCTCTCCCTGGTGTGTGAACCCCAGCTGCTAATAGAATCTGGTGCACACAACTATCACCACTACTTCTCAAGGTGGATGGTGTTAGGGTGCATCACATACTTGATGACTCAAAATCAGATCCTACTCAAGTATAGTGAATGGACTCAGGCATATGTATCTGGTAACAGCCCAAACCAGCTGGTAATAGGTCATAAGTACATCAAGGGCTACAATAATCAAGACAGCACAATCTAGTAACCCATCCACGTATATTGAAAGAAAACAAAACAAGATAACATTAAGTGAGCAAATATAGAATAAATCACTACAATATCTTAGTGATGGCTCGGAGACAGCAGTCGATACCAAACCACATAAAGAAGCAGACCATCACAGCTTCTACAACCCCCCAAACAAAAGAATCAAAATCTTTTCCAAATGAAAAGACAATCCTGGAATTATCAGATACAGAATATAAAAAACTAATTTACAGAATGCTTCAAGACATCAGGGATGACCTCAGAAATGAAATAAGGCAAACTGCAGAAAAAGCCAAGGAACACACTGATAAAACTGTTGAAGAACTCAAAAAGATTATTCAAGAACATAGTGGAAAAATTAATAAGTTGCAAGAATCCATAGAGAGACAGCATTCAGAAATCCAAAAGATTAACAATAAAATTACGGAATTAGACAATGCAATAGGAAGTCAGAGGAGCAGAGTCAAGCAACTAGAATGGAGAGTGGGAAATCTGGAGGACCAGGGAATTAACACCAACATAGCAGAAAAAAATCAGATAAAAGAATTTAAAAAAATGAAGAAACCCTAAGAATCATGTGGGACTCTATCAAGAAGGATAACTTGCGTGTGATTGGAGCCCCAGAACAGGGAGAGAGGACAGAAAACACAGAGAGAATAGTTGAAGATCTGCTGACTGAAAACTTCCCTGACATCATGAAAGACGAAAGGATATCTATCCAAGATGCTCATCGAACCCCATTTAAGATTGATCCAAAAAGGAAAACACCAAGACATATTATCATCAAACTTGCCAAAGCCAAAGAGAAAATTTTAAAAGCAGCCAGGGATAAAAGAAAGGTCTCCTACAACGGAGAATCAATAAGAATAAGTTCAGACTACTCAGCAGAAACCATGCAGACAAGAAGGCAATGGGATGACATATGCAGACCACTGAAGGAGAAAAACTGCCAGCCAAGGATCATATATCCAGCAAAACTCTCTCTGAAATATGAAGGCGAAGTTAAGATATTTTCAGATAAACACAAGCTTAGAGAATTTGCAAAAACAAAACCATAGCTACAAGAAATACTAAAGGAAATTGGTCAGAAAACCAATAATATCAGATAGCAGCACAATACAAGGTCACAAAACAGAACATCCTGATATCAACTCAAATAGGGAAATCACAAAAACAAATTAAGATTAATTAAAAAAAATGCTAAAAACAGGGAATCATTGAATTCAATATGTAAAAGATCACAATAATCAAAAAGAGGGACTAAATACAGGTGGCATAGAACTGCCATATGGAGAGGGATACAAGGCGATATAGGACAATACAAGTTAGGATTTTACTTAAGGTAACCACAAAGCGGTATAACAACTCCATAACTCAAAATAAAAAGCAAGAAAAATGTAACGACTCAGCAAACATAAAGTCAAATACTATGAAAATGAGGAACACACAATTTACAAAGAAAAACATCTCAGCACAAAAAAGTAAGTGGAAAAATGAAATTGTCGATAACACACATAAAAAGGCATCAAGATGACAACACTTAACACTTACTTATCTATAATTACGCTGAATGTAAATGAACTAAATGCACCAATAAAGAGACAGAGAGTCTCAGACCGGATAAAGAAACACGATCCGTCTATATGCTGCCTACAAGAGACACACCTTAGACTTAGAGACACAAACAAACTAAAACTCAAAGCATGGAAAAAAATATATCAAGCAAACAATAAGCAAAAAAGAAGAGGAGTAGCAATATTAATTTCTGACAAAATAGACTTTAGACTTAAATCCACCAGAAAGGATAAAGAAGGACACTATATAATGATAAAAGGGACAATTGACCAGAAAGATATAACCATATTAAATATTTATGCACCCAATGACAGGGCTGCAAGATACATGAATCAAATTTTCACAGAATTGAAAAGTGAGATAGACACCTCCACATATATAGTAGGAGACTTCAACACACCACTTTCGGAGAAGGACAGGACATCCAGTAAGAAGCTCAATAGAGACATGGAAGACCTAATTACTACAATCAACCAACTTGACATCATTGACTTATACAGAACTCTCCACCCCAATGTTGCAAAGTATACTTTTTTCTAGCGCATGTGGAACATTCCCTAGAATAGACCACATATTAGGTCATAAAACAAACCTTTGCAAGATCAAAAACATCGAAATATTACAAAGCATCTTCTCAGACCACAAGGCCATAAAAGTGGAAATCAATAACAGAAAAATTAGGGAAAAGAAATCAAATACTTGGAAACTGAACAATACCCTCCTGAAAAAAGACTGGGTTATAGAAGACATTAAGGAGGGAATAAAGAAATTCATAGAATGCAACGAGACTGAAAATACTTCCTATCAAAACCTCTGGGACACAGCAAAAGCAGTGCTCAGAGGTCAATTTACATCGATAAATGCACACGTACAAAAAGAAGAAAGCCAGTATCAGAGAACTGTCCCTATATCTTGAACAAATAGAAAGTGAGCAACAAAAGAATCCATCAGGCACCAGAAGAAAACAAATGATAAAAATTAGAGCTGAACTAAATGAATTAGAGAACAGAAAAACAATTGAAAAAATTAACAAAGCCAAAAGCTGGTTCTTCGAAAAAATTAACAAAATTGATAAACCATTGGCCAGACTGACTAAAGAAATATAGGAAAGGAAACAAATAACCCGAATAAGAAACGAGATGGGCCACATCACAACAGACCCAACTGAAATTAAAAGAATCATATTAGATTATTACGAAAAATTGTACTCTAACAAATTTGAAAACCTAGAAGAAATGGATGAATTCCTGGAAAAACACTACCTACCTGAACTAACACAATCAGAAGTAGAACAACTAAATAGACCCATAACTAAAAAAGAGATTGAAACAGTAATCAAAAAATTCCCAACAAAAAAGTGCCCTGGCCCGGTTGGCTTTACTGCAGAATTCTACCAAACTTTCAGAGAAGAGTTAACACCACTACTACTAAAGGTATTTCAAAGCATAGAAAATGACGGAATACTACCCAACTCATTCTATGAAGCCACCATCTCCCTGATACCAAAACCAGGTAAAGACATTACAAAAAAAGAAAATTACAGACCTATATCCCTCATGAACATAGATGCAAAAATGCTCAACAAAATTCTAGCCAATAGAATTCAACAACATATCAAAAAAAATAATCCACCATGACCAAGTGGGATTTATATCAGGTATGAAAGGCTGGTTTAATATTAGAAAAACCATTAATGTAATCCACCGCATAAATAAAACAAAAGACAAAAACCACATGATCTTATCAATTGATGCAGAAAAAGCATTTGACAAAGTCCAACACCCATTTATGATAAAAACTCTCAGCAAAATAGGAATCGAAGGAAAATTCCTCAACATAATAAAGGGCATCTATACAAAGCCAACAGCCAACATCATTCTAAATGGAGAGAGCCTGAAAGCATTTCCCTTGAGAACGGGAACCAGACAAGGATGCCCTTTATCACCGCTCTTATTCAACATTGTGCTAGAGGTCCTAGGCAAATTAGGCTAGACAAAGAAATAAAGGGCATCCGGATTGGCAAGGAAGAAGTAAAATTATCTCTATTTGCAGATGACATGATCTTATACACAGAAAACCCTAAGGAATCCTCCAGAAAACTCCTGAAACGAAATGAAGTGTTTGGCAGAGTCTCAGGTTATAAGATAAACACACAAAAATCACTTGGATTCCTCTACGTCAACAAAAAGAACATCGAAGAGGAAATAACCAAATCAATACCATTCGCAGTAGCCCCCAAGAAGATAAAATACTTAGGAATAAATCTTACCAAAGATGTAAAAGACCTATACAAGCAGAACTACAAAGTACTACTACAAGAAACCAAAAAGGACATACTTAAGTGGAAAAACATACCTTGCTCATGGATAGGAAGAGTGAACATAGTAAAAATGTCTAATTACAAAGTAAGTGAAGCCCAAAGTGGAATTAAAAATCTTTCAGAAAAAAAAATTTTATTTCAGGATAAATTCATTTTAAGCCACCAGGAGTTGTAGCCAGTGGTTCTTTGCAATTTCTCTACAACTATGCATTGGTCCTTGGCCCTATTTTAAGAGCTTTCCTGCTATTGCTATACAGCATAGTCTCTTACCACATTGGTGACTTAGCTTGGCTTAGGGGAATATGTTGTTATTCTGGGCATAATTGTATGTCATTCATTTTAAATATTCAAGTGACCACTTCTGGGGGTTATGCCAAAGGCATTCTATTTTTTTTGAGCCAATGCCTGGGTTTTTTGTTGTCATCTACATGACCCACTTTAATCTTCCCTCAGAATACCCATAACGCCTTCCATAACAGCATTCTCTACCACTTCATTTCTTGACTGTCCATTTCTCAAGAGATTCTTTGCCTGACCAAATGGTGAGTGCATTAACCACAACCCATGAGTGTGTAAAGAGCCAGACATAGCTCTGACTGTGAGAACCAAGTGCTTCCTGCACGCTGAATATACTGCTCATACAGCTGGGCACTGGGTAGAATGAACTTTGCCTTTTTTGACTAAGTTGGTACCATTCAGAGGGAGAATTTCAGCAGATTTCCATATTGAATCACACCCTTCTATATGAGAACTTACTTTTGAAAACAAAGTATCTTCTTTTTCTTTAGCAGGAAGTGAATATTGCATTCATATCTCTCAACAAGAGAAGTGGAAATCTTGCCAGAGTTTCCATTTTGTTTTGAAAATTATACTTATGAATATGATAGACTTCCTCTGAGCCACATTCCTTGCCATGTATCTGTATGTACTATCTTGTTTTTTTATGTTTTGTGACGCTGATCAATCTCTTAGCAAATGAACCTCTGACATCACCCATGACATAAAGGGCGCTCATGATGTCATTTACTCACGTCTCTATGAGAGCCCAGTGATCTTCTACTAGTTGTCTTTCAAACAGCATGCATCTCGAAGCTCTATCAGGAAACTTTAGAATTCCACCTCCTAGTGTTGTTCATCATGGATGGCAGTATTAGGCTTCTGCCAATGTGTCTGCCTGCATATGTTCATAAAATAGACATTTCCAAAGTTATCTGAGCACTAGGATTATGGCTTTCTAATGCAAAAACTGTACTAAGAAAAAAAGAAGACAAAAAACAGAATTGATACATCTTAATTGTGGTATTAATAATTAGCAAAGGATAATTAACATGCCATGGACTGCCAGAAGAATGTAATGAATTAACTTAGAGTGTGCTCATGTCTAAATTTTATCTCACAAAATTGTGAGTATGCTAAGTATATCCTTGGGAAAAAAGTAAACATATATTTCACTTCTTTCTTTTTTTTTCACATATAACTATGCCTAACATTTCTCTGATTCTAGAAGTTCATTTCAAAGAAGAACAATATGGAAATTGTATTTAAATTTTGAAACAGTTACAACAGATTATAATGTAAAAATTAAATCAATTGACACTGTCTCAAAAACACACTCATACACATAAATTAATCCAAATTCATATATACATTTAAGATCAGGGTGTTTCAGTTAGGTTGCTTTTGGTTGCAAATGACAGAAAACTCAACTAAAAACTTTTGAATATGAAGTATTTATTAATCGGACATCACAACTGTAAACTTCAAGGTTATGGCAAGCTTCAGGGTTAGCTGATAAAATATATCAATTTTGTGTAAAGGAGCCATGCATGCAAGTAAAATTTTACCTGGCTCAAAGTTAAGGTGCCAGTCTGAAGTCCTAATCAAGATGAGTCTTGGTCCAACTGAGAATAAAGTGATTAAATTAAGACACATCCTCTTGGATTGAGAGTTAAATCTTTATGTTGTGACTATTGATGAAAGCAATTGTTGATCGTGTTTCAGAAATAGATCAGTATGGTTCCAGCTGACCTAGATCAACATTTGTTCCTATCCAGAGCTGCAGAATTGTGCCTATCTGCCTTTTCAAGAATTGGAAGGTAAATATCAGTCACTTAGCTAGTTCAATGCTCTCTGCCTCTGAGCCGTAGGGTTTATTGGGTATATACTCTCTAACAGTCAGAGTAAGGCCTTCCTCTGCTAGGAATATGGTTAGGCAAGGGAATCTGGGGCTTGTTCTCTCTTCATTTTGAAATAAACATTATCTGCATTACATAAAGATTTACTAATATAAAACTCATAATTTCTTATTCAACTTATTTTAGAATTTTCTCTTCACATTACAGACTTTTCTCATTACTTGCTTGTCTGCTACTTTTTCTTGGCAAGACCCAAGTCTTTTTCCGATAGGGATTGTATAGGGAGGAAAACTGTCCAGGAGAGGTAATTTCATTTGAATTTGTTCCAAATATTCTAACAAACTAATTTATAATGAACTTGCATTGTCTTTCACTTAAAACAGTGATGATGTAAAAAGCCACGCACTACGTCTGCATTTATAAATGGAAGAATTATTTCCTGACAGAATGACCCAAGAGATTTCTGAAAACTCCAATTCCTATCCAGGCTGGAGGCTCTCTTTAATTGGCATCTAGATCTGTAGATGTTCTCTTCTTATATTTTCTGTTAATACTTATCTCTCATTGCTTGTAGGAATTTCTGGAAGTGCATGATTTTCTGAAGTGAAGTTGGAGGGATGTAGGGGCATTCTTCTAATGAGGAAAGAAATGGTTTTTGGATATGCTTTTTGAATGACTGAATTGCTGAAAAGTTCTGCTTCTATCTGTGAGAAAACTCTGTCTTTGACTTTTCTGGGAAGATAAATCCCAGCATTTGCCTTGTTAGGTACAGAATTAATGACTAGGGACATGAGTGTTACCCTAAATCCTCAGTCAAAGTAAAATACTTTTTGGTTGCTTCATCTTAATTAAAAGGAGAAAAATTCAAATAACTAATATCAGTAATTTTTCCTTTTTTCTTTGTTTGTGCCACTAAATAACAGGCTTGGCCAGGTTAATTTCCATTAATTTGCCCAGTTTTTACAAACTCATGCAAACACAGCATCTTCGTTGTTCTTTGAGCACATTTTCCCAACAGGTAAGAACATTCATCTATATACTATCTTTGTACTGTAAAAACTGACCAAAACCAAAATGAAGCCAAACCCTTTGTAGTCAGGTCAATCTTGATTCATAGCGACCCTATAGGGCAGAGTAGAACTGCCCCCATAGAGTTTCCAAAAAGCACCTGGTGGATTTGAACTACTAACCTTTTGGTTGGCAACCGTAGAACTTAACTACTAAATACCAGGGTTTCAATTAAAAACTGACAATATTTTTAAGTGTCTTCATATTCCAGGCATCCACTTTGGATACATATACACCTCCACATTTATAAAAAAAAAATATATATATATACATATGATGAACAGCTTGTATGGAAGCATGAAAAGTGTAACCACTTGGAACTATTACTAGATCTACTGAACACACATTGCCATGTGTTCTGTGTTTGCAGATAAATACATGAGTATCTGCAATTATTCTCAATGAAAGAAGGCCTGATTTTCAGGACCAAGGACAAGACCCAAGAGGTGAGTTTTTGAAATCTCTAATGGAAAACACTCATAAATTTACATGATGTATTGAAATGTAGCTAATGTCTTAAATATATTTCATTAGGTTAATTCTGAATTTGTAAAAATAAGCAAGAGAAACACAAAAATTAATCAGAATATACATAGTCTATTTGGCTTCAGTATTTTAGCCTGGTAGACATTTGCTGTCCATTTGCCAAATAACAAAAGAAACATGTTGTGCATTAAAAACAAGTCTATAGATTTGTAATTTTGGTTCATAGGTAATGTGATATATTAATAAAGATTTATAATTAACTTAGATGTATTTGAACTAAATCAAATAACCAAGCCCGTTGCCATCCAACTGAGTTGATTCTAACTCATAGCAACCCTGTAGCACGGGGTAAAACTACAGGGTTTCCAGGGAGTGGCTGGTGGATTTGAACTGCTGACCTTTGGTTAACAGCCAAGCTCTTAACCACTGAGCCACCAAGGCTTTGTATTTGAACTAACCCAATAAAACCCAGTGCCGTCGAGTCGATTCCGACTCATACCGACCCTATAGGACAGAGTAGAACTGCCCAATAGAGTTTCCAAGGAGTGCCTGGTGGATTCAAACTGCCTACCCTTTGGTTAGCAGCCGTAGCTAGAGAATTTAAGACTATGTGTTATATCAAGTGTGTCAGGGTATAAAGAACAAATGCCTGTTGTGTTTGCAAGCTTGATATGTGCTTTTATGTGTGAATATTTTAAAATTATGACTACAACCTTAGGATATATACGAAAAGAAACAGGGGATCAGGAAATACCTTATCTACTGTAACTTAGAGAGACTTATAAAACTGTAATTGTAATGTACTATAGAGGTTATCAGGAAACCCTGCTGGCGTAGTGGTTAAGTGCTACGGCTGCTAACCAAAGGGTAGGCAGTTCGAATCCACCAGGTGATCCTTGGAAACTCTATGGGGCAGTTCTACTCTGTCCTATAGGGTCGCTATAAGTCGGAATTGATTCGACGGCACTGGGTTTTTGGGTGTTTTTTATAGAGGTTATTTTTGTTACTATGGCATTTTAGTTTCCATTTGTAAAAAGCCAGGATCTTATAAAAATATGTTAAAGGATTTTTTTTCTAGAAAGATGTTAACTTAGGCTTTTAAGTTGAAAGCCTACTAATATTTTAGTTTTTATAGTATCAACACCTTGAGGACTGCAACTATAGTGGATACTTTACATACTCATTTTCTTTACATGTAATTTAGCTGGCCAATAGAATATTCATTTCAGTGAAATCCAGCATTAATGATTAATAAGATTAAGAACATTAGACTTTGCAGAAGATAAGTAGTAAAAAATAATCAGATATAAACTATCTTTACCATTATATTCTTCAGCAGATGTGCCTTTATTAATCTACAGCTTCTAAAATGAAAGAACTCCTGAGTCACCCAGACATACAGAACTCTCATTACAGCTGGTTTCTAAAAGAAAGCTCAAAATTCTTCTGTACATGTTCCTGTCCCCGCCAAACCAAATCCATATAAATGAAATCAGCTTGTCTACATCTGAGGTTTAGTCATTCAGCAACTTTCTCCAACAATGAATAATCCTAAAGTTTGTGTTTATATCTATATATGTACTATTCACTCTCATTTGAATTTGTCCTTAACCGTAAGAGGTAGGGACTTTGAGGAGTCAATGTTCTTGTTCTTTTTGTTGTTGTTTTTCCTTTTGAATTTTCTTTTCTTTTTCGCCTTTTCCTTCCCTTCCTTTCTTTTTTCTTCCCTTTCCTTCTCCTCTCCTCCTATCTTTCTTTTATCTTTTCGTCTTCTCTCCCTTTTCACCTTCCTTTGCTTTCATTTTCTTTTCTTTTTTGTTCTTTATTTGCTAGGAGGGTCTCTGTTTATTTGCAATGGCTTCCCAAGAAGCCTCCTGAGTAAGTTCAGGAAGCCTCAGAGGTTGACCTTCCAGCACTCTTTCACTAGAAGAAATCTTCCTGAAGAAGATTTGTTAAAAACACTATCCACACTTAACACATTAATATTGTGTATAATTTTTTTTTATATAATTTACTGGGTATAATATTTCTTAACTATAATTTCTCTGCTTCCTGATTTGATTCTTCTTTCTTTCATTTTCTACTCTTTAGGCCTCCATCTGATGCATGGGTACAATCTTTTCCTTTTTTCTGCTTAACTTCCGTCAATATACATAGCATGACAGGTAGATATTACTACAGATATGCAGCAAAATAGATAATTCTTACAATGTACAGCTTTATCGATGTCCGAAACTGGGTGTTCATGAGTTATAGGTATATAATATTCTTTTTATAAATAATGTACATATTACCAAATAGACAAAGATCCAGATGATTTGTTTTGATCCGATGTCTATAGTGAAACATTCAAGAACAATAATAAAAGTTATGGTTTGTTGATTATCAGGTTCCAGGCAGTGATCTAGGTGCTTTACATGCAAAAAAAGATACACACAACCTTAAGAGGTAGGTGTTATTAGTATCCCCATTTTACAAATTCTGAAACTGAGCCACAAAGAGGTTTATTAAGTTGCCCAAGGTCACATAGACAGTAAGTGGTGAAGGTGGAATTCAAACACTGTTTTACCAGAGTTCACATTATTCTTCACTGCTATGTCCCCTCTAAGGGTGTCCTGGGCCTTAAATAGGCACACACTGAGTGAGATACCTTACCCATTATCTGCTCACTGTAAAGGTCAAATCTAAAAACTGGCTAGCATTTTCAAAGTAACATTGATGAGCTTGGAGATTGTTGTTTAATTATAAATATATAAATAGAAGTATCCAGCAGAATAAAATTAGGTGGGTTTTCACTGAAAGTATCATAGACAGTTGAACTAGGAAGGATTCCAAGATTATCTAATTTAATCCTTTTATTTTCCAATGAGTAAATTGAGACAGACTTGTGACTAAATTTAGAAAATGACTACAACTCATACTTTCTTATGCTGAGTTTGGACTTTTCCTTTGAATATACTCCTTTTTGAAATCTGGGCATTGAAGTTCTAATATTGACCACTCTTGGTGCCTAAGAAGCATTATATATAAAACGCTGTTCCATTGTCTTCTATCTTTACAGTGTCTATTTTCTCCCCCCGTCACTACCCAGCTCACCCCCAGTTGGTTTGAAAATACTGGTTGCTAAAGTACTAGCTGGTAACTTCGGTTCAAAAATATTTGCTGAAAATATAGATCGTATTGCAGGGGTACTCACCACAAATACTACCAACTTAAAGTAACAACTCTATCCCAAAAGAGTATAGAAGTGTGTTAAGAGTGGTGGGGTAGGCAAAGAGGAAATAGAAAGCATTATGGACCCTTAAGAAGAGATCGACAATCTATGTCCAAATAATTGCTACAGGGAATTTTGTGCTAAATAATTGATACATTTCAAATTCCAGCCTCTTCAAATTTAAGGATTCATGAAGACTGGACAACCTTTGAGGCAGGAGGGACTCAGCTTCTAATAGTGGAACATCATAATATTTAATGAGATATTCCTGAAGAGGGGTTATTTTTGGTGCTGTATAGATCATATTGTAAAGGTACTCACCACAAATAGTACCAACTCTAAGTACTGATTCTATGTAAATTTATTTATTTAGAGTTTATCTTCACCACCAGAGAATAAGATTCTTGAGAACAGAAATAATTTCCTTTGTTGTCATTACTGACTTCAGTGCCAAGCACTGTCTTATTCTAAAAAAAAGATTAACTGTTGGGTCTCTGACTGCTCTTCTGTATAGAAGATCCACTAACATTTGGAGATAGAACCGCTTATTTGTAGGTCCAATCCAGTCATCTGAGAAGTAGAATTGTTGAGGGAATTGGGATATTTGGAAGAGAAACCCAGTAGACATTTCTAAATGTTTATTAAGTATAAGCCACTGTAGAAGATTAATAGTGAAGAAGTGCTCCATGACCTAATGGACATACTAAAAATTGTGTTCATGATTTCATTACAGGTCTTGTTCTACTGAGCTCCCATCTCTGAAACAGGTCTTGTAAAAGAGTAAATGGGACACGGTAACAATGTAACAGAATTTGTCCTCCTGGGACTCACTCAGGATCCTGAAGGCCGAAAAGCGTAATTTGTCATATTTTTGCTCATTTACATTGTAATGATGTTGGGCAACTTGCTCATTGTCATGACTGTTATTGTCAGCCCCTCTCTGGACTCCCCCATGTACTTTTTCCTTGCCTATCTGTCACTCTTGGGTGTTGTTTTTTCCACTGCTTATTCCCCTATAATAATTGTAGACTGACTCTATGATAAAAAGACTATTTCCTTCCCAGCTTGCATGGGCCAGCACTTTATAGAACACTTATTTGGTGGTGCTGAGGTCTTCTGGTGGCAATGGCCTATGACTGCTATGTGGCCATCTGTAAGGCACTGCACTACTTGACCATCATGAATCAACGGGTTTGCATTCTATTGCTGGTGGTGGCCTGGGTTGGAGGATTTTGCACTTTGTGGTTCAACTTCTCTTTGTGTACAACCTCCCCTTCTGTGGCCCCAATGTCATTGATCACTTCAGCTGTGACTTGTACCCATTGTTGGAACTTGCTTGCACTGACATCTATTTTATAGGGCTCTCTATTGTTGCCAATGGTGGAGCCATCTGTACGGTAATTTTTATCCTTCTACTAATCTCCTATGGGGTCATTCTAAGTCCCCTGAAGACTCATAGTCAGAAAGGGAGGTGCAAAGCCCTCTCTACCTGCAGCTCTCACATCACAGTAGTTGTCCTCTTTTTTTTTTTTTTTTTATTAAGCTTCAAGTGAACATTTACCATTCCAATCAGTCTGTCATATGTAGGTTTACATACATCTTACTCCCTTCTCGCACTTGCTCTCCCCCTATTGAGTCAGCCCTTACAGTCTCTTGTTTCGTGCAAATTTTACCTTCTTCCCTCTCTCTCTATCTTCCCATCCCCCCTCCAGTCAAGAGTTGCCAACACACTCTCCCGTGTCCACCTGATTTAATTAGCTCACTCTTCATCAGTATCTCTCTCCCCCCCACTGACCAGTCCTTTTCATGCCTGATGATTTGTCTTCGGGGATGGTTCCTGTCCTGTGCCATCAGAAGTTCTGGGGAGCATTGTCTCTGGGATTCCTCTAGTCGCAATCATACCATTAGGTGTGGTCTTTTAATGAGAATTTGGGGTCTGCATCCCATTGGTCTCCTGCTCCCTCAGGAGTTGTCTGTTGTGTTCCCTGACAGGGCAGACATCGATTGTGGCCGGGCACCAACTAGTTCTTCTGGTCTCAGGATATTGTAGGTCTCTGGTTCAAGTGGCCCTTTCTGTCTCTTGGGTTCTTAGTTGTCGTGTGACCTTGGTGTTCTTCCTTTGCCTTTGCTCCCGGTGGGTTGAGACCAATTAATGTATTTTAGATGGCTGCTTGTTGGCATTTAGGACCCCAGGTGCCTCAATTCAAAGTGGGATGCAGAGTGCTTTCATAATAGAATTGTTTTGCCCATTGATTTAGAAGTCCTCTCAAACCAAGTTCCCCAGACCCCAGCCCCTGCTTCGCTATCCTTTGAAGCTTTCATTTTATCTCGGAAACCTCTTTACTTTTAATCCTGTCCAATTAGGCTGACCTTCCTTGTTTTGAGTGTTGTCTTTCCCTTCACCCAAAGCAGTTCCCATCTACAGATTGATCAATAAAAAGCCCTCTCCCTCCCTCCCTCCCTCCCTCCCCCCTTTGTAACCACAAAAGTATGTGTTCTTTTCCGTTTTTTCTATTTCTCAAGATCTTATAATAGTGGTCTTATACAATATTTGTCCTTTTGCAACTGACTCATTTCGCTCAGCATAATGCCTTCCAGATTCCTCCATGTTATGAAATGTTTCAGAGATTCGTCACTGTTCTTTATCGATGCGTAGTATTCCCTTGTGTGAATATACCACAATTTATTTACCCATTCGTCCGTTCATGGACATCTTGGTTGCTTCCAGCTTTTTGCTATTGTAAACAGAGCTGCAATAAACATGGGTGTGCATATATCTGTTTGTGTGAAGGGTCTTGTATTTTTAGGGTATATTCCGAGGAGTGGGATTTCTGGGTTGTATGGTAGTTCTATTTCTAACTGTTTAAGATAATGCCAGATGGATTTCCAAAGTGGTTGTACCATTTTACAATCCCACCAGCAGTATATGAGAGTTCCAGTCTCTCCGCAGCCTCTCCAACATTTATTATTTTGTGATTTTTGAATTAATGCCAGTCTAGTTGGTGTCAGATGGAATCTCATCGTAGTTTTAATTTGCATTTCTCTAATGACTAATGATCGAGAGCATTTTCTCAGGTATCTGTTGGCTGCCTGAATATCTTCCTTAGTGAAATGTGTGTTCATATCCTTTGCCCACTTCTTGATTGGGTTGTTTGTCTTTTTGTGGTTGAGTTTTGACAGAATCATGTAGATTTTAGAGATCAGGCGCTGGTCTGAGATGTCATAGCTGAATATTCTTTCCCAGTCTGTAGGTGGTCTTTTTACTCTTTTGGTGAAGTCTTTAGATGAGCATAGGTGTTTGATTTTTAGGAGCTCCCAGTTATCTGGTTTCTCTTCATCATTTTTGGTAATGTTTTGTATTCTGTTTATGCCCTGTATTAGGGCTCCTAGGGTAGATCCTATTTTTTCTTCCATGATTTTTATCGTTTTAGTCTTTATGTTTAGGTCTTTAATCCACTTGGAGTTAGTTTTTGTGCATGGTGTGAGGTATGGGTCCTGTTTCATTCTTTTGCAAATGGATATCCAGGTATGCCAGCACCATTTGTTAAAAAGACTATTATTTCCCCAATTGACTGACACTGGTCCTTTGTCAAATATCAGCTGCTCATACGTGGATGGATTTATATCTGGATTCTCAATTCTGTTCCATTGGTCTATGTGCCTGTTGTTGTACCAGTACCAGGCTGTTTTGACTACTGTAGCTATATAATAGGTTCTGAAATCAGGTAGGGTGAGGCCTCCCACTTTCTTTTTCTTTTTCAGTAATGTTTTGCTTATCCGGGGGTTCTTTCCTTTCCATATGAAATTAGTGATTTGTTTCTCTATTCCCTTAAAGTATGACATTGGTATTTGGATTGGAAGTGCGTTGTATGTATAAATGGCTTTTGGTAGAATAGACATTTTTACTATGTTAAGTCTTCCTATCCATGAGCAGGGTATGTTTTTCCATTTAATGTGTCCTTTTGAATTTCTTGTAGCAGAGTTTTATAGTTTTCTTTGTATAGGTCTTTTACATCCTTGGTAAGATTTATTCCTAAGTATTTTATCTTCTTGGGGGCTACTGTGAATGGTATTGATTTGGTTATTTCCTCTTCGGTGTTCTTTTTGTTGATGTAGAGGAATCCAAGTGATTTTTGTATGTTTATTTTATATCCTGAGACTCTTCCAAACTCTTCTATTAGTTTCAGTAGTTTTCTGGAGGATTTCTTAGGGTTTTCCATGTATACGATCATGTCATCTGCAAATAGTGATAGCTTTACTTCCTCCTTACCAATCTGGATACCCTTTATTTCTTTGTCTAGCCTAATTGCCCTGGCTAGGACTTCAAGTACGATGTTGAATAAGAGCGGTGATAAAGGGCATCCTTGTCTGGTTCCCGTTCTCAAGGGAAATGCTTTCAGGTTCTCTCCATTTAGAGTGATATTGGCCGTTGGCTTTGCATATATGCCCTTTATTATGTTGAGGAATTTTCCTTCAATTCCTATTTTGGTGAGAGTTTTTATCATAAATGGGTGTTGGACTTTGTCAAATGCCTTTTCTGCATCAATTGATAAGATCATGTGGTTTTTGTCTTCTGTTTTATTTATGTGATGGATTACATTAATGGTTTTTCTGATATTAAACCAGCCTTGCATACCTGGTATAAATCCCACTTGATCAGGGTGAATTATTTTTTTGATATGTTGTTGGATTCTATTGGCTAGAATTTTATTGAGGATTTTTGCATCTATGTTCATGAGGGATATAGGTCTAAAATTTTCTTTTTTTGTAATGTCTTTACCTGGTTTTGGTATCAGGGACATGGTAGCTTCATAGAATGAGTTGGGTAGTATTCCGTCTTGTTCTATACTTTGAAATACCTTCAATAGTAATGGTGTTAAGTCTTCTCTGAAGGTTTGGTAGAACTCTGCAGTGAAGCCATCTGGGCCAGGACTTTTTTTTGTTGGGAGTTTTTTGATTACCATTTCAATCTCTTTTTTTGTTATGGGTCTATTTAGTTGTTCTACTTCTGAATGTGTTAGTTTAGGTAAGTAGTATTGTTCCAAGAATTTATCCATTTCTTCTAGGTTTTCAAATTTGTTAGAGTACAATTTTATGTAGTAATCTGATATGATTCTTTTGATTTCATTTGGTTCTGTTGTGACGTGGTCCTTCTCGTTTCTTATTCGGGTTATTTGTTTCCTTTCCTGTTTTTCTTTAGTCAGTCTAGCCAATGGTTTATCAATTTTGTTAATTTTTTCAAAGAACCAGCTTTTGGCTTTGTTAATTCTTTCAATTGTTTTTCTGTTCTCTAATTGATTTAGTTCAGCTCTAATTTTTATTATTTGTTTTCTTCGGGTGCCTGATGGATTCTTTTGTTGCTCACTTTCTATTTGCTCAAGTTGTCGGGACAGTTCTCTGATTTTGGCTCTTTCTTCTTTTTGTATGTGTGCATTTATCGATATAAATTGGCCTCTGAGCACTGCTTTTGCTGTGTCCCAGAGGTTTTGATAGGAAGTATTTTCATTCTCGTTGCTTTCTAAGAATTTCCTTATTCCCTCCTTGATGTCTTCTATAACCCAGTCTTTTTTCAGGAGGGTATTGTTCATTTTCCGAGTATTTGATTTCTTTTCCCTAGTTTTTCTGTTATTGATTTCTAGCTTCATTGCCTTGTGGTCTGAGAAGATGCTTTGTAATATTTCGATGTTTTGGATTCTGCAAAGATTTGTTTTATGCCCTAATATGTGGTCTATTCTAGAGAATGTTCCATGTGCGCTAGAAAAAAAAGTATATTTTGCAGCAGTTGGGTGGAGAGTTCTGTATAAGTCAATGAGGTCAAGTTGGTTGATTGTTGTAAGTAGGTCTTCCGTGTCTCTATTGAGCTTCTTACTGGATGTCCTGTCCTTCTCCGAAAGTGGTGTGTTGAAGTCTCCTACTATATATGTGGAGGTGTCTATCTCACTTTTCAATTCTGTTAAAATTTGATTTATGTGTCTTGCAGCCCTGTCATTAGGTGCGTAAATATTTAATATGGTTATGTCTTCCTGATCAATTGTCCCTTTTATCATTATATAGTGTCCTTCTTTATCCTTTGTGGCGGATTTAAGTCTAAAGTCTATTTTGTCAGAAATTAATATTGCTACTCCTCTTCTTTTTTGCTTATTGTTTGCTTGATATATTTTTTTCCATCCTTTGAGTTTTAGTTTGTTTGTGTCTCTAAGTCTAAGGTGTGTCTCTTGTAGGCAGCATATAGATGGAGCGTGTTTTTTTATCCAGTCCGTGACTCTCTGTCTCTTTATTGGTGCATTTAGTCCATTTACATTCAGCGTAATTATAGATAAGTAAGTTTTTAGTGCTGTCATTTTGATGCCTTTTCATGTGTGTTGTTGGCCATTTCATTTTTCCACATGCTTTTTTGTGCTGAGACGTTTTTCTTAGTAGCTTGTGAGATCCTCATTTTCATAATGTTTAACTTTGTGTTTATTGAGTCGTTACGTTTTTCTTGGCTTTTTTCTTGAGTTATGGAATTGATATTCCTTTTTGTGGTTACCTTTTTATTTACCCCTATTTTTCTAAGTAAAAACCTAACTTGTATCCTTCTATTTCGCCTTGTATCACTCTCCATCTGGCAGTCCAATGCCTCCTATATTTAGTCCCTCTTTTTGATTATTTTGATCGTTTTTCTATTGATTTCCATGATTTCCTGTTGTGTGTATTATTTTGTTTATTTATTTATTTTTTAGAATTAGTCTTAATTTGTTTGTTTTTGTGCTTTCCCTGTTTGAGTTGCTTTGATATCAGCACGTTCTGTTTTGTGACCTTGTATTGTGCTGGTACCTGATATTATTGGTCATCCGGCCAATCTCCTTTAGCATTTCTTGCAGTCTTGGTTTAGTTTTTGCAAATTCTCTAAACTTGTGTTTATCTGTAAATATCTTAATTTCTCCTTCATATTTCAGAGAGAGTTTTGCTGGATATATGATCCTTGGTTGGCAGTTCTTCTCGTTTAGTGCTCTGTATATGTCGTCCCATTCCCTTCTTGCCTGCATGGTTTCTGCTGAGTAGTCTGAACTTATTCTTATTGATTCTCCCTTGAAGGAAACCTTTCTTTTCTCCCTGGCTGCTTTTAAAATTTTCTGTTTGTCTTTGGTTTTGGCAAGTTTGATGATGATATGTCTTGGTGTTTTTCTTTTTGGATCAATCTTAAATGGGGTTCGATGAGCATCTTGGATAGATATCCTTTCGTCTTTCATGATGTCAGGGAAGTTTTGTGTCAGGAGTTCTTCAACTATTTTCTCTGTGTTTTCTGTCCCCCCTCCCTGTTCTGGGACTCCAATTACTCGTAAGTTATCCTTCTTGATAGAGTCCCACATGATTCTTAGGGTTTCTTGGTTTTTTTAAATTCTTTTATCTGATTTTTTTTCAGCTATGTTGGTGTTGTTTCCCTGGTCCTCCAGAAGTCCCAGTCTACATTCTAATTGCTCGAGTCTGCTCCTCTGACTTTCTATTGCGTTGTCAAATTCTGTAATTTTATTGTTAATCTTTTGGATTTCTACATGCTGTCTCTCTATGGATTCTTGCAACTTGTTAATTTTTCCACTATGTTCTTGAATAATCTTTTTGAGTTCTTCAACAGTTTTATCAGTGTGTTCCTTGGCTTTTTCTGCATTTATCCTAATTTCATTTGTGATATCTTTAAGCATTCTGTAAATTAGTTTTTTATATTCTGTATCTGATAATTCCAGGATTGTATCTTCATTTGGGAAAGATTTTGATTCTTTTGTTTGGGGGGTTGGAGAAGCTGTCATGGTCTGTTTCTTTATGTGGTTTGATATGGACTGCTGTCTCCGAGCCATCACTGGGAAACTAGATTTTCCAAGTCGTCAGCTGGTGCGCTGGCTCCTAGTTCTGAAAACAGTCGCTGTCTGCCCGTATTTGTTCGTCCTCCGTCTCTAAGTCTGTGCTTGTTGTTCAGAGTTCGTAGATTGTTATGTATGTGATCGATTCCCTTGTTTTTCCGAGTCTTTGTTGCAAGAGGGATCCGCGGGAGCGTCCACCTAGTCCGCCATCTTGGCCCCCGCCCCTGTCCTCTTTTTTGTTCCCTCTATTTTCTTGTATGTTAGACCTGTTTCCAACTTTCCCGTTGACAAATCTATGACTGCAGTCTTTACAGTTATCACTCCAATGTTGAATTCTCTGATATACAGCTTGAGAAATTCTGAGATGAAAAATGCTATGGAAAAAATCTGGAATAGAAAATTAACCACAGGTATACTAAGAATATGCTTCCACACTGAAAATATTATTGCTAATGCTAAAGCAAGAAATAGGAAATAAATTATCACAATGACTGATTTAGTCAATTCTATGGATTCTCTAGGTATACTTCTTTTTATTGATACAAAAAAAAAAAAAAGGCATCCGAAATGTAGAATAAATTATTCTTCTAGTTTAGAATTAACCTAATAGAGTCATTCTGGAGGCTGGATGAATGGCATAGGTATTTTTCCTGTTATAAACAAAAATAAAACTAAGCTCACCTTGTAAATTTATTTTTCTGAGCATATACTGAAACAGGACTTAGAAGAAATTCTTTTTTTTTCTTTCTCTTTTAAAAAGAGCAAAACAAGTTACTTTAGAAACTTTTCTATCACTGAATTTAATGAGAAAACATTTTGGCTAATACTTAGAACAAATTTCTGAGGCCAAGAGAGTGATTTAAAATTTTACTGTTCATCATCCTCTTAGCACAACAGCTTTTTGTAGCTGTACTATGCATTTTGTGTTTAAAATTACTTCTGTTCTTCTGGCCAATGTCCATGTATTTTTAATTCTGCATATTTAAGTGGGACATGATATTGTGTTTTGTTTGAGACACCGTAAGTGAGTAATTTTGATAGATGGGATGTGGTTGATGAAAAAAACTCACTCTAGTTCTTGATTAGAGGACAGATATATTTCAATTTGGATTTGAAAATCAAAATCTAAGTTATAAACATATTTTATGTATTCCTCATTAGTTATTATGTGCATTTTTTTTTTGCAGTTCTTAAAAGAGTAGATAGAGCTTCTGATTTTATCTCCATGAAATTGAAGGTATGGAAAGAAACGTGTTATGTTGCATAAACAGCATGTCCCCTAAAAGTTGTATTAAAATTAAATGCTTTTTACTTAAAGATTTAGTAATGATTTGTTTTGGCAGAAACAAAATTTTGTTTTTTCAACTTTACGAAAAAAAATAAGTTTTTCTCAGTCTACAGCCCATCCAGGGACTTCCCAGAGCCAGAAAGCAGGAAGAATTTCCTCAGTGTAACATGGATCTTTATCTATGTTTAACAAGAGTTTACTTTTCTAACTAAAAGAAAGATTTTAGAATTTTTCTTATTTTTAAATTTTAGTGTGTAATTTTTCATGTGTATCCAACAACATACACAATTGTTTATAAATCTTGTAGCCTCTTACCTAGAATATTATCCATACCATTGAAACTGCCTGATTTCACTTCCCCGATGCCATTTCTCCACCCCTTCTCAGAAGGAATTCCATTCCTAGTTTTTTAATCATAGTTAAAAATAGTTTAACTTTGAATGTATATATCCTTAATGTATATTTTTATTTTTTATTTCTTACTTTTATTAAAATTACATTATGTATCTCATAGTTTTCAGAACCTTAATTTTTATCAATGTTTACCATTTAATAGTTGATTATATATCTGCGTGTCGTTCTTGTCCAGTTATTTTTCCTGCTGCATATTATTTCATTGTTTGAATATACCATAGGTTATGTATCCATCCTTGGTCAGTGCTCGTACAGATTGTTTCCAGTTTTTGTTACCATAAGCAGTGTCGTTGTGGACACTCTAAAATAAATTATTTTGTATTAAATAGGGTATTTACATGTTCACTTTTACAGATGGTTGCAATTTTTCCCTGAAGTGGTATCATCAGTTATACTCCTGCCACCAGAGTTGAACAGTTCCATTACTCTGTATACTTACCAGCACCAGATACTGTAGATGCTTGATACTTTGGTCATTCAGTGGGTGTAAAACTGTGATTTCACTGTGGTTTTAATTTGCATTTCTTATTTCTATTGAAGTTGAGCATGTTTTCATATGTTTATTAGATGTCACTTTGTTCCCTTCTTCTATGATATGTATAGCATATTCTTGCCTTTTGCCAGTTTTTCAACTGGGTTGTCTTTCTGTTATTATTTTTTTTATGTATCCTGTGTACTAATTCTTAAATTTCATTTAAAAGTAGTACAAAAGTCTTTTCCCTGTTTGTGTTTTTTTCTTTTTACACTTTTATAATTTCATTTGAAATACTTCTTAATGTAGTTAAATTTCTCAGTCTTTATGTATTTGGTTAACACGTCTATGTCTTACTTAAGATGTCCTCTAATATAAAACCAAAACTTGCTGGGGTCGAGTAGATTTGGACTCATAGCGACCCTATAGGACAAAATAGAACTGCCCGCATATGGCTTCCAAGGAGTAACTGGTAGATTTGAACTGCCAACCTTTTGGTTAGCTGCCAAACTCTTAACTGTTGTACCACGAGGGCTCCATCCTCTAATACAAGGACAGGAAATCATTCTATATTGTCTTCTAAAGATTTCAAAATTTTGTATTTTTAATACCTGATTTAAATCTACTGAATATTTTATTTTTATAGCTAAACATGACAGCAGCACAGTAATCTATTCTTTCTGCCTTTTTCATCGGCATAGAATCCCCAAATAAAAATGGGACTAACTCCATTTAAATGTAATGGAATAATGGCTGTGTTCATTGGCAGACACGTTTCTGTCTTAGCAACTAGGGCTTCCAAACATAGCCAGCTCAAAATTTTGAGTACACAAAGCAGAAATGCTTTAAGTGGTTTATTATGACTATTCGACATAATAGTGACAAGGGCCACTCTGACCTCTATGTTTTGTTCACAAGCTTTTTATTCTGGCTACAGGAGAGATGCTCTTGGTTTAAGTATATACCACATTCTGCGGGATAGCATACCAATGCCATTTTTGTTGTCTTTTGTTTTCCAGGCAGCACTATCATAGAGTATTCAGAACAAAATCCATAATTTTATCATGTCTGATGGGTAAAGGGAGCATTAGTAAGACCAGTAAAGTTCATGCATATTAGTGGGTTGCTTTGTTTTGAAATGTATTTCTTGGTCATAGATAATCTTTGGTGAGACTTCATGGCAATGAATAAAAAGTTTCTTGCAAATCTACAAACAGCAGAGCTAAAAAGAGAACAAAGTCTCTTCCTGTGAAGAGAAATCACTGCCTCTTTCATGATTGACTGGGTCTAATATAATAATAATAACAACCACTTGTCTGTCAGCTTGTTGTACTGTCAAGTCTCATGTGTTGCTATGATGGTGAAAAATATACCATCAGTATTTCAAATACCCATGGCTGACAAGTTTCAGAAGAGCTTCCAGACTAAGACAGGCTAGGAGGAAGAACCTGGTAATCTACTTCCAAAAAAAAAAAAGAAAGAAAAATCGACCAGTGAAAACCTTATGAATAGCAACGGAACATTGTCTGATATAGTGCTGGATGATGAGATCCTCAGCTTGGAAGGTGCTCAACATACAACTGGGGAAGAGCTCTCTCCTCAAAGTACAGCTGACTTTAATGACTTAGATGGAGTCCAGTTTTTAGGACCTTCATCTGCTGATGTGGCACAACTCAAAATGAGAAGAAACAGCTGCAAGCATCCCTTAGCAATGAGAACATGGAATATACAAAGTATGAATCAAGGAAAACTGGAAATTCTCGAAAATGAAATGTTTGGAGATTGATATCCTAGGCATTGATGAGCTGAAATGGACTGGTATTGGCCATTTTGAATCAGACAATCATATGGTCTACTATGCCTGGAATGACCAGTTGAAGAGAAATGGCATCACATTCACTGTCAAAAAGAACATTTCAAGATCTATCTATCCTGAAGTACAATACTGTCAGTGATAGGGTAATAGTGATACACCTAAAAGGAAGACCAGGTAATACGACTATTATTCAAATTTACACACAAACCACTAATGCCAAAGATGAAGAAACTGAAGATTCAGACTTCTGCAGTCTGAAATTGATCAAACATGCAATCAAGATGCATTCATAATTTTTGGTGATTGGGATACAGAAGTTGGAAATAAAGAAGAACAAACAGTAATTGGAAAATATGGCCTTGGTCATAGAAATGATGTTAAAGATTGCAAGATAGAATTCTGTAAGAACAATGGCTTATTCATTAGAAACACCTTTTTTTAACAACATAAACGGTGACTATACAGGTGGACCTTACCAGATGGAATACACAGGAATCAAATGGACTACATCTGTGGAGTGAGACAATGAGGAAGCTCAATATCGTCAGTCAGAACAAGGACAGGGGCTGACTGAGGAACAGACCATCAATCAGTCATGTGTAAGTTCAAATTGAAGCAGAAGAAAATTGAAACAAGCCCATGAGAGCCAAAGTACAACCTTGAGTATATCCCACCTGCATTTAGAGACTATTTCTCAAGACTAGATTTTGATGCATTGAACACTAACGACCAAAGACTAGATGAGTTGTGGAATGACATCAAGGACATCATACATGAAGAAAGCAAAAGGTCACTAAAAAGATGGTAAAGGAAGAAAACACCAAAATGTATGTCAGAAGAGGCCCTGAAATTTCCTCTTGAAGGCAGAACAGCTAAAGTGTATGGGACAAATTATGAAGAAAAAGAGCTGAACAGAAGAGTTCGAAGGATGGATTGAGAAGACAAAGTATTATGATGAAATGTGTAAAAACCTGCAAGTAGAAAACCAAAAAGGAAGAACATACTTAGCATTTCTCAAGCTGAAAAAAAAAAATTAAGCCTTGATTTGCAATATTGAAGAAATCTATGGGAAAAATATTAAACAATGCTGGCAGCATCTAAAGAAGATGGATGGACAGAAGAAAGATGTGGCAGTCTGCTTCTGTAAAGATTATAGCCTTGGAAACCCTATAAGGCACTTCTACTCTCTCCTATAGGGCCAGTATGATTTGGAATTGGCTCCATGTCAATGGGTTTTTCTTTTTCTCTTTTTATTACGCCCTAGAAGGAGTCCTGGTGCTGCAACATTTAAGCACTAGGCTGCTAATCGAAAGGTTGGTGGTTGGAACCCATCCACTAGCTCTGCAGGGGAAAGACCTGTCTCAATCCTCTTCGGTAAAGATTACAGCCTAGCTTAGGAGCAATGAGTTTGTGACAACTGTGGACGAAAAACTCACAAAAAGAGGAGGAGAATGGTTGCACAACTCAAAGAATATGAGAAATGTAACTGCATTGCACATGTAGAAATTGTTGAATCAGTGTATATTCCACTGTGTATATTACCAACAACAACAAAAAAATAAAATAAACTGCTGAAAAAAGAAGATGGAAGGAAAAAAGTCATTGTACTAAAAGAATTGGTGAAATTCAACCATTTCAGCAGATAGCATGTAATCAAGAACTGATGGTACTGAAGGAAAAAATCTAAGCTGTGCTGAAGACATTGGTGAAAAACAAGCCTCCAGGAATTGATGGAATACCAGTTGAGATGTATCAGCAAATGGATGCCACCCTGGAAATTCTTCACAACTTCAGTCTTTTCTCCATTTATCAGGATGTTGCTTATTGGTCCACATGTGAGGATTTTTGTTTTCTTTATGTTGAGGTGTAGCCCATACGGAAACCCTGGTGGCGTAGTGGTTAAGTGTTATGGCTGCTAACCAAGAGGTCGGCAGTTCGAATCCACCAGGTGCTCCTTGGAAACTCTATCATGCAGTTCTACCCAGTCCTATAGGGTCGCTATGAGTCAGAATCGACTTTAAGGCTGTGGGTTTGTTTGTTTGTGTGGGTAATCCATACTGAAAGCTGTGGCCTTTGATCTTCATCAGTAAGTTGTTCAAGTCCTCTTCACTTTCAGCAAGCAAGGTTGTGTAATATCTGCATAATGTAGGTTGGTTTCCGGTTATAATATAACACACACACGTGTGTAGAGCTCATAAAATGAAATAAATGATATATAATGTTAAATTCAGTATTTTGAAGGACGTTCTGGAGAAAGCCTTCTTATTTTCAGCAGATCATGTCACAGATGTAGCCGCTCACACATAGAACCCAGCTTTAATACCAAAGTCTCATCATGGAGAGTGAAGCAAAATATATGGGAAAATTATTGTGGGAGAAGGTTCCAAGGACCCATTTTCTAAAGAACTCTTGTGTGCAAGGCTCTATGGAGGAAACATTGTTGAGTAGGGCATCAAATTTTGGCCTAGAGTTTCTGTTCTTCTCAAATTTATTATTGACCCTTTGGTTTGCAGGCTCTGACACCGAGTTCAACATCTTCAAAAGAAAACATGAAGAATGGGAACATTGTGGCTGAGTTTGTCCTCCCTATACTCACTCAGTACCCTGAAGGGGGAAAAAGTTTCATTTGTCACATTCTTACCCATCTACATTGTGAAGATAGTGGTCAATCTGCTTATCATGGTGACAGTCATAGCCAGCCAATCCCTGGGTTTCCCCAAGTGTTTTTTTTTTTTTTTCTCGCCTATTTATCATTTACATAGACTGCATATTCTACCTCTATTGCTCCCAAAATGATCGTAGACATGCTGTACTAGGAAAAAAAAAAGTTCGTTTCCTTCCATGCTTACATGGCACAAGGCTTTATAGATCATTTATTTGCCAGTGCTGAAGTTATTTTTCTGGTGGTGATGGCAAATGACTAATATGTGGCCATCTGTAAACCTCTTCATTATTTGATGGATATGTGTTCTCATGCTGATGATAGCCTGGATTGGAGGTTTTCTACACTCTGATTCAATTCTCTTTATTTATCAGCCCCCCTTCTGTGGCCCCAAAGTCAATGATAGCTTTGTGTGTGATATGTATTCCTTATTGAAACTTGCTTGCATGAACAGGTGTTTCTGTGATAGCCAATGGAGAGGCAATTTTCACTGTGATAATCTTCATCCTACTAGTCTTCTATGGGGCCATCTCACACTCCTTGAAAATTAATTGTTTGGAAGAGAGACAACTGTGCATCTCATATGACTGTGGTCATTTTATTCTTTATTTTCTGTGTCTTCCTGTATGCAAGGCCCACATCTCCTTTCCCACGGATATATTCATGACTGTGGTTTTAGCTTTCATAACCCCTATGTTAAACAATTTAATCTATCTGTACCCTGAGAAACTCAGAAATGAAAAATGCCGTGAGGAAACTTTGCAGTAAAAAAGTAACCTTAGTTGGAAGAGGGCTGTAGCCCTCATTCAGAACATGATATTCATTATTTCACAGAGCCAAGGAATGCTTTCACTATCAGTGATCCCAGTCTTTTTTTTTTAAATCATTTTTGTTGGATTCTTTAGACTATTTATTTTTAAACTTATATATAAAATATTCTTTATAGGAGGTGGAGCCAAGATGGCTGACTAGGTAGAAGCTACCTCGGATCCCTCTTGCAACAAAGACTCGGAAAAACAAGTGAATCAATCACATACATGACAATCTACGAACCCTGACCATCAAACACAGATCTAAAGAGTTGACCTGAGTGACAGAGACTGAGAGCGAACAACCACAGGGAAGCAGCGACTGTTTTCGGAGCCTGGAGCCAGCATCCCAGTCAGGAAACCTTGGTGTGGGGCTTTGGACTGGACGCAGGGGAGCTGAGCACGGCATCCTGAGACAGCACAAACACGGTCGCAGCCCTAGACCCCAGAAGTGACCTAGGGGGAAGCCCAGCCAGTGCACGCAGGCAGCGCAGCAATGCGGCTGCCAGGAGGAGAAGTCAATGGGAGGCAGCAACAGGTTTTGGAGCCTGGAGTGAACGGCGTCCCAGCCGGGGAATCTTTGCGCTGGGCTTTGGACTGCGAGCGGAGGAACTAACCACGGCTTCTAAGACAGCAGAAGCACGGGACGCAGGCCTGACCCTTGGGGTCAATCTCTACCTAGCCAGCGCACACAGTTGAAGCGCCCCTTGGGAATATCAGATACAACAGCCATCTCAAGCAAGATAAGTAACTTTGTCTATATTCTGGGGTGCTACTCTCTCCTATTTATTGAACCCTCCCCTCCCCTTCCCAGGCAGCTTCATTAACATTGGAATTTCCTAAGCCAGACAATGAAGTGCTCTGCAGTTTTCCTTTCTTTTTTGTTCTTTTCCTAACCCATTCTCCTGGCCTGAGAGAAGCAGCTACAAAAAACCCAGGGACCAAAAATCCTTCCCTAATTGGACTAAAAATACAGAACAAACTCCAGCCAAACTTATGTGATCCACAGTCTTGGGCTTTCATCCCTACACAGAACAAGGTGGCTAGTATAATGCAAAAGCATATCTGATAGGGATCTGACTGTAATTGTTTTAGCAGATTACTGGAAAGACAAGTTTCCCAGGTCTGATATCTCTGCGTATTCAACACAGCCCTCACTCACCCACAACAGGGCACTGAGAGCTGAAGCTCCCCCCAGACCACCTAGCCTCCTGCCTTAGGGGTCTAAGGAGGGTGACACCTACCAGTCTGTAGAGGTACTTGCATTGGGAGCCTAAGGTACAGCCGCAGAGCCCACCAACCAACGTGCTTTAGGAATAGAGACACATCTACCTCACTGGCACTTGGCAGAAGCCTCTCAGTAACCTGATCTCCCTGGAGTGTGACCTCCTGCTGCTACTAGAATCTTTTGCACACAACTATCACCACTACCTCTCTAGATGGATAGGTGACAGTCTGCCCCACACACTTGATGACCCCAAATCAGATTCTACTCAAGAAGAGTGAATGGACTCTAAGGCTTATATATCTGGTAACAGCCCAAACCAGCTCGTAATATGGCATAAGTGATTCAATGGCTACAACAATCAAGACAGCACAATCTAGTAGCCCATATACTTATATTGAAAGAAAACAAAACAAGATAAGACTCAGTGAGTAAATATAGAAGAAATCACTACAATATCTTAGAGATGGCTCAGAGACAGCAGTTGATATCAAACCACATAAAGAAGCAGACCATGGTTGCTTCTACAACTCCCCAAATTAAAGAATCAAAATCTTTCCCAAATGAAAAGACAATCCTGGAATTGCCAGATGCAGAATATAAAAAACTAATTTACAGAATGCTTCAAGACATCAGGGATGACCTCAGAAATGAAATAAGGCAATCTACAGAAAAAGCCAAGGAACACACTGATAAAGTGGTTGAAGAAATCAAAAAGATTATTCAAGAACATAGTGGAAAAATTAATAAGCTGCAAGAATCCATAGAGAAACAACATTCAGAAATCTGAAAGATTAACAGTAAAATTACAGAACTAGACAACTCAATAGGAAGTCAGAGGAGCAGACTCGAGCAATTGGAATGCAGGGTGGGGGATCTGGAGGACAAGGCAACTGACACCAATACAGCTGAAAAAAAAATCAGATAAGAGAATTTTAAAAAATGAAGAAAACCTAAGAATCGTGTGGGACTCTATCAAGAAGAATAACTTGCATGTGATTGGAGTCCCAGAACAGGGAGGGATAACAGAAAATACAGAAAGAATAGTTGAAGATATGTTGGCAGAAAACTTCCTTGACATCATGAAAGACGAAAGGATATCTATCCAAGATGCTCATCGAAACCAATATAAGATTGATCCAAAAAGAAAATCACGAAGACATATTATCATCAAACTTGCCAAAACCAAAAATAAAGAGAAAATTTTAAAAGCAGCCAGAGATGAAAGAAAGGTCTCGTACAAAGAAGAATCAATAAGAATTAGTTCAGACGACTCAGCAGAAACTATGCAGTCAAGAAGGCAATTGGATGATATATAGAGCACTGAAGGAGAGACACTGCCAGCCAAGGATGATATATCCAGCAAAACTCTTTCTCAAATATAAAGGTGAAATTAAAACATTTACAGATAAACACAAGCTTAGAGAATTTGTAAAAAACAAACCAAAGCTACAAGAAATATTAAAGGAAATTGTCTGGTCAGACAACCAATAATATCAGATACCAGCACAACACAAGGTCACAGAACACAACATCCTGATATCAACTCAAATGGGCAAATCATAAAAACAAATTAAGATTAATTTTAAAAAGAAAAAAGTGCTCAAAACAGGGAATCATTGAAATCAATATGTAAAAGATCACAATAATCAAAAAGAGGGACTAAAACTGCCATATGGAGAGGAAAACAAGGCGATATAGGACAATACAAGTTAGGTTTTTACTCAGAAAAATAGGGGTAAATATTAAGGTAACCACAAAGAGGTATAACAACTCCAAAACTCAAAATAAAAACCAAGAAAAACGTAACAACTCAGCAAACATAAAGTCAACTACTATGAAAATGAGGAACACACAATTTACAGAGAAAAACATCTCAGCACAAAAAAGTAAGTAGAAAAATGAAATTGTCAACAACACACAAAAAGGAATCAAAATGACAGCACTAAACACACACTTATCTATAATTATGCTGAGTGTAAATGGACTAAATGCACCAATAAAGAGACAGAGAGTCTCAGACTGGTTAAAGAAACACGATCCATCTATATGCTGCCTACAAGAGACACACCTTAGACTTAGAGACACAAACAAACTAAAACTCAAAGGATGGAAAAAAATATATCAAGTAAACAACAAGCAAAAAAGAGCAGGAGTAGCAATATTAATTTCTGACAAAATTGACTTTAAACTTAAATCCACCACAAAGGATAAAGAAGGACACTACATAATGATTAAAGAGACAATAGACCAGAAAGATATAACCAAATTAAATATTTATGCACCCAGTGACAGGGCTGCAAAATACATAAAACAAACTTTAACAGAACTGAAAACTGAGATAGACACCTCCACAATTACAGTAGGAGACTTCAACACACCACTTTCAGAGGACAGGACTTCCAGTAAGAAGCTCAATAGAGACACGGAAGACCTAATTACTACAATCACCCAACTTGACCTCATTGACTTATACAGAACACTCCACACAACGGCTACAAAGTATACTTTTTTTTCTAGTGCACATGGAACATTCTCTAGAATAGACCACATATTAGGTCATAAAACAAACCTTTGCAGAATCCAAAACATCGAAATATTACAAAGCATCTTCTCAGACCACAAGGCCATAAAAGTGGAAATCAATAACAGAAAAATCAGGTAAAAGAAATCAAATACTTGGAAACTGAACAATACCTTCCTGAAAAAAGACTGGGTTATAGAAGACATTAAGGAGGGAATAAAGAAATTCATAGAATGCAACGAGACTGAAAATACTTCCTATCAAAACCTCTGGGACACAGCAAAAGCAGTGCTCAGAGGTCAATTTATATTGATAAAAGCACACATACATAAAGAAGAAAGAGACAAAATCAGAGAACTGTCCCTACAATTTGAACAAATAGAGAGTGAACAACAAAAGAATCCATCAGGCACCAGAAGAAAACAAATAATAAAAATTAGAGCAGAACTAAATGAATTACAGAACGGAAAAAAAATTGAAAGAATTAACAAAGCCAAAAGCTGCTTCTTTGAAAAAATTAACAAAATTGATAAACCACTGGCCAGACTGACTAAAGAAATACATGAAAGGAAACAAATAACCCAAATAAGAAACGAGATGGGCCACATCACAACAGACCCAACTGAAATTAAAAAAAATCATTTCAGATTATTATGAAAAATTGTACTCTAACAAATTTGCAAACCTAGAAGAAATGGATGAATTCCTGGAAAAACACTACCTACCTGAACTAACACAATCAGAAGTAGAACAACTAAATAGACCCATAACAAAAAAAGAGATTGAAAAGGTAATCAAAAAACTCCCAACAAAAAAAAGCCCTGGCCCGGACGGTTCTACCAAACTTTCAGAGAAGAGTTAACACCACTACTAATAAAGGTATTTCAAAGCATAGAAAAGGATGGAATACTACCTAACTCATTCTATGAAGCCAGGATATCCCTGATACCAAAACCAGGTAAAGACACCACAAAAAAAGAAAATTACAGACCTGTATCTCTCATGAACATAGATGCAAAAATCCTCAACAAAACTCTAGCCAATAGAATTCAACAACATATCAAAAAAATAATCCACCATGATCAAGTGGGTTTTATTTTTATTATTATTTTTTTTTATGCAAGGCTGGTTTAATATTAGAAAAACCATTAATGTAATCCACCATATAAACAAAAGACAAAAAACACATGATCTTATCAATTGATACAGAAAAGGCATTTGACAAAGTCCAAAACCCATTTATGATAAAAACTCTCAGCAAAATAGGAATTGAAGGAAAATTCCTCAACATTATAAAGGGCATCTCCCACCAACATCATTCTAAATGGAGACAGCCTGAAAGCATTTCCCTTGAGAACGGGAACCAGACAAGAATGTCCTTTATCACCACTCTTATTCAACATTGTGCTAGAGGTCCTAGCCAGAGGAATTAGGCTAGACAAAGAAATAAAGGGCATCCGGATTGGCAAGGAAGAAGTAAAATTACCTCTATTTGCAGATGACATGATCTTATACACAGAAAAACCTATGGAATCCTCCAGAAAACTACTGAAACTAATAGAAGAGTTTGGCAGAGTCTCAGGTTGTAAGATAAACATACAAAAATCACTTGGATTCCTCTACATGAACAAAAAGAACATCGAAGAGGAAATCACCAAATCAATACCATTCACAGTAGCCCCCAAGAAGATAAAATACTTAGGAATAAATCTTACCAAAGATGTAAAAGACCTATACAAAGAAAACTACAAAGTACTAGTGCAAGAAACTAAAAAGGACTTATATAAGTGGAAAAAATACCTTGCTGATGGATAGGAAGAATTAACATAGTAAAAATGTCTATTCTACCAAAAGCCATCTATACATACAATGCACTTTCCGATCCAAATTCCAATGACATTTTTTAATGTGATGGAGAAACAAATCACCAACTTCATATGGAAGGGAAAGAAGCCCTGGATAAGTAAAGCATTACTGAAAAAGCAGAAGAAAGTGGGAAGCCTCACTCTACCTGATTTTAGAACCTATTATACAGGCACAGTAGTCAAAACAGCCTGGTATTGGTACAACAACAGGCACACAGACCAATGGAACAGAAATGAGAACCCAGATATAAATCCATCCACATATGAGCGGATGATATTTGACAAAGGACCAGTGTCAGTTAATTGCGGAAAAGATAGTCTTTTTAACAAATTTTGCTAGCATAACTGGATATCCATTTGCAAAAAAATGAAACACGACCCATACCTCACACCATGCACAAAAACTAACTCCAAGTGGATCAAAGACCTAAACATAAAGACTAAAACGATAAAGATCATGGAAGAAAAAATAGGGAAAACGTTAGGAGCCCTAATACAAGGCATAAACAGAATACAAAACATTACCAAAAATGGCAAAGAGAAACCAGATAACTGGGAGTTCCTAAAAATCAAACACCTATGCTCATCTAAAGACTTCACCAAAAGAGTAAAGAGACCACCTACAGATTGGGAAAGAATTTTCAGCTATGACATTTCTGACCAGTGCCTGATCTCTAAAATCTACATGATTCTGTGAAAACTCAACCACAAAAAGACAAACAACCCGATCAAAAAGTGGGCAAAGGATATGAACACGCACTTCACTAGAGAAGATATTCAGGCAGCTAACAGATACATGAGAAAATACTCTCGATCATTAGCCATTAGAGAAATGCAAATTAAAACTACGATGAGATTCCATCTCACTCCAACAAGGCTGGTGTTAACCCAAAAAACACAAAATAATAAATGTTGGAGAGGCTGAGGAGACATTGGAACTCTTATACACTGCTGGTGGGAATGTAAAATGGGACAACCACTTTGGAAATCTATCTGGCGTCTTCTTAAAAAGTTAGAAATAGAACTACCATAAAAAAATACAACCCAGAAATCCCCCTTGTCGGAATATATCCTAGAGAAATAAGAGCCTTTACACAAACAGATATATGCACACCCATGTTTATTGCAGCTCTGTTTACAACAACAAAAAGCTGGAAGCAACCAAGGTGTCCATCAACAGATGAATGGTTAAATAAATTGTAGTGTATTCATACAATGGAATACTACGCATGGATAAAGAACAGTGATGAATCTGTGAAACATTTCATAACATGGAGGAACCTGGAAGGCATTATGCTGAGTGAAATTAGTCAAAAGGACAAATATTGTATAAGACCACTATTATAAGATCTGGAGAAATAGTAAAAACTGAGAAGAACACATACTTTTGTGGTTACGAGGTGGGGAGGGAGGGAGGGTGGGAGAGGGTTATTTACTGATTAGTTAGTAGATAAGAACTACTTTAGGTGAAGGGAAAGACAACACTCAATACATGGAAGGTCAACTCAATTGGACTGGACCAAAAGCAAAGGAGTTTCCGGGATAAACTAAACACTTCAAAGGTCAGCGGAGCAAGGGCAGGGTTTGGGGGACTATGGCTTAAGGGGACTTCTAAGTCAATTGGCAAAATAATTCTATTATGAAAACATTCTGCATCCCACTTTGAAATGTGGCGTCTGGGGTCTTAAATGCTAACAAGTGGCGATCTAAGATGCATCAATTGGTCTCAATCCACCTGTATCAAAGGAGAATGAAGAACACCAACGTCACACGATAACTATGAGCCCAAGAGACAGAAAGGGCCACATGAACCAGATTTACATCACCCTGAGACCAGAAGAACTAGAATGTACCCAGCCACAACCGATGGCTGCCCTGACAGGGAGCAGAACAGAGAACCCCTGAGGGAGCAGGAGATCAGTGGGATGCAGACCCCAAATTCTCATAAAAAGACCAGGCTTAATGGTCTGACTGAGACTAGAGGAATCCCGGCGGTCATGGTCCCCAAAACTTCTGTTGGCCCAGGACAGGAACCATTCCCGAAGACAACTCATCAGACATGGAAGGGACTGGACAATGGGTTGGAGAGAGATGCTGATGAAGATTGAGCTACTTGTATCAGGTGGACACTTGAGACTGTATTGACATCTCCTGTCTGGAGGGGAGATAGGAGGGTAGAGAAGGTTAGAAACCAGCAAAATCATCACAAAAGGAGAGACTGGAAGGAGGGAGCGGGCTGACTCATTAGGGCGAGAATAAGTGGGAGTATGGAGTAAGGTGTACATAAGCTTATATGTGACAGACTGACTTGATTTGTAAACTTTCACATAAAGCACAATAAAAATTATTCAAAAAAATATTCTTTATATTAGTAGAATTTGTTATAGCCCTTAAAGACAAAGAAAATTTCATAGGTTTAACCCCCTATATATTGAATCATACTGGGTTAATTTTCCTTTGTGGACAGCAATATTTGGTTTTATTTCAAACTCTTATCTGTGAAGCATGGTACCTTCCTAAAACATAAAAATATGACCTAATCAAACATTTCTTTTAGTGCAAGGCAATGAGATTTTAAAGTTAAAAATTAAGATTTAAAAAAAAGATTATCTAACAAAAAAAATGACTGTCAAATTAATTAAATTTACATGGCAGATGAGGATAAATTCATAAGAAATGAACTTTGTTAACTTTGTACTGTGATGAAGCAAGGATAACCAAGTACCATACAGTCGATTTTGTGAATTGTGACTGATTTTTGAACAGAAAAGTATTTCAACCCCATTTAGTATATCTAGTTAATCGACCTCCTCCAATAGTTGAAATGCATGTTTAAAGTCATTCATATCACAGATAATTCAAAAACAGTTGCAGTAGTACATCCACAGGGAACTGCTGGAAATTCAAGGCGAATTCAGAAGAGGACATGAAATGAGGGATATCATCGCTGATGTCAGATGGATTTTGCCTATAACAAAGAACTCCAGAAGGATGTTTACCAGTATTTTATTAAATGCCTATAGAAAGGCATTTGTGTGGATCACAACAAATTATGAAAAACATTGCAAAGAATGGGAATTGCATAACACTTAATTGTGCTTTTATGGAACCTGTAAAAAGACCCAGAGGAAGCTGTTTGAACAGGACAAGGGGATATGGTATGGTTTAAAATCAGGAAAGGTGTGCATCAGGGTTGTATCTTTCATCATACTTATTCAATCTGTATGCTGAGCAAATAATCTGAGAGACTGGACTATATCAAGAAGAATGTGGTATCTGGATAGATGGAAGATTCATTAATAATCTGAGATATGCAGATGATATAGTCTTGCTTGCTGAAACCCTGGTTGCATAGTGGTTAAGTGCTACAGCTGCTAACCAAAAGGTCAGCAGTTTGAATCCACCAGGTGCTCCTTGAAAACTCTATGGGGCAGTTCTGCTCTGTGCTATAAGGTTGCTATGAGTTGGAACTGACATGATGGCAATGTGTTTGGTTCTTGGTTTGGTTTTGCTGACAGCAAAGAGGACTTGAAGCAGTTACTGATGAAAATCCAAGACTACACCCTTCAGTATGGACTGCATCTCTACATATAAATTTTTTTTTTAACAAAAATTCTCACAACTGGACCAATAAGAAACATCATGATAAATGGAGATAAGATTGAAGTTGTCAAGGATTTCATTTTACTTGGATCCACAATCAACCCCCTTGGAAGCAGCAGTCGAGAAATAAAATGAAGTATTGCATTGGAAAAATCGGCTGCAAAAATCTCTTTAAAGTGTCGAAAGTAAAGATGTCACTTTGCAGACTAATGAGTGCCTGACTCAAGCCATGGTATTTTCAATCAAATCATGTGCATGCAAAAGCTAGGCAACGAATAAGGAAGACTGAGGAAGAATTGATGTCTTTGAATTATGGTGTTGCTGAAAAATTTTGAAAGTACTATGAACTGCCAGAAGAATAAACAAGTCTGTCCTGGAAAAAGAACAGGCCGTTCTCTGGAAGGGAGGATGACCAGACTTTGCTTCCTGTACTTTGGACATGTTTTCCAGAAGAGACCAGTTCCTTAGAGAAGAGCATTGTGCTTGGTAAGATAGAAGGTCAATGAAAGAGAGGAAGACACTGGATGAAATGGATTGACACAGTGGCTGCAACAATGAGCTCAAACATAGCAACAATTGTGGGGATGGTTAAGGACTGGGCAATGTTTACTTCTGTTGTACACAGGGTCACTATGAGTTGGAACCTACTCAATGGCACCTAACAAAAACAACATATCACAGAGCAGAGTTTCAGAATCTGCCTACATTAGACAATTTGAGTATACTTTTTTTTTCATTTTAACACAATGTTATGGATTGAATTGTGCCATTTCCAAAATAGGTGTTGAAATTCTAACCCCTGTACTTGCATATATGATCCTGTTTAGAAATAACAGTTTTATTTTGTTATGCTAATGAGGCTATACCAGTGTAGGGTGGATCTTAAACCTAATCTTGTCTGAGTTATTAAAAGAGCAGAATATACACAGACACACAAACCATGTGAGGATTGTTTAAAAGCCAAAGAATGTCAAGGAACCAAGGAATGCACAGGGCTATTCACAAGCAAGGAATTGACACACCCAGTACTTTACTTGGACTTTTAGCTTCCAGAACAATGAGAAAATAAATTTCGTTTATTTAAGGCTACCTAGTTTTGGTATTTGTGTCATAAAAAAAAAAAAAAGTTTTTTTTTTTTTTTTTTTTGTGTGTGTGTGTGTCATAGCAAATAAAAATAATACCAAACCCACTGTCCTCGAGTCGATTCTGACTTGTAGCCACCCTATAGGACAGAGTAGAACTGCCCATAGGGTTTCCAAGGAATACCTGGTGAATTCGAACCACCAAGCTTTTAGTTAGCAGTCATAGCTCTTAACCACTGTGTCACAAGCAGCACTAGACAATTAAGACACACAATAAGTAGTAAATATTTTTGGAGCAGATTATTTTGTTTTATGTGATGAATGCCTTTCTGATTCTCAGTAAAACGAACTATACATTCTTGTTGACTTAGGTGATAAATCACAGGTGTCTCTCTGTTTATAATTGCTCTGTAGCAGTTTGGTGCAATGGATAAGTGCTTGGCTGCTAACCGAAATTTGACATTGTGAATCCACCAAGTGGCTTCTCAGGAGAAGACCTGGGGATCTGCTTTCTTAAAAATTATAGCCAAGAAAATTCTATGGGGCAGTTTTTTTTTTTAATTAATTTTTATTAAGCTTCAAGTGAACATTTACCATTCCAATCAGTCTGTCACATGTAGGTTTACATACATCATACTCCCTTCTCCCACTTGCTCTCCCCCTATTGAGTCAACCCTTTCAGTCTCTCGTTTCGTGCCAATTTTGCCATCTTTCATCTCTCTCTTTCTTCCCATCCCCCCTCCAGTCAAGAGTTGCCAACACACTCTCCAGTGTCCATCTAATTTAATTGGCTCACTCTTCATCAGCATCTCTCTCCCCACCGCTGACCAGTCCTTTTCATGCCTGATGAGTTGTCTTTGGGGATGGTTCCTGTCCTGTGCCATCAGAAGTTCTGGGGAGCATTGTCTCTGGGATTCCTCTAGTCGCATTCATATCATTAGGTATGGTCTTTTTATGAGAATTTGGGGTCTGTATCCCATTGGCCACCTGCTCCCTCAGGAGTTGTCTGTTGTGCTCCCTAGCAGGGCAGACATCGATTGTGGCCGGGCACCAACTAGTTCTTCTGGTCTCAGGATAATGTAGGTCTCTGGTTCATGTGGCCCTTTCTGTCTCTTGGGTTCTTAGTTGTCGTGTGGCCTTGGTGTTCTTCCTTTGACTTTGCTCCAGGTGGGTTGAGACCAACTGATGTATCTTAGATGGCCCCTTGTTGGCATTTAGGACCCCAGGGGCCACAATTCAAAATGGGATGCAGAATGTTTTCATAATAGAATTATTTTGCCTGTTGACTTAGAAGTCTCCTCAAACCATGTTCCCCAGACCCCAGCCCCTGCTCCACTGACCTTTGAAGCATTCATTTTATCCCGGAAACCTCTTTGCTTTTAGTCCAGTCCAATTGGGCTGACCTTCTTTGTATTGAGTGTTGTCTTTCCCTTCACCCAAAGCAGTTCTTATCTACTGATTGATCAATAAAAAACCCTCCCCCTCCCTCCCTCCCTCCCCCCTTTGTAACCACAAAAGTATGTGTTCTTCTCCGTTTTTTCTATTTCTCAAGATCTTATAATAGTGGTCTTATACAATATTTGTCCTTTTGCCTCTGACTCATTTCGCTCAGCATAATGTCTTCCAGATTCCTCCGTGTTATGAATTGTTTCACAGATTCGTCACTGTTCTTTATCGATGCGTAGTATTCCATTGTGTGAATATACCACAATTTATTTACCCATTCATCCGTTGACGGACACCTTGGTTGCTTCCAGCTTTTTGCTATTGTAAACAGAGCTGCAATAAACATGGGTGTGCATATGTGTGTTTGTGTGAAGGCTCTTGTATCTCTAGGGTATATTCCGAGGAGTGGGATTTCTGGGTTGTATGGTAGTTCTATTTCTAACTGTTTAAGGTAAAGCCAGATGGATTTCCAAAGTGGTTGTATCATTTTACAATCCCACCAGCAGTGTATGAGAGTTCCAATCTCTCCACAGCCTCTCCAACATTTATTATTTTGTGTTTTTTGGATTAATGCCAGTCTTTTAGTTGGTGTGAGATAGAATCTCATCATAGTTTTAATTTGCATTTCTCTAATGGCTAATGATCGAGAGCATTTTCTCATGTATCTGTTGGCGGCCTGAATGTCTTCTTTAGTGAAATGTGTGTTCATATTCTTTGCCCACTTCTTGATTGGGTTGCTTGTCTTTTTGTGGTTGAGTTTTGACAGAATCATGTAGATTTTAGAGATCAGGTGCTGGTCTGAGATGTCATAGCTGAATATTCTTTCCCAGTCTGTAGGTGGTCTTTTTACTCTTTTGGTGAAGTCTTTAGATGAACATAGGTGTTTGATTTTTAGGAACTCCCAGTTATCGGGTTTCTCTTCATCATTTTTGGTAATGTTTTGTATTCTGTTTATGCCCTGTATTAGGGCTCCTAGGGTTGTCCCTATTTTTTCTTCCATGATCTTTATCGTTTTAGTCTTTATGTTTAGGTCTTTGATCCACTTGGAGTTAGTTTTTGTGCTTGGTGTGAGGTATGGGTCCTGTTTCATTCTTTTGCAAATGGATATCCAGTTATGCCAGCACCATTTGTTAAAAAGACTATCTTTTCCCCAATTAACTGACACTGGGCCTTTGTCAAATATCAGCTGCTCATACATGGATGGATTTCTATCTGGGTTCTCAGTTCTGTTCCATTGGTCTATGTGCCTGTTGTTGTACCAGTACCAGGCTGTTTTGACTACTGTAGCTGTATAATAGTTTCTGAAATCAGGTAGAGTGAGACCTCCCACTTTCTTCTTCTTTTTCAGTAATGCTTTGCTTATCCGGGGGTTCTTTCCCTTCCATATGAAATTAGTGATTTGTTTCTCTATCCCCTTAAAATATGACATTGGTTTTTGGATTGGAAGTGCGTTATATGTATAGATGGCTTTTAGTAGAATAGACATTTTTACTATGTTAAGTCTTCCTATCCATGAGCAGGGTATGTTCTTCCACTTAAGTATGTCCTTTTGAATTTCTTGTAGCAGAATTTTATAGTTTTCTTTGTATAGGTCTTTTACGTCCTTGGTAAGACTTATTCCTAAGTATTTTATCTTCTTGGGGGCTACTGTGAATGGTATCGATTTGGTTATTTCCTCTTCGGTGTTCTTTTTGTTGATGTAGAGGAATCCAAGTGATTTCTGTATGTTTATTTTATAACCTGAGACTCTGTCAAACTCTTCTATTAGTTTCAGTAGTTTTCTGGAGGATTCCTTAGGGTTTTCCATGTATACGATCATGTCATCTGCAAATAGTGATAGCTTTACTTCCTCCTTGCCAATGTGGATACCCTTTGTTTCTTTGTCTAGCCTAATTGCCCTGGCTAGGACTTCAAGTACGATGTGGAATAGGAGTGGTGATAAAGGGCATCCTTGTCTGGTTCCCGTTCTCAAGGGAAATGCTTTCAGGTTCTCTCCATTTAGAGTGATATTGGCTGTTGGCTTTGCATAGATGCCCTTTATTATGTTGAGGAATTTTCCTTCAATTCCTATTTTGGTAAGAGTTTTTATCATAAATGGGTGTTGGACTTTGTCAAATGCCTTTTCTGCATCTATTGATAAGATCATGTGGTTTCTATCTTTTGTTTTGTTTATGTGATGGATTACATTAATGGTTTTTCTGATATTAAACCAGCCTTGCATACCTGGTAGAAATCCCACTTGATCAGGGTGAATTATTTTTTTGATGTGTTGTTGAATTCTATTGGCTAGAATTTTGTTGAGGATTTTTCATGTATGGTCATAAGGGATATATGTCTAAAATATTCTTTTTTTGTAATGTCTTTACCTGGTTTTGGTATCAGGGAGATGGTAGCTTCATAGAATGAGTTGGGTAGTATTCCATCTTGTTCTATGCTTTGAAATACCTTCAGTAGTAGTGGTGTTAAGTCTTCTCTGAAGGTTTGGTAGAACTCTGCAGTGAAGCAGTCTGGGCCAGGATTTTTTTTGTTGGAAGTTTTTTGATTACCGTTTCAATCTCTTTTTTTGTTATGGGTCTATTTAGTTGTGCTAGTTCTGAATGTGTTAGTTTAGGTAGGTAGTATTTTTCTAAGAATTTATCCATTTCTTCTAGGTTTTCAAATTTGTTAGAGTACAATTTTACGAAGTAATCTGAAATGATTCTTTTAATTTCCTTTGGCACTGTTGTGATGTGGTCCTTCTCATTTCTTATTCGGGTTATTTGTTTCCCCTCCTGTTTTTCTTTAGTCAGTCTAGCCAAAGGTTTATCAATTTTGTTAATTTTTTCAAAGAACCAGCTTTTGGCTTTGTTAATTTTTTCAATTGTTTTTCTGTTCTCTAATTCATTTAGTTCAGCTCTAATTTTTATTATTTGTTTTCTTCTGGTGCCTGATGGGTTCTTTTGTTGCTCACTTTCTATTTGTTCAAGTTGGCGGGACAGTTCTCTGATTTTGGCTCTTTCTTCTTTTTGTATGTGTGCATTTATCGATATAAATTGACCTCTGAGCACTGCTTTTGCTGTGTCCCAGAGGTTTTGATACGAAGTATTTTCATTCTCGTTGCTTTCTAAGAATTTCCTTATTCCCTCCTTGATGTTTTCTATAACCCAGTCTTTTTTCAGGAGGGTATTGTTCATTTTCCAAGTATTTGATTTCTTTTCCCTAGTTTTTCTGTTATTGATTTCTAGCTTCTTTGCCTTGTGGTCTGAGAAGATGCTTTGTAATATTTCGATGTTTTGGATTCTACCAAGATTTGTTTTGTGACCTAATATGTGGTCTATTCTAGAGAATGTTGCATGTGCACTAGAAAAAAAAAGTATATTTTGCAGCAGTTGGGTGGAGAGTTCTGTATAAGTCTATGAGGTCAAGTTGGTTGATTGTTGTAAGTAGGTCTTCCGTGTCTCTATTGAGCTTCTTACTGGATGTCCTGTCCTTCTCCGAAAGTGGTGTGTTGAAATCCCCTACTATAAATGTGGAGGTGTCTATCTCGCTTTTCAATTCTGTTAAAATTTGATTTATGTATCTTGCAGCCCTGTCATTGGGTGCATAAATATTTAATATGGTTATATCTTCCTGATGAATTGTCCCTTTTATCATTATATAGTGTCCTTCTTTATCCTTTGTGGTGGATTTAAGTTTAAAGTCTATTTTGTCAGAAATTAATATTGCTACTCCTCTTCTTTTTTGCTTATTATTTGCTTGATATATTTTTTTCCATCCTTTGAGTTTTAGTTTGTTTGTGTCTCTAAGTCTAAGGTGTGTCCCTTGTAGGCAGCATATAGATGGATCGTGTTTCTTTATCCAGTCCGTGATTCTCTGTCTCTTTATTGGTGCATTTAGTCCATTTACGTTCAGCGTAATTATAGATAAATAAGTTTTTAGTGCTGTCATTTTGATGCCTTTTCATGTGTGTTGTTGGCCATTTCATTTTTCCACATACTTTTTTGTGCTGAGACGTTTTTCTTAGTAGATTGTGAGACCCTCATTTTCATAATGTTTAACTTTATGTTTGTTGAGTCGTTACGTTTTTCTTGAGTTATGGAATTGATATTCCTTTTTATGGTTACCTTATTATTTTCCCCTATTTTTCTAAGTAAAAACCTAACTTGTATCATTCTATATCGCCTTGTATCACTCTCCATCTGGCAGTTCAATGCCTCCTATATTTAGTCCCTCTTTTTGGTTACTGTGATCGTTTATCTATTGATTTCCATGATTTCCTGTTATGTGTATTATTTTGTTTATTTACATATTTTTTCTAATTAATCTTTGTTTGTTTTTGTGCTTTCCCCATTTGAGTTGCGTTGATATCAGGACGTTCTGTTTTGTGACCTTGTATTGTGCTGGTACCTGATATTATTGGTCATCAGGCCAAACAATCTCCTTAAGCATTTCTTGCAGTCTTGGTTTAGTTTTTGCAAATTCCCTAAACTTGTGTTTATCTGTAAATATCTTAATTTCTCCTTCATATTTCAGAGAGAGTTTTGCTGCATATATGATCCTTGGTTGGCAGTTTTTCTCCTTCAGTGCTCTGTATACGTCGTCCCATTCCCTTCTTGCCTGCATGGTTTCTGCTGAGTAGTCTGAGCTTATTGATTCTCCCTTGAAGGAAACCTTTCTTTTCTCCCTGGCTGCTTTTAAAATTTTCTGTTTGTCTTTGGTTTTGGCAAGTTTGATGATAATATGTCTTGGTGTTTTTCTTTTTAGATCAATCTTAAATGGGGTTCGATGAGCATCTTGGATAGATATCCTTTCGTCTTTCATGATGCCAGGGAAGTTTTGTGTCAGGAGTTCTTCAACTATTTTCTCTGTGTTTTCTGTCCCCTCTATGGGGCAGTTTTACAGTCACGTGGGTCACCGTGAGTCGAAAATCAACTTGATGATACCCAATAACAACAATAATTCTATATTACAAAAATCATTTGTTTAAGGCTTTGACCTTAGATGTTTCCCTCTTGGTAAGTGCACCCATAACATACATATTAAGGCATTAAAATTAGTGTGTGTTTTTTTTTCCCCTTAATCATTTTCTGAATTTATAATTGGATTCTATGATGGCACTTAGATACATTAATACCTCCATTTATTGAGCAAATATAGAATAAATCCCAATCATGTAGTTACATTTATTCTTCAGCAAAGGAAATGAAAACTTCGCTAGGTCTTTTAATAACAAATGAATCTGGTGCACGAAATTAAAAACTTACATAATCATTGGAGGGGTTGGAGGAGCTGACTTTTAGATTTGTGGATTCGGAAAGAAAGTCCACTGCAACTACTTCTCAAAGTACTTCCCTGTTCAGAGTTTAAAAAGATAATTTACTTCAAAAGTATTAAAGGTTTACTTTTTCACATTTACCTCTTTAATCCATATAAAGCTTGAATTTTAAGGTAGTGTTTGAAGTGGAAATATGGATAAGGATAACTAGATTTTCCCAGCACCATTTATTGAATAACTATTTCATTTCCTACTACACTGAAATATCATCATTTTTATGTATAAAATATCTATAGATCCATTGTTCTGTTTCTTGAATTTCTATTTTCTTCAATTTGTCTATCCATGAGCCAAAACTATAGTGTTTAAATTACTGTATTGTTTCAGATAGACGCTATAGTTGTGTAACAAATGGCTCCAAAATTTAGTTGCTGAGAACAACAGCAATCACTTTATTTCCAGATGGTTTCTCTAGGTCATGAATACGGTTCATGGTTTCTCAGGAGCCTAAAATCAGAGGTGATTGGGGATGAGGTCATCTAACAGTTTTCTTTATCATATATCTGGTACCTGGTCTTGAAAGTCTTGAACAGTGATGGCTGAAATAACTGGCACTGCTTGGGCTTCTCCTTCTATTTCTATGTGGTCTGTCTACATAGTCTCTCAAGCATGGTCTCTCAAGCATGGAGACTTTTACATGGTGAATCAGAGCTCTAAAAGTGTGTGTCAAGAGAGCAAGCAAGGTAGAAGTGCATTTTCTTTTTTTACCTAACCTTGGAAGTCACATAGAATCACTTCTGTCATATTCTATTTGTCCAGAGTCATAAATTTCCTTCCATTTTCAAGTAGAAAGGGCATGGACTCTACCACTTAAGGAGGAAATGTCAACATTCTGAAAGAGCATATATAACAGGCTATAATGCGGTGGAAATATGCCAAAATCTCCCCTTTGGCCACAACAATGTGCATGCCCCCCACAAGAAAAGCACACTCACTGTCCCCTTTCCCAAGGTCCCTCTCTCAACCCTCATCCAATTACAGTATCAGGTTTTGACTTAAGATTCAGGATCTTATCATCTAAATTACATCCAAGTGGGATGAGGCTCGTGAGGTGTGGTTCCTTGGACACAACTCTTTTAGTACTATTCAATCTGAAGACCTATGAACTATAGATACATTATCTGTGCTCCTCCCCCAACCCAGTGTAAAATGCTCTGACAGGTATGGAATAACTTCTTTATACACTTATGTTCAAAAAGGGGAAACATGAGAGTTGCGCAGCAGTGATGGTCCATAGAAATTTTGACAACCTATTTAGACACATGTTATTTCCAGATTCTTGGTTATCTGTCCAGGACTTCTGGTAGTGATTTTTCCATGCATCTTGCCCCAAAATACCTTTGGTATTTTGATTCTGCTTTCTGAATTATCCATTCTTTTCTGTAACATATAGCTTGTGTTTGTAGGTTACCAAACATACTTGAAATATACAGGGGAGATTATTCTCACATTCCCATTTAACTTACTTATTTGGCTTGCAAAAAGATGGAGAGACAGACTTAATATGTGTGGAAAATGGAAGCTTAAAAATTCCAAATCATTTATCTTTATATTTTGTGATTTGTCTTTATACGATAAATCCTATAGAATAACTTCAAAGCTATATTTGGTTATTATATCTCAACATCTTCATTTCCCAAAAGGCAGGTCTCTCTTGGAAACAACATGGGTAATTGTCTTAGTTATCTAGTGCTGCTGTAACAGAAATACCACAGGCGAATGGCTTTAACAAACAGAAGTTTATTTTCTCAGTCTATTAGAAGTCCAAATCAAGTGTCAGCTTTTTCTCTCTGTCAGTTCTGTAAAAAGGTCTTTATCATCAATCCTCTGCTGGACTCAGTGCAGGGATCCCAGGCCCAAACACTCACTCTTCTCCTGGCACTGCTTTCTTAGTGGTATGAGGTCCCTCTGTCTCTCTGTCCCCTTCTTTCTTTTATATCTTAAAAGAGATTGGCTTAAGAAAAGCTTAATCTTTTGCTTGAGTCCTGCCTCGTTAGCACAGCTGCCACTAATCCCATCTCATTAACATCACAACACATAGGAAATTCACATCAGTTTACAAAATAGTGGAAAATCACACAAGACTGGAAATCATGGCTTAGCCAAGTTGACACATATTTTGGGAGGACACAATTCAATCCATTGCAGTAATCGAAGCAACTGTATAGATCAATTAGGCAAACAAAACAGTAACTTTTGTTTGAATTACTCTGTAAAAAGTGAGACTATCAGCTATTCCACGTAGTGAAAAGACAAACAGGCTGAGAGTCAGGAAACCTGAGTTCTTATCCTTAATCTAAAAAACCACCACCTAAATGTGCAATTTTGTTAACGTCCTTTTTCTTCTCTTAATCTCAGTTTCCTCATTTTCAAAATGAAAAGAATCTGTCTACCTACCTACCAACTGACTAACCTATCAACCAGTCCATCCATCCATCCATCCACCCACCCATCCATCCATCCATCCATCCATCCATCCATCCATCCATCCATCCATCCATCCATCCATCCATCCATCCATCCATCCATCCATCCATCCATTATCTATCTACTTATTTATTTATAGGTCACATTCTGGCCTCAGTGTGCTTAAATTCTCAGAAAATTGTCATTGGAATGTAATATGAATAGGTTATTACTCAGCTCAATAGGAAACATGGTCCAACTCTTTTCAGAGACTTCTTATTTTGGAGAACTCTTAAATTAGAGAACATAATGGAATCCAACAGAATAAGCTGGCTTTTAGTTCTACTGCTTAGCAGTTATACCGCACTGGGCAAGTGAAATGAGACATTCTGAGCCTTAGATTTCCCATCTATGAATTAGGAAAAGTATACTTACGGGGTTATTTGAGTTTAAAAGTGAAAATGACTTCCAAATACTAGGTGCAAAAACATCAAAATCAAACCTGTCGCCATCATCTTGATTCCACTTCATGGTGACCCCATGAGTTACAGAGTAGAACTGCTGCATAGGGGTTTCTTGGCTGTAGTTTTTACAGAAGGAGGTCACCAGGCGTATATTCCATGGAGCTGTTGGGTGGGTTCAAGCCACCAACCTTTAGGTTAGTAGTCTAATGAAAACTATTTGTACCACCCTGGGACCTAAACCAAAAAAAACAAACCCAGTGCCGTCGAGTCGATTCTGACTCCCAGGGACCTACTTACTTTTAATAACAAATTTAAGGTGGGTTAGAAATAATATTTGGATGGGGTAGCAATGTGTTATTAACTGACATAAAACAAACAAAAAATAAGTATTTATCCATTGCCTTCAAGCTGATGTTGACTCATAAAGACCCTACAGGACAGAGTAGATCTGCTCCAAAGGGTTTCCAAGGAGTGCCTGGTGTATTTGAATGGCCAACCTTTTTGTTAACAGCTGTAGCTCTTAACCACTGTACCACCACGGCCCCAAATAAGTATATAAAAAGTTCTAAATTCTTGTTCTAAATTCTCCTGAGACGGAAGTTGGGAAATCTCAGAGGAAGTACTGAGACTGGCATAGTTCAAATCCCTAAGTGTTTTTTGAATCCAATTTTATGCCTCCATGAGTTAGGGTTAGAGTCTTCTTAAAGCCTTTGTTGCTAGATGAATATTAAAGAAGGGTCATGCTAACTACCTAGGTAAGGTTTTAAATGGCAGATAACACGGGGTCAAGGTCGAGAGCAAGACTTCAGGCCAGATACTTGAATTAGATCTTCTGACCTGCTCCTCACTAACTATACGTCCTGAGGTAAATGGCTAACTCCCTCTTTTTCTCAATTTTCCTATATGTAAAATAGAAGGAATAATCTTCCTGTGGGGTTTTTTTATATGTGAAATAGAAGGAATAACCTTCCTACTGTATATAACCCAGTGCCATCGAGTCCTACTGTATATAGTCCTTTTAAAAAAATATTAAATGAGGTAATTTACGTGAAGTGCTTTGCACAGTGCCTAGCATATAAGAGTATAAGAAGTAATCAATTAATATTAGTTTTTGATCATTGCATATAATAATAATGTTTAACCTTTACATAGAACTTTATAATTTAAGAAACATTTTCATATCTCCTATGGGGAAATTAGGCTTAATTCCTTTAGTTCTTCGTTTTCTCAGGACTCACGCTGAGATCACAAAAATGGAGGTAGAGGTAAGAAAGAGATATGAGAAAGGAAAGGAGACCAGTGGGCAGTAGAGGTCTTTTGGGGGTGGGCAATGCTGAGCAATAAGGTAGAAAACAGTGGGATTGAAGGGGAGGACATCAGCGAGTGAGAACCCTCGTAAGTAAATCTGTATATAGGTGTCAGAAAATTAGATTTGACATTCACATTAAAACACTAATCATATGACAAATTCTACCTCTACCTACTCAATGCCAAAATTACCCCCTAATTCTGGTGTTGGGGGTGGTGATGTGCATGTGTGTGTGAAATATCTTATAATCACTTTGATAAAGAAAAATAATAATAATAAAAAAGATTCATGGTGGTGGTTAAAAACCTTGCAGATGAATGAGAGAAAAATATGTCCTCATCTGTTTTTATAAGTACTTGTTTTGGGGTGACACAGATACAGCCTCATAGAAAAAAATAAATAAATTTTAAAGTACACTATAAATTTAATAGTCACAGGCAGTAAACATACCCTACTCTTAAAAATTTCAATAAAAGTAGTTGATATTGATTGTGTACCTACTTTGGGCCAAATGCAGAACTAGTAGCCTTGTCACTGTCACAGCCATACTTCAACCTAATTGACCACATTTGACAGAAAATAGTTAACAGGTTCAGAGGTTAAACACATTTTACAGAATTACCTTTGTTAGCTCTATTTCAACGTAAGACTAGGGTTACCAACCACTGACTAACATCAGAAAACTTCCTTACCCTCTTCTTATCTTAGTTATTTCATCTAATAAATAAGGATAATAATAGTGTATGACTCAATATTGATACAAGGATTAAATGTGCCTGGCATTTCAAAGGCACCCAAGTAAATGTTAGCCGTGTAAATCATGGCATCTGTAGGTGAGGTTGTCTCAATAAAGGGCAACAATGCCTTTCATGGAGTGAAGTCCAAAACTTTGGAATAATTTTTACTCTTCTTTCTTTCTGACACCCCACATTAAGTCCATCAGCAGATACTACTGCAGCTACCTTCATCATACATCTCCCTCCACTAAGCCCATCCTTGTGCAAATCACCATCACGTTTCTGCTGAATGGTTACAATATCCTCCTAACTAATCATCTCCCTGCTTCTACCATTGCCCCTTTATAGTCTATTCCCCACACGGTAGCCAGAACGATCAATTCTAAGATTCAGTCAGACCATGCCATTTTGCAGTGCAAAACCTTTCAATGGCTTTGTTTTTCACTTAGAATAATTTCATACCCCTTAAAATGATCCTGCAAAGCCCTATCAGACCTGCCACTTACCAGTCCTTCATTGCTCTCCAGCCATACTGATCTCCTTTAGACAATGATGCCAACCACATTCCCTCCTCAGAGTGTTTTCACTTACTGATTTTTTTGTCTGGAATGTTCTTTCCTTAGATGTCTTCTTGCATCTTTCTTCACTTCTTTCTAGTCTAGTTCACATGTTCCCTTCTCAATGAAGCCTTCTGTGACTACTTTATAGAAAATAACACCCTACCCCCAGATTCCAAATATCCATTACCCTACTTAACTTTCCCCATAGCAGATATTACAATCTGAAATACTATCTACTTTCTGTTTTATTTGCTTACTTTCTGTCTTCCCTTACTAGAATGTAAGCTACATCAGTGTAGAGGCTTCATCTGTTTGTTCACTGCTATCTTTCAACTTTCTAGAGTATTGGGCACATAGTAGATGATTAATAAATATTTTGTAAATGACTTATTAAATGGAGCTTAAAGCTATATTTCATCGGGTAATCCTTCTCCCCAGACTCTACAGGTTTTATTTTCATTAATAAGAATATTCATTTTGTCTAATTTTGTATGGATGTGGAGTTCGGCAGACTGATAAAATGTTCCTTAATATTATATCTTGTTTCTGTTTGACTTCAAAATCTCAAAAAGAGATTTTATAAATTGATTAAAACTACCCCCCATGCACTAAAATAAAACAGAAAAACTCATGATGCAATAACACACAGAGAAAGAGAATCTGGATTTTTGTGAGTTTTTCAGCTTACTTTCTAAGTAATTCTAATATACAAAGACAAATACTTTTTGGAAAAAGATAAAATCATGGCTCTCATACAAATTTAAAATGAACATATGGCAAAGTTTTTATTTAACACATTAATTAATGAATGAACCAGGAATATGTTGTAATCCATTTAAAGGAGAATCCAGTGTAGCACATTTGTTCAATCAGGAACGTGTAATGAATTTACAAATAGATGCAAAACTGACTTTATCCGCAATGATTGAGGGAAATCAATTGAACCTCCATCAGACAACATTTTCAGTGTCATGGACAAGAATTATTTGTGTTATCAGTTTTCAATAACTCTAAGAGTTATAAAATATCTCAAAGACAGTGAAAGGCATAATCCTCATAGAATCATGTAGCCCCAAGGGGAGTGCTATAGATAACACATAGCTTTCATTGAAGATCGCCAGTAATCTTTTTATATTTCAAAGTCTGTCACAGTTTTTTCCTCACAGAAGCTAAATTTCTTTAGCAGCTATACATCAAAAGAAGTAGAGATTATTTTGAAATAACATAAAATTATATAAAGGGAAAACTATTTTTCCATTTAATTTTATTATTTACAAAGGAAAAGTGCAAACTTTCTATATCCATTGGAGTCTTCACAAGAAACAGCATACTCAAAATGGCAGATTAAAAAAAATTAAAGAAGATTACTTATTGATGTATGAAAAAGTTTAAGGGAAATTAATTAGGGATGATGATAAAGCATTCCAGGCCTAGCTACCAGTAGGAAACCATTGCCAGAATTATGGCTGAGGGAATGAGTAGAATAAATGATTACAAAAGGAAATATGAAAGTAGGAGACGCCTACCCAACAAGACCTGTGACCCCAGTTTAAGGTACCCTGTTACTGATAAACCACAGAAGGGGCCCAGGAGAATAAACTCTGACATGCTTTTCTTCCCACCCTGTCGTCTAACATTCATCTAGTACTTCCTGTTGACCAGAGAAGGAGGAGGCCTGGTTGAGGAACACCATGGAAGCCCGCCATGGAAGAGAAGAGTGAGAATAGACCTGAAGGGTTGAGAGGAGTATATCTTGCTCACTTTCCAAGACTTTATTAAATTGTTTTCCTAGGTAAGATGGTGAGCACTCCTATTTTGGAAAACAGAGAACGTGGGAGAAATAAGTAAATTGTCTTCCAACTTAAATTTGTACAATTAATGTTTATTGACCTCCACTCTGGTTCAAACATTAAAGTAGATCTGGGGATAAAGAGGTGAAGAAGGCAGATACAGCTTTCCTTCTCTGTGGCTTATTTAAAGGTTTTTGAATGGAAGAGTGAGGTGATTTAGTCTCAATCTGTATATCAACAGTGTATAAAACAAGAACCAAGAGTTGGTTAGAAGCCATAGCTCTTAACCACTGCCCCACCAGAGCCCTTCATATACAGGTATATATATACATATATATATACTTATATATGTGTGTGTTTCTATGTGTATGTGTTGTTGTCTTTGTTGTGTGCTGTGGGGTTGATTTTTACCCATAGTGACCCTATATGACACAGTAGAACTGCCCCATAGGGTTTCCTAGGCTGAAATCTTTATGAAAGCAGATGGCCAGGTCTTTTCTCCCACAGAGGGACTCATAGGTTTGAACTGCCAATCTTTTGGTTAGCAGCTGAGTGCTTAACTGTTGTGGCACCAGGGTTCCACACCCACACATAGATGAGTTCCCTAACATTTCCTGCTGGCTGAGAAGGAATTGGGTTTATTACATGATGAGCTCCCTGTGCCTGAATATCCTCCAGCAAATGCCCAGTGACCACTTGTCACAAGATGTTGTAGATGGCATTCCAGCACCAACAGAAAAAGCTGGATTGGACAGCCTCAATGGTTCTAATCTCTTTGTAAAATAGAAATTGCAAATTTTTTTCTCTTCTTTTATACCGTAAAGGAAAAGAGTTTGTATTTTTTAAATGCTTTGTTCTTATTTGCAAACCCAAAATCTCATGACCCTGCTGTTAAAAATGTTGTCTTTACAGGATAATCCCAATTTCTGTGTCCATCATCAGCACTGAAGTGAAAGAAAACAGGATGAACGTGACCGATTTAATTCTAATAGGGCTTACACAGAATCCTCAGTTGCAGAGAATTCTAGTTGTTGTGTTGTTTATCACCTACATTGTCACCGTCTCAGGAAACCTGCTCACTGTGGTCACCATAATCTGCAGTCAGACATTGAAATCCCCAGTGTATTTCTTCCTGGCCTTCTTATCTTTGATAGATGCCTGCTACTCCTCTTCCATACTTCCTAAAATGCTAGCTGACTTGCTCTCTGAGACAAAAACCATCTCCTTCAATGGCTGCATGACACAGATCTTTACTGAACATTTCTTAGGTGGTTCTGAGGTTGCTCTCCTTGTGGTCATGGCCTATGACCGTTATGTGGCCATCTGTAGACCTCTGCACTATGTGACCATCATGAACCACCATGTATGCTGCCTTTTGGTGGGGGCATCTTGGACAGTGGGTTTTTTCCACTCTATTGGACAGATTCTTGTCACTTTCTGGCTCCCATTCTGTGGCCCCAACATCATGGATCACTTCATGTGTGACGTCTTTCCTCTGTTACAACTTGCCTGCACAGACACTTTCCTTGTTGGTCTCTTAGTTGCTACCAATGTTGGGGTTATCTGTGGAATATCCTTTGTAATGTTGTCGACATCCTATGTTGTCATCCTCTACTCCTTGAGGACTCAGAGCTCTGCAGGGAGGAAAAAGGCCCTCTCTACCTGTGGTTCCCACATCACTGTTGTTGTCTTGTTCTTTGTGCCCTGTATTTTTATATATATGCGACCAGTAGCCACCTTCTCCATGGATAAAGCCATAACTGTATTCTATACTCTTGTCACTCCCATGTTAAACCCCATTATCTACACAGTAAGGAATGCAGAAGTAAAAAATGCCATCAAAATGTTATTGAAAAGAAATGTAATTTCAGATAATAAATGACCCAATATGAAGATTTTATTTCTATCCTGATCTTTACATTTCTGTTTTATGTTACATACATATATGTGTACAAATGTATATGTTTTTGTGTGTGTATATATATGTAGCTCTTTCTCACATATATCACTTAACTTCCATAGAACCTTTGCCCAAGAATGGCATGGAGGTGGTGTCTGACCTCCTCTATCTTCACAAGGAGGAAGAAGAATCAAAATTAGCAACCCAAGCCTGATTCTTTGCGGAAGTCATACATGCCTCCTCTCTCCACCATCTTTACTAATTCTGACACCAGCTGCCCCTCCTATGGCACTCTCTACTTCTCTGCTAGGTTCAATAATTTATTGCAATGGCCACACAGAAGTCACAGACAATATTCACTATTATGGTGTTTATTAGGGAAGTAATAGTTACAATTCAGGCCCAAGAATATTCAATATACAGTTCTTCCATAAGAACAGCCTCTTTCCAGCTGTGCTGAAAGGCACACCTCTCCCTGGTCTTAGACATATGCCCAAAGGCACTCAACTTTCTCCATGAGCCTGGAAACCCACCGGGCGATTGCCTGCTGATGGACGTCTCCTGCTGCTGGGTGTCTCCTACTGGGTCTTTCCTGCCACTGCTTCTCACCATCTTCAGGGTTACAGCTCACTCTCTGTTGGTCTGCTGCTTCCTAGAGCTTCTCAGCACAGGGACCCCAGGTCCAAAGGGCATGCGGGCTCCTGGCTGTTATTCCTTGGCAGTGGTGAGATCTTCTCTTTTCCCCCTCTAGGGTGGCTGATTTCAAGCCCAGCAGGATGACAAAAGTGACCAATCCCTTTGTTGGGCCATAATTACCCCACCACTCAATCGCACCAATCTCCTGGGTGGGGATTAGAAGACCATGGCTGTAAAGTCCTCACAAAAGTCATCCATCACACCACACTTTGCAACAATTATTCTTATTTTACAGATGAAGAGAAATAAAGTGAAAAGAGGCTAAATGATCAGCCCAAAGTCCAAGTCAGTGCTATTTGCATTGTTTTAATTCCAAATCCCACTTTCTTTCCACCATTTCAGATGGTATCAGAATCAAAGGCAGAATTTTATCAAAGCCTTTCTTGTTTTGTTACAAATGGAAAATTCTCTCCTCTAATTGCAGAATTGTATAACAGACCTGCATGTGTAAGCTGTTGGCACTCAGAACCTGTATTCCCTACTGATATCTAGGAGAGTGCAGAATACAGTTTAGAGAGAAAATACTCTCTCAGTACACTGTCAATATACCAATGTTTAAAATTATATGGGCTTCTTTTTCTGTTGAGTAAAAGTTGACAGTAATAAAAATTAATTGCATTTAAACCTATGTGAAATTTTAAAGTGTCCTTTTGTGGTCACAATGACCCTATAAAACTGAAATTTAGTTAGTGTTATTATTTTACGGATAAAAAAATGGGCAGGGTTATAAAATTTAAATAATTAGATCATAGAACAAATAAGTCAGCCTTGAGCTCAAATATTCTCACTTCACATCCTGTGAACTTTTCATTATATGTATACTTCTTTGGTGCTGGTACTTAGTTATGGCCTATTTTTTTTTAACCATTTTTTTTTTTTTTATTGTATGTCATACCTATTGCCGTTGAGTTGATGCTGTACTCTTAGCGACCCTACAGTACCCTATAGACCAAAGAGCAACTGATGCATTTTAACTGCTGAACTTTTGGTTAGCAGCCAAACTCTTCTTAACTACTACTCCACCAGAGCTCCATGTGTGATAGGAAGTGACATTTTATTAGATATAAAATCATTTAAAAAACAGACAGATTGCCGTCTAGCTGATTTGGACTCATAGAGACTCTATAGGACAGATTAGAGCTGCCCCACAGTATTTCCAAGGAGTGGCTGGTGGATTCAAACTGCCGACCTTTTGGTTAGCAGCTGTATCTCTTAACTACTGGGCCACCAGGACTCCTTAGTGGTAATTAAATGCAGATTTTTTTCAAAAGCACATGGTAACATAACAATTTCATTATTAAAATTTCGCTATATAATTAGTTACTGGAATCCTACATTGTTAAGTATATATCTGAGACTCGTCTAGCAAACTGCTTTCAGAGATGTCTTAAGCATAAGGCTTATAAGAAAAGAGAAATCATTACTCCTCAGTTGACCAAAGGAAGATTTCTCAGCTAAACAACTTACCTGACTCATAAGAGTTTGTTGCAAATAACTTCTGATTCTTTTCAAAAATGAAGTCTGCTACCACAAGACAAATGTATGTCATAGTTGTCTTTATAGCTACCTGTTTTGACAGAGAGTTCCATCTCGTGGGTATCATATGTTTTACTGAAGAAGTCAGAGAACTCTATGATATAACAATATTTAGCAAGGCTATTATGATTCTGAAACACAATAGTGGTTAAGAACATCAGCTTCAGGATTAGTAGACATGGGTTTTCTTTCTCACTGTGCCGCCATCGCATTGCATGATCTTAAACAGGTCTCACTATTTCTATAGGCAGTTCACTTAGGTAACTTAGAAAGTGTCTTAGTAATCTAGTGCTGCTATAAAAGAAATAGCCCAAGTGGATAGCTTCAATAAAAAGAAATTTATTCTCTCACAGTCTAGTAAGCTGGAAGCCCAAAAATCAGGGTGTCAGCTCCAGGGGAAGGCTTTCTCTGTCAACACTAGAGGAAGGTCCTTGTCATCAATCTTCTCCTGGACTAGGAGCTTCTCTGCACAGGAACCCCGGGTCCAAAAGTCATGCTCTGCTCCCGGCACTGCTTTCTTGCAGGTATGAGTTCCCTCACTCTCTGCTTGCTTCCCTTTCATTTCGTCTCTTGTAAGATAAAAGGTTGTCAGGTCACACCCCAGGGAAACTCCCTTTACACCGAATCACAGATGTGACCTGAAGAAGGGTGTTACACACTAATCCTCTTTTACCACGGGTAGAGATTATGATTTAAAACACAGAAGATATTGTAACAATTGAGCAGAAATGTGATGGTGGTTTGCACCAGGATGGGAGTAGCAGAGGTAGATATATTATGATGATAGCTTCAGTGGTACTTGCTGATGGACTTGATGTGGGGTGTCAGAAAGAAAGAAGTGTAAAAATTATTCCAAAGTTTTGGACTTCACCCTCTGAAAGATAGTATTGCTCTTTATTGAGACAACTTCGTGTACAGATGCCATGATTAACATGGCTAACTTTTACGTGATTGCTTTTCAAATGCCAAGCACATTTAATCCTTGTGTCAATATTGAGTCATATACTAATATTATCTTTATTTAGTAGATGAAATAACTAAGATAGACAGAGGGTAAGGAAGTTTTTTGATGTTAGTCACTAGGTCATACCTCTAGTCTTACACTAAAATAAAGAGCTAACAAAGGTAATTCTGAAAATCTGTTTAGCCTCTGAACCCCTCTACTATTTTCTGTCAAATGAGGACAACTAGCTTGAAGTATGGATGTGAGAGTGACAAGGCTACTAGCTCTGCAATTGGCCCAAAGTAGGTACACAATCAATGTCAACTACTTTTATCGGCTATTGAGATTTTTAAGAGTAAAACCAAAACCCACTGCAGGTGAGTCGATTTCGACTTATAGCGACCCTATAGGACAGAGTAGAACTGCCCCATACGGTTTCCAAGGAGTACCTGGCGGATTCAAACTGCTGACCTTTTAGTTAGCAGCTATAGCTCTTAACCACTACACCACTAGGGTATCTATGTTTACTGCCTGTGAAATTGGATAACATGACTGTGACTATTAAAATTATAGTGTTCTTTCTGTGAGGCTGTATCTGTGCCACCCCAAAACACCTAGTTATCAAAAAGAATGCGGACACATTTTTCTCTCATATATCGGCATATCTGTATTTTCTTCTTCTTTATGAAAGGTTTTTAAACACCCAGCATGAATCTTTTTTTCTTCTCTATCAAAGTGATTACAAGCTATTCCAAACACACACATATACACAAACACACGCACATAACCACCAACACCACCACCACTATCACCAGAATTAATGGTAAATTTTGGCATAGAGTAGATAGAGGCAAAATTTGTCACATGATTACTGTTTTAATGTGAATGTCACATCTAATTTTCTGGCATCAATATATAGATTTACTTCCAAGCATTCTCACTTACTGATGCCCTCCCCTTGAAACCTGCTTTTTTGTACCTTACTGCTCAGCATTCCCCACTCCCAGAAAGATCTCTGCTGTCCACTGGCCCCATCACCTTCTCATGCTTCTTTCTTTTCTCTACTTCCATTTTTGCAATCTCAGACTGAGTCCTGAGAAAACAAAGGACTGAAGAAATTAAGCCGGCTTTCCCCATAGGAGATATTAAAATGTTTCATAAATTATAAAGTTCTGTGTAAAGGTTAAACATTATTATTACATGCAATGATCAAAAACTAATATTAATTGATTGCTTCTTATATTCTTATATGCTAGGCACTGTGCAAAGCACTTCACGTAGATTACCTCTTTTGATTTTTTTTAAAGCACTATATATAGTAGGAAACTTATTCCTTCTATTTTACATATTGAAAAATTGAGACAACAAAAGATTTAGCCTTTTACCCCAGGACATGTGGTTAATGAGGAGCAGGTCTGAAGACCTAATTCAAGTCTCTCTAGCCTCAAGTCTTTCTCTTGACCTTGATCACTTGTGACTTCTCATGTAAAAACTTATCTTACCTAGGTAGTTAGCATGATCCTTCTTTAGTATTTATGTATCAACACAGGCTTTAAGAAGACTCTCATCCTAACTCATGGAGGCATAAGATTGGATTCAAAAAACACTTAGGGGTTTGATCTATGCCTATCTCCCTATTTCCTCTGAGAATTTCTCATCTTCCCTTTTAGGAGAATTTAGAATGAGAATTTAGAACTGCTTATATACTTGGAGTCCTGTTGGCAGAGTGGTTAAGAGCTACAGCTGTTAACAAAAAGGTTGGTAGTTCAAATCCACCAGCCACTCCTTAGAAACCCTATGGAGCAGTTCTCTGTCCTGTAGGTTCTTTATGAGCCGAAATCAACTCGAAGGCAATGGGTAAATATTTATTTCAAGTCAGCTAATAACACATTATTACCCTTGTCAAAATAGTATTAAGCCACCCTAAATTTGTTATTAAAACTAAGTAGTTCCCTGGATGGCATAAACAGTTCTCGTTTGACTACTAACCTAAAGGTTGGTGATTTGAACCCACTCAACAGCTCCATGGAAGATAGGCCCAGTGACCTGCTTCTGTAAAGACTACAGCCAAGAAAACCCTATTCAGAAGTTCTACTCTGTAGTATATGGGGTCACCATGAGGCAAATCAATTTGATGGCAATAGGTTTGATTTTTATTTTTTGTATCATATATTGATCATTTAGTATTTGCAAGGCACTTTCACATTTAAACTCAAATAACCCCATAAGTATGTTATTCCTAATTCATAGAGGGGAGAGCTGAGGTTCAGAATGTTTTGATTCACTTGCCTGGTGTTATATAAATACTAAGCAGTAGAACTAAAACCAGCTTATTCTGTTTCAGTTCCATTACATTCTCTAAGATTTCTCCTAAATCAGAAGTCTCTGAAAAGAGTTGGATAATGTTTCCTTCTGAGCAGAGTAATAACCTACTCATACAATATAATGAGAATTTTCTGAGAATCTACACACATGGAGGCCAGAATGTGATCTATAAAAAAATAAGTAGAGAGATGATAGATGATGGATGGATGGATGGATGGACGGACGGACGGACGGACGGACGGACGGACGGACGGACGGACGGACGGACGGACGGACGGACGGACGGACGGACGGATGGATGGATGGATGGATGGATGGAAGGATGGATGGATGTGTAGGTGGGTGGGGGGTTGGGTGGGTAGGTGGGTGGGTGGGTGGGTCAGTAGGTAGATTCTTTTCATTTTGCAAATGAGGATAACTGAGATTGAGAAAAGAAACAGACATTTACAAAATTGCACATTCAGATGGTGGTAGATTAAGGATAAGAATTCAGCTTTCCTGACTCTCAACCTGTTTATCTTTTCCCTACATGGAATAGCCGATAGTCTCACTTTTTACATGTAATTCAAACAAAAGTAATTGTTTTATTTGCCTAATTGATCTATATAATTGTCCCAATTACTGTAATGAATTGAATTGTTTCCCTCCAAAATTTGGCCAACTTGGCTAAGCCATGACGTCCAGTATTGTGTGACTGACCATAATTTTGTCATCTGATGTGATTTACCTATGTGTTGTAAATCCTGTCTCTATGATGTTAATGAGGTGGGATTAGTGGCAGTTATGTTAATGAGGCAAGGCTCAATCTACAAGATTAAGTTGTTTTAAGCCAATCTCTTTTGAGATATAAAAGAGAGAAATGAACACAAGCATTTAACCGTTGCACCAAACTACTATAGAACAATTGTAAACAGAGAAGACACCTGTGATTTATCACCTAAGTCAACAAGGATGTGTAGTCTATTTTACTGAGAATCAGAAAGGCATTCATTACATAAAACAAAACAATCTGTTCCAAAAATATTTAATATTTGTTGTGTGTATTAATTACCTAGTGCTGCTGTGGCATAATGGTCAAGAGCTATGGATGCTAACCAAAAGGTTGGCAATTTGAATCCACCAAGCATTCCTCAAAAATACTATGAGGTGGGAGGCGGGGCCAAGATGGCTGAGTAGGTGGAAGCTACCTCAGATCCCTCTTGCAACAAAGACTCGGAAAAACAAGTGAATCGATCACATACATGACAATCTGTGAACTCTGACCATCAAACACAGATCTAAAGAGTTGACCTGAGTGACAAGGGAGCGAAAAGCTGCACCCTGAAGCAGCGACCGCCTCTGGAACCTGCCTCCAGTGCCACAACCTTAAGCTGTCCCAGTTCCCGGGTGCCAAGTGGCGGGGCTGATTGTGACTTTCTGAGGTGGGGCAGGCACGAGACACAGCCCTAACCTTTATCCCCCTAGGGTAACCTCAGGAGAGACTCAACCAGTGCAAGTAGGCGGCACACTGATGTGGCTAATGAGAGAAAGAGCAACCATGGGGAAGGGGTGACTGTTTTCAGAGCCTGGAGCCAGCGTCCCAGCCAGAAAACCTTTGCGCCGGGCTTTGGACTGGGCACAGGGGAGCTGAGCACGGCTTCCTGAGACAGCGCAAACACGGGATACAGCTCTAGACCCTTGAAGTGACCTCAGGGGAAGCCCAGCCAGCACAGGCAGGCAGCACAAGGACACGGCTGACAGGAGAGGTCACCAGGAGGCAGTGACTGGTTTTGGAGCCTGGAGTGCTGCGTCCCAGCAGGGGAAACTTGGCATTGGGCTTTGGACTGGGAGAGGAGGAGCTGACGATGGCTTCTGAGACAGCACAAGCACTGGCCGTGGGCATGACCCGCAGGGGCAATCTCGACCCAGCCAGCGCACAAAGGCTAAAAGCCCCTGGCCCCTCTGAAATCTCAGATAAAAAAGTCATCACCAAGCAAGGTAAGTAACTTTGTCTATATGGCTGGGTGCTACTCTCTCCTATCTATATGATCCCTCCGCTCCCTGCCACAGGCAGCTTTGTTAACACCTGAATTTCCTGGCAAGGGAGTGAAGTGCTCTGAAGTTTTTTGTTTTTGTTTTGTTGTTGTTGTTGTTGTTGTTTTCGTTTCCTAACCCATTCTCCTGGCCTGAGAGAAGCAGCTACTAAAAACCCAGGGATGAAAAATTCCTTCCCTGAGTTCCTTAAATTGGAATCAAAACACAGAACCAGCTTCAGCCAAGCATATGAGATCCACAGTCTTTGGCTTTCATCCCTACAGGGAACAAGGTGGCTATTATAATGGAAAGACAATTCTGATAGAGATCTGACTACAACTGTTTTAGCAGATCACTGGAAAGGCAAGTTTTCCAGGTCTGATATCTCTACCTATTAAACAGAGCCCTCACTGACACAGGACGGGGAACTGAGGGCTGAAGCTCCACCCAAACCACCTAGCCACCTGCCAAAGGGGTCTGAGGATACTGACACCTACCAATCTTTAGAGATACATGCATTGGGTGCCTAAAGTACAGCAGCAGAGCCCACCCACCAAAGGGCTTTAGGAATAGAGACATACCTACCTCACTGGCACGTGGCCGAAGGCTATCAACATCTTGCCCTCCCTGGAGTGTGAACTTCTGCTGCTACTACAATCTGGTGCACACAACTATCACAACTACTTCTCTAATTGTATAGGTGACAGTCTATACCACACATTTGGTGACCCTAAATCAGAACACCTAAGCTGATTCTATTCAAGAATAGTGAAAGGACTCTTAGGCTTATATATCTGGTAATAGCCCAAACCAGCTGGTAATAGGACATAAGTGATTCAAAGGCTACAACAATCAAGGCAGCACAATCTAGTAGCCCATCTAAGTATACTGAAAGAAAACAAAAAAAGATAAGACTCAGTGAGCAAATATAAAATAAATCATTACAATATCTTATAGATGGCTCAGAGACAGCAGTCAATATCAAACCACATAAAGAAGCGGACCATGATTGTTTCTACAACTCCCCAAATTAAAGAATCAAAATCTTTCCCAAATGAAGATACAATCCTGGAATTGCCATATGCAGAAAGTAAAAAAAACAAAAATACAGAATACTTCAAGACATCAGGAATGACCTCAGAAATGAAATATGGCAATCTACAGAAAAAGCCAAGGAACACACTGGTAAAGCAGTTGAAGAAATGAAAAAGATTATTCAAGAACATAGTGAAAAAATTAATAAGCTGCAAGAATCCATAGAGAGACAGCATTCCGAAATACAAAAGATTAACTAACAGTAAAATGACGGAATTAGACAACTCAATAGGAAGTCGGAGGAGCAAAATCAAGCAACTGGAATGCAGTGTGGGGGAGAAGGAGGATAAGGCAATTGACACCAATATAGTTGAAGAAAAATCAGACAAAAGAACTTTAAAAAATGAAGAAACCCTAAGAATCATGTGGAACTCTATCAAGAAGAATAACTTGCATGTGATTGGAGTTCCAGAACAGGGAGGGATAACAGAAAATACAGACAGAATAGTTGAAGATCTGCGGGAAGAAAACTTCCCTGGCATCATGAAAGACAAAAGGATATCTATCCAAGATGCTCATCTAACCCCATATAACATTGATCCAAAATGAAAATCACCAAGGCATATTATCATCAAACTTGCCAAAACCAAAGATAAAGAGAAAATTTTAAAAACAGCCAGGGATAAAAGAAAAGTCTCCTACAAAGGAAAATCAATAAGAATAAATTCAGACTACCCAGCAGAAACCATGCAGGCAAAAAGGCAATGGGATGACATATATAGAGCACTGAAGGAGAAACACTGCCAGCCAAGGATCATATATCCAGCAAAACTCTCTCTCAAATATGTAGATGAAATTAAAACATTTACCGATAAACACAAGCTTAGAGAATTTGGAAAAACCAAACCAAAGCTACAAGAAATACTAAAGAAAATTGTTTGGTCAGAAAATCAATAATATCAGATACCAACGCAACACAAGGTCACAGAACAGAACATCCGGATATCAACTCAAATTGGGAAATCACAAAAACAAATTAAGATTAATTTTAAAAAGACAAAAATGCTCAAAACAGGGAATCATTCAAGTCATTATGTAAAAGATCACGATAATCAAAAAGAGGAAATAAATACAGGAGGCATAGATCTTCCATATGGAGAGGAAAACAAGGTGATATAGGATGATACAAGTTAGGTTTTTACTTAGAAAAATAGGGGCAAATATTAAGGTAACCAAAAGAGGTCTAACAATTCCATAATTCAAAATAAAAACCAAGAAAAACATAACAACTCAGGAAACATAAATTCAACTACTATGAAAATGAGGAACACACAATTTATAAAACAAAAGTCTCAGCAGAAAAAAGTAAGTGGAAAAAGGAAATTGTCAACAACACACACAAAAAGGCAACGAAATGACAGCACTAAACTCATAAGTATCTATAATTACACTGAATGTAAATAGACTAAATGCACCAATAAACAGACAGAGAGTCTCAGACTGGATAAAGAAACATGATCCGTCTATATGCTGCCAACAAGAGAAACACCTTAGAGTTAGAGACACAAACAAACTAAAACTCAAAGAATTGGGAAAAAAATATACCAAGCAAACAACAATCAAAAAAGAGCAGGAGGGGCAATATTAATTTCTGACAAAATAGACCTTAAAGTTAAATCCACCACAAAGGATAAAGAAGGACATTACATAATGATTAAAGGGACAATTGACCAGGAAGATAAAACCATATTAAATATTTATGCACCCAGTGACAGGGCTGCAAGGTACATAAAACAAACTTCAACAGAACTGAAAAGTGAGATAGACACCTCCACAATTACAGTAGGAGACTTCAACACACCACTTTCGGAGAAGGATACGACTTCCAGTAAGAAGCTCAATAGAAGAAAAAAAAAGAGACATGGAAAATCTAATTGCTACAATCAACCAGGTTGACATCATGGACTTATACAGAACCCTCAACCCAACAGCTACAAAGTATACTTTTTTTCTAGTGCACATGGAACATTCTCTAGAATAGATCACATATTAGGTCATAAAACAAACCTTTACATAATCCAAAACATTGAAATATTACAAAGCATCTTCTCAGACCACAAGACCATAAAAGTGGAAATCAATAACCAAAAAATCAGTAAAAAGAAATCAAATACTTGGAAACTGAACAAGACCCTGCTCAAAAAAGACTGGGTTATAGAAGACATTAAGGAGGGAATAAAGAAATTCATAGAATGCAAAGAGAATGAAAACACTTCCTATCAAAACCTCTGGGACACAGCAAAAGCAGTGCTCAGAGCTCAATTTATATTGATAAAAGCACACATACATAAAGAAGAAAGAGCCAAAATCAGACAACTGTCCCTACATATTGAACAAATAGAAAGACAACAATAAAAGAATCCATCAGGAACCAGAAGAAAGCAAATGATAAAAACTAGAGCTGAACTAAATGAAATAGGGAACAGAAAAACAATTGAAAGAATTAAAAAAGGCAAAAGCTGGTTCTTTGAAAAAATTAACAAAATTGGTAAACCATTTGCCAGGTTGACTAAAGAAATACAGGAAAGGAAACAAATGAACCGAATAAGAAATGAGATGGGGTATATCATAACAGAACCACCTGAAATTAAAAGAATCCTATCAGATTATTACAAAAAATTGTACCCTAACAAATTTACAAACCTAGAAGAAATGGATGAATTTCTAGAAAAAAACCACCTACCTAAACTAACACAATCAGAAGTAGGACAACTAAATAGACCCATAACAATAAAAGAGATTGAAAAGGTAATCAAAAAACTCCCAACAAAAAAAAGCCCTGGCCCGGACGGCTTCACTGCAGAGTTCTACGAAACTTTCAGAAAAGAGTTAACACCACTACTACTAAAGGTATTTCAAAGCATAGAAAAGGATGGAATACTACCTAACTCATTCTATGAAGCCAGCATATCCCTGACACCAAAACCAGGTAAAGACACCACAAAAAAGAAAAATGCAGACCTATATCCCTCATGAACATAGATGCAAAAATCCTCAACAAAACTCTAGCCAATAGAATTCAACAACATATCAAAAAATTAATCCACCACCACCAAGGGGGATTTATACCAGGTATGCAAGGTTGTTCAATATTAGGAAAACCATTAATGTAATCCACCATATAAATAAAACAAAAGACAAAAAACACATGATCTTATCAATTGATACAGAAAAGGCATTTGACAAAATCCAAAACCCATTCATGATAAAAACTCTCAGCAAAATAGAAATTGAAGGAAAATTCCTCAACATAATAAAGGGCATCTATACAAACCCAACACCAACATCATTCTAAATGGAGAGAGCCTGACAGCATTTCCCTTGAGAACGGGAACCAGACAAGGATGCCCTTTATCACCACTCTTATTCAACATTGTGCTAGAGGTCCTAGCCAGAGCAATTAGGCTAGACAAAGAAATAAAGGGCATCCGGATTGGCAAGGAAGAAGTAAAATTATCTCTATTTGCACATGACATGATCTTATACACAGAAAACCCTAAGGAATCCTCCAGAAAACTACTGAAACTAATAGAAGAGTTTGGCAGAGTCTCAGATTACAAGGTAAACATACAAAAATCACTTGGGTTCCTCTACATCAACAACAAAAAAAACATCGAAGAGGAAATCACCAAATCAATACCATTCACAGTAGCCCCCAAGAAGATAAAATACTTAGGAATAAATCTTACCAAAGATGTAAAAGACCTATACAAAGAAAACTACAAAGTACTAGTGCAAGAAACTAAAAGGGACCTACATAAGTGGAAAAACATACCTTGCTCATGGATAGGAGACTTAAAACAGTAAAAATGTCTATTCTACCAAAAGCCATCTATATATACAATGTACTTCCGATCCAAATTGCAATGACATTTTTTAATGTGATGGAAAAAGAAATCACCAACTTCATATGGAAGGGAAAGAAACCCCGGATAAGTAGAGCATTACTCAAAAAGAAGAAGAAAGTGGGAGACCTCACTCTACCTGATTTTAGAACATATTATAGAGGCACAGTAGTCAAAACTGCCTGGTACTGGTACAAAAACAGACACACAGACCAATGGAACAGAATTGAGAACTCAGATATAAATCCATCCACATATGAGCAGCTGATATTTGACAAAGGCCCAGTGCCAGTTAATTGGGGAAAAGATAGTCTTTTTAACAAATGGTGCTGGCATAACTGGATATCCATTTGCAAAAAAATGAAACAGGAGGCATACCTCACACCATGCACAAAAACTAACTCCAAGTGGATCAAAGAGTAAAACGATAAAGATCATGTAAGAAAAAACAGGGACAACGTTAGGAGCCCTAATACACGGCATAAACAGAATACAAAACATTACTAAAAATGAAGAAGAGAAACCAGATAACTGGGAGCTCCCAAAAATCAAACACCTATGCTCATCTAAAGACTTTACCAAAAGAATAAAAAGACCACCTACAGATTGGGAAAAAATTTTCAGGTATGACATCTCCGACCAGCACCTGATCTCTAAAATCTATATGATTCTGTTAAAACTCAACCACAAAAGACAAACAACCCAATTAAAAATTGGGCAAAAGCTATCAACACACTCTTCACTAAAGAAGATATTCGGGCAGCTAACAGATACATGAGAAAATGCTCTCGATCATTAGCCATTAGAGAAACGCAAATTAAAACCACGATGAGATTCCATCTCTCTTCAACAAGGTTGGTATTAATCCAAAAAACACAAAATAATAAATGTTGGAGAGGCTGCGGAGAGATTGGAACTCTTATACACTGCTGGTGGGAATGTAAAATGGTACAACCACTTTGGAAATCTATCTGGCGTTTTCTTAAAAAGTTAAAAATAGAACTACCATACAACCCAGATATCCCACTCCTCAGAATATACCCTAGAGAAATAAGAGCCTTTACACGAACAGATATATGCACACCAATGTTTATTGCAGCACTGTTTACAATAGCAAAAAGCTGGAAGCAACCAAGGTACCCAACAACAAATGAATGGTTAAATAAATTATGGTATATTCACACAATGGAATACTACGCACCGATAAAGAACAGTGATGAATCTGTGAAACATCTCATAACATGGAGGAACCTGGAAGGCATTATGCTGAGTGAAATTAATCAGATGCAAAAGGACAAATATTGTATGAGACCACTATTATAAGATCTTGAGAAATAGTTTAAACTGAGAACACATTCTTTTGTGGTTACGAGAAGGGGGAGGAAAAGAGGGTGGGAGAGGGTTATTTACTGAATAGATAGTATAAGAACTACTTTAGGTGAAGGGAAGGATAATAGTACAGGGAAGGTCAGCTCAAATGGACTGGACCAAAAGCAAAGAAGTTTCCTGGATAATCTGTTTGCTTCGAAGGTCAGAGGAGCAACTGCGGGGGTTTGGGGACTGTGGCTTCAGGGGACATCTAAGTCAATTGGCAAAATAAATTCTATTAAGAAAACATTCTGGAAGATGGCGGACTAGGTGGACGCTACCACGGATCCCTCTTGCAACAAAGACTCGGAAAAACAAGTGAATCGATCACATATATAACAATCTACGAACCCTGAACAACAAACACAGATTTAGAGACGGAGAACGAACAAATACGGAGAGGCAGCGATTGTTTTCAGAGCCTGGAGCCAGCGTACCAGTCAGGTTACCTTCGGCGCCCGATTTGGGGCAAAGCCCAGGGGGGCAGACGGCACAAAGAAGGGGCCTAGCCCTGACCCCCGAACTCATTCCGGGAGGGGGCCCAGCCAGTTCGCGCAGGTGGTGTGGCGGCGCAGCCGCTGGGAAAAGTCCCCGGGAGGCAGTGACAGGTCTTGGAGTGGGGAGAGCAGCGTCCCAGCCGGGGAGCCATCCCGCCAGGATTTAGGAGGGGAGAGGGCGCGGGGAGCTGCACCACCCCCCTGAACTAACCCCAGGAGGGAGCCCAGGCGGTTCGCGCAGGCAGTGTGGAGACGCAGCCGGTGGGAGAAGTCCCCGGGAGGCAGTGACTGGTCTTGGAGGGGGGAGAGCAGCGTCCCAGGCAGGGAGCCCTCCCGCCAGGATTTTGGCGGGTGCGAGAGCGGGGAGCAGCTCCACCCCCCTGAACTGACCCCAGGGGGGGCCAGCCGGTTCGCGCGGGCCGCGTGGCGACGCAGCCACTGGGAGAAGGCCCCAGGAGACAGTGACGGGTCTTGGAGCGGGGAGAGTGGCGTCCCAACCCAGACGCACGGTCACGGCGTAGGCACGGGGAGCTGCTCTGCTCGCCTGAGCTGACCCCGGGTGGGAGCCCAGCCAGTTCGCGGGGGTGGCGCGGTGACGCGGTAGGCGGGAAGGGGAGTCCCCGGGAGGCAGCGACTGATTTTGGAGTCGGGAGTGCACCGCCCCAGGCTGGCAGCTGAGGATCTGACTGTGACTCCAGTGGGCCAGACCCCCCCGGGGCAATCTCCACACAGACAGCACACATAGGCGATGCGCCCCACGGAAATCTCAGATATAATAGTCATTCCAAGCAAGACAAGCAACTCTGGCTATATTCTGAGGTGCTACTCTCCTATCTCTCTGTTCCCTCCCCCACCCTCCCCAGGCGGCTTCATTAACATCCGAAGAGCCTGAGCCAGAGGGAGAACTCTGATAGGGATCTGACTGCATTTTTTTTATCGGATTTTCTGGAAAAACTAGTTTCCCAGTGATGGCTCGGAGACAGCAGTCCATATCAAACCACATAAGAAGCAGACCATGACAGCTTCTCCAACCCCCCAAACAAAAGAAACAAAATATTTCCCAAATGAAGATACAATCCTGGAATTATCAGATACAGAATATAAAAAACTAATTTACAGAAGGCTTCAAGACATCACAAACGAAAAAGGCAAACTGCAGAAAAAGCCAAGGAACACACCGATAAAACTGTTGAAGAACTCAAAAAGATTATTCAAGTACATAGTGGAAAAATTAATAAGTTGCAAGAATCCATAGAGAGAGAGCATGTAGAAATCCAAAAGATTAACAATAAAATTACAGAATTAGACAACGCAATAGGAAGTCAGAGGAGCAGACTCGAGCAATTAGAATGCAGACTGGGACATCTGGAGGACCAGGGAATCAACACCAACATAGCTGAAAAAAAATCAGATAAAAGAATTTAAAAAAATGAAGAAACCCTAAGAATCATGTGGGACTCTATCAAGACGGATAACTTGCGAGTGATTGGAGTCCCAGAACAGGGAGGGGGGACAGAAAACACGGAGAAAATAGTTGAAGAACTCCTGACAGAAAACTTCCTTGACATCATGAAAGACGACAGGATATCTATCCAAGATGCTCATCGAACCCCATTTAAGATTGATCCAAAAAGAAAAACACCAAGACATATTATCATCAAACTCACCAAAACCAAAGATAAACAGAAAATTTTAAAAGCAGCCAGGGAGAAAAGAAAGGTTTCCTTCAAGGGAGAATCAATAAGAAAAAGTTCAGACTACTCAGCAGAAACCATGCAGGCAAGAAGGGAATGGGATGACGTATACAGAACACTGAAGGAGAAAAACTGCCAGCCAAGGATCATATATCCAACAAAACTCTCTCTGAAATATGAAGGCGAAATTAAGACATTTACAGATAAACACAAGTTTAGAGAATTTGCAAAAACCAAACCAAAGCTACAAGAAATACTAAAGGATATTGTTTGGTCAGAAAACCAATAATATCAGATACCAGCACAATACAAGGTCACAAAACAGAACGTCCTGATATCAACTCAAATAGGGAAACCACAAAAACAAATTAAGATAAATTAAAAAAAACAAATAAAATAATACACATAACAGGGAATCATGGAAGTCAATAGGTAAAAGATCACAATAATCAAAAACAGGGACTAAATACAGGAGGCTTTGAACTGCCAGATGGAGAGTGACACAAGGCGATATAGAACGATACAAGTTAGGTTTTTACATAGAAAAATAGGGGTAAATAATAACGTAACCACAAAAAGGTATAACAACTCCATAACTCGAGAAAAACGTAAAGACTCAACTAACCTAAAGTCAAACACTATGAAAATGAGGATCTCACAATTTACTAAGAAAAACGTCTCAGCACAAAAAAGTATGTGGAAAAATGAAATTGCCAACAACACACATGAAAAGGCATCAAAATGACAGCACTAAAAACTTATTTATCTATAATTACGCTGAATGTAAATGGACTGAATGCACCAATAAAGAGACAGAGAATCACAGACTGGATAAAGAAACACGATCCATCTATATGCTGCCTACAAGAGACACACATTAGACTTAGAGACACAAACAAACTAAAACTCAAAGGATGGAAAAAAATATATCAAGCAAACAATAAACAAAAAAGAAGAGGAGTAGCAATATTAATTTCTGACAAAATAGACTTTAGACTTAAATCCACCACAAAGGATAAAGACGGACACTATATAATGATAAAAGGGACAATTGAGCAGGAAGACATAACCATATTAAATATTTATGCACCCAATGACAGGGCTGCAAGATACATAAATCAAATTTTAACAGAACTGAAAAGTGAGATAGACACCTCCACAATTACAGTAGGAGACTTCAACACACCACTATCGGAGAAGGACAGGACATCCAGTAAGAAGCTCAATAGAGACACGGAAGACCTACTTACAACAATCAACCAACTTGACTTCATTGACTTTTACAGAACTCTCCACCCAACTGCTGCAAAATATACTTTTTTTTCTAGCGCACATGGAACATTCTCGAGAATACACCACATATTAGGTCATAAAACAAACCTTTGCAGAGTCCAAAACATCGAAATATTACAAAGCATTTTCTCAGACCACAAGGCAATAAAACTAGAAATCAATAACAGAAAAACTAGGGAAAAGAAATCAAATACTTGGAAAATGAACAATACCCTCCTGAAAAAAGACTGGGTTATAGAAGACATCAAGGAGGGAATAAGGAAATTCATAGAATGCAACGAGAATGAAAATACTTCCTATCAAAACCTCTGGGACACAGCAAAAGCAGTGCTCAGAGGCCAATTTATATCAATAAATGCACACATACAAAAAGAAGAAAGAGCCAAAATCAGAGAACTGTCCCTATATCTTGAACAAATAGAAAGTGAGCAACAAAAGAACCCATCAGGCACCAGAAGAAAACAAATAATAAAAATTAGAGCTGAACTAAATGAATTAGAGAACAGAAAAACACTTGAAAGAATTAACAAAGCCAAAAGCTGGTTCTTTGAAAAAATTAACAAAATTGATAAACCATTGGCTAGACTGACTAAAGAAATACAGGAGAGGAAACAAATAACCCGAATAAGAAACGAGAAGGACCACATCACAACAGAACCAAATGAAATTAAAAGAATCATTTCAGATTACTACGAAAAATTGTACTCTAACAAATTTGCAAACCTAGGAGAAATGGATGAATTCTTGCAAAAACACTACCTACCTAAACTAACACATTCAGAAGTAGAACAACTAAATAGACCCATAACAAAAAAAGAGATTGAAACGGTAATCAAAAAACTTCCAACAAAAAAAAGCCCTGGCCCGGACAGCTTCACTGCAGAATTCTACCAAACTTTCAGAGAAGAGTTAACACCACTACTACTGAAGGTATTTCAAAGCATAGAAAAGGACGGAATACTACCCAACTCATTCTATGAAGCTACCATCTCCCTGATACCAAAACCAGGTAAAGACATCACAGAAAAAGAAAATTTTAGACCTATATCCCTCACGAACATAGATGCAAAAAATCCTCAACAAAATTCTAGCCAATAGAATCCAACAACACATCAAAAAAATAATTCACCATGATCAAGTGGGATTTATACCAGGTATGCAAGGCTGGTTTAATATCAGAAAAACCATTAATGTAATCCACCACATAAATAAAACAAAAGATAAAAACCACATGATCTTATCAATTGATGCAGAAAAGGCATTTGACAAAGTCCAACACCCATTTATGATAAAAAAAATCTTACCAAAATAGGAATTGAAGGAAAATTCCTCAACATAATAAAGGGCATCTATGCAAAGCCAACAGCCAATATCACTCTAAATGGAGAGAACCTGAAAGCATTTCCCTTGAGAACGGGAAGCAGACAAGGATGCCCTTCATCACCGCTCTTATTCAACATCATACTTGAAGTCCTAGCCAGGGCAATTAGGCTAGACGAAGAAATAAAGGGTATCCGGATTGGCAAGGAAGAAGTAAAGTTATCACTATTTGCAGATGACATGATCTTATACACAGAAAACCCTAAGGAATCCTCCAGAAAACTACTGAAACTAATAGAAGAGTTTGGCAGAGTCTCAGGTTATAAAATAAACATACAAAAATCACTTGGATTCCTCTACATCAACAAAAAGAACACCGAAGAGGAAATCACCAAATCAATACCATTCACAGTAGCCACCAAGAAGATAAAATACTTAGGAGTAAATCTTACCAAGGATGTAAAAGACCTATACCAAGAAAACTACAAAGCTCTACTACAAGAAATTCAAAAGCACATACTTAAGTGGAAAAACGTACCTTGCTCATGGATAGGAAGACTTAACATAGTAAAAATGTCTATTCTACCAAAAGCCATCTATACATATAACGCACTTCCGATCCAAATTCCAATGTCATATTTTAAGGGGATAGAGAAACAAATCACCAATTTCATATGGAAGGGAAAGAAGCCCCGGATAAGCAAAGCATTACTGAAAAAGAAGAAGAAAGTGGGAGGCCTCACTCTACCTGATTTCAGAAGCTATTATACAGCCACAGTAGTCAAAACAGCCTGGTACTGGTACAACAACAGGCACATAGACCAATGGAACAGAATTGAGAACCCAGATATAAATCCATCCAAGTATGAGCAGCTGATATTTGACAAAGGACCAGTGTCAGTAAATTGGGGAAAAGATAGTCTTTTTAACAAATGGTGCTGACATAACTGGATATCCATTTGCAAAAGAATGAAACAGGACCCATACCTCACACCAAGCACAAAAACTAACTCCAAGTGGATCAAAGACCTAAACATAAAGACTAAAACGATAAAGATCATAGAAGAAAAAATAGGGACAACCCTAGGAGCCCTAATACAGGGCATAAACAGAATACAAAACATTACCAAAAATGATGAAGAGAAACCCGATAACTGGGAGCTCCTAAAAATGCTCATCTAAAGACTTCACCAAAAGAGTAAAAAGACCACCTACAGACTGGGAAAGAATTTTCAGCTATGACATCTCAGACCAGCGCCTGATCTCTAAAATCTACATGATTCTGTCAAAACTCAACCACAAAAATACAAACAACCCAATCATAAGTGGGCAAAGAATATGAACACACATTTCACTAAAGAAGATATTCAGGCAGCCAACAGATACATGAGAAAATGCTCTCGATCGTTAGCCATTAAAGAAATGGAAATTAAAACTACGATGAGATTCCATCTCACACCAACAAGGCTGGCGTTAATCCAAAAAACAGAAAAGAATAAATGTTGGAGAGGCTGTGGAGAGATTGGAACTCTTATTCACTGCTGGTGGGAATGTAAAATGGTACAACCACTTTGGAAATCCATCTGGCGTTATCTTAAACAGTTAGAAATAGAACTACCATACAACCCAGAAATCCCACTCCTCGGAATATACCCTAGAGATACAAGAGCCTTCACACAAACAGATATATGCACACCCATGTTTATTGCAGCTCTGTTTACAATAGCAAAAAGCTGGAAGCAACCAAGGTGTCTATCAATGGATGAATGGGTAAATAAATTGTGGTATATTCACACAATGGAATACTACGCATCGATAAAGAACAGTGAAGAATCTGTGAAACATTTCATAACATGGAGGAACCTGGAAGGCATTATGCTGAGCGAAATTAGTCAGAGGCAAAAGGACAAATATTGTATAAGACCACTATTATAAGATCTTGAGAAATAGTAAAAACTGAGAAGAACACATACTTTTGTGGTTATGAAGCGGGGAGGGAGGGAGGGAGGGAGAGGGTTTTTATGGATTAATCAGTAGATAAGAACTGCTTTGGGTGAAGGGAAAGACAACACTCAATACATGGAAGGTCAGCTCAATTGGACTGGACCAAAAGCAAAGAGGTTTCTGGAATAAAATGAATGCTTCAAAGGTCAGCGGAGCAGGGGCGGGGGTCTGGGGAAAATGGTTTGAGGGGACTTCTATGTCAATGGGCAAAATAATTCTATTATGAAAACATTCTGCACCCTACTTTGAAATGTGGCGTGTGGGGTCTTAAAGGCTAACAAGTGGCCATCTAAGATGCATCAATTGGTCTCAACCCACCTGGAGCAAAGGAAAATGAAGAACACCAAGGTCACACGACAACTAGGAGCCCAAGAGACAGAAAGGGCCACATGAACCAGAGACCTACATCACCCTGAGACCAGAAGAACTAGTTGGTGCCCGGCCACAATCGATGACTGCTCTGACAGGGAGCACAACAGAGAAACCCTGAGGGAGCAAGAGAACAGTGGGATGCAGACCCCAAATTCTCATAAAAAGATCAGACTTAATGGTCTGACTGAGACTAGAAGAATCCCGGCGGTCATGGTCCCCAAACCTTCTTTTGGCCCAGCTATAGAAACCATTCCCGAAGACAACTCATCAGACGTGGAAGGGACTGGACAATGGGTTGGAGAGAGATGGTGATGAGGAGTGAGCTACTTGTATCAGGTGGACACTTGAGACTGTGTTGGCATCTCCTCTCTGGAGAGGAGACGGGAGGGTAGAGAGGGTTAGAAACTGGCAAAATTGTCACAAAAGGATAGACTGCAGGGGCTGAGTCATTAGGGGAAAAGTAAATGGGGGTATGTAGTAACGTGCATATATGTTCACATGTGAGAGACTGACTTGATTTGTAAACTTTCACATAAAGCACAATAAAAATTATTTAAAAAAAAATACTATGAGGCAGTTCTACTCTGTCCCAATCGCTATGAGTCAGAATCAATTCAAGGGTAGTTTTTTTTTTTTTTTGCCAAAAACACAAATACAAAAAGTAGGTGGCTTTAAAGAAATTTGTTTTCTCATTGTTCCAAAAGCTAAAAGTTCGAATCAGAGTCTCAGCTGTGTCAATTCCTTCCTTGTCAGTAGCCCTGGGCCTTCCTGTTTTCCTTGACGTTCTTTGGCTTGGGAAGGATCCCCATATTGTTTGTGTGTGTGTCTGTATATTCTGGTCTTTTAATAACTAAGACATGATTAGGTTTAAGATCCACCCTACACCAGTATGGCTTCATTAGCATAACAAAAGAAACCGACAATATACAAGTGCAGGGGTTACAATTTCAACACATATTTTGCAGGGGGCACAATTCAATCCATAACACTGTTTAAAAAAAAAAAAGTGTACCCAGAGAGTTTAATGTAAGCAGATTCTGAAGCTCTACTCTGTGATATGTTGTTGTTGTTATTATTAGGCCCCATTGAGTATGGTTCCAACTCATAGCCACCATAAGTACAACAGAACTAAACTTTGCCTGATCCTGTAGCATCCTCACAATCATTGCTATATTTGAGTCCATTGTTGCAGCCACTGTGTCAATCCATCTCATCCAGTGTCTTCCTCTTTTTCTCTGACCTTCTATTTTACCAAGCATAATGTCCTCCAGGGACTGGTCCCTACTGAAAGACATGCCCAAAGTACATGAGACAAAGTCTTGCCATCCTCCCTCCCAAGGAGCACCCTGTCTGTACTTCTTCCAAGAAAGACTTGCTCATTCTTTTGGCAATCCATGGTACATTCAAAATTCTAAACCAACACCATAATTTAAAGACATCAACTCTTCTTCAGTTTTCCTTATTCATTGTAGAGCTTTCACAAGCATATGAGGTGATTGAAAATATCATGACTTGGGTCAGGCACATCTTAGTCCTCAGAGTGACATCTTTAATTTTCAACACTTGAAAGAAATCTTTTGGAGCAGATTTGCCCAATGCAATACTTTATTTCTTGACTGCTGCCTCCATGGGCATTGATTGTGGATCCAAGTAAAATGAAATCCTTGACAACTTCAATCTTGTCTCCATTTATCATGATGTTGCTTATCGGTTTAGTTGTGAGGATTATTTTCTTTATGTTGAGGTGCAATCCATACTGAAGGGCATAGTCTTTGATTTTCATCAGTAAGTGTTTCAAGTTCTCTTTGCTTTCAGCAAGCAAGGTTGTATCACCTGCATATCTTAAGTTATTAATGAGTCTTCCACCAATCCAGATACCACATTCTTCTTCATATAGTACAGTTTCTCAGATTATTTGCTCAGCATACAGATTGAATAAGTATGGTGAAAGAATACAGCCCTGATGCATATCTTTCCTGATTTTAAAGCACTCAATATCCCCTTGTTCTGTTCAAAAGACTGCCTCTTGGTCTATTTACAGGTTCCTCAAGAGCATTTTTTTTTTTTTCAAGAGCATAGCTAAATGCTCTGAAATTTCTATTCTTTGCAATGTTATCCATAATTTGTTATGATTCACACACTCCAATTCCCTTGCATAGTCAATAAAATACTGGTAAACATCTTCTGGTATTTCTGCTTTCAGCCAAGATCGATCTGACATCAGCAATGATGTCCTCTTTTGAATTCAGCTTGAATTTCTTGCAGTTCCTTGTGGACATACTGCTACAACCATTTTTGAACTATCTGTGATATGAGTGACTTTAAATACATATTTCAACTACTGGAGGAGGCCTATTAGTCTAAAAAAAATGTACTAAATGGGGATAAACAACTTTTCTATCCAAAAAAATCAGTCACAATACACAAAACCAACTATATGATACCTTATTATCCTTGCTTCATTACAGTACAAAATAATTAATTAAATTCATTTATTAAGAATTTATCCTCATCTTTGAACATGTCATGGAAATTTAATTAATTTAACCACATCACTTATTTTTTTGTTGGATTAACTATCCTAAAAATCTGAATTTTTGATTTTAAAACCTCACTGTCTTGGACTAAAAGAAATAAGTTCAATTAGGTCACATTTTTATGTTCCAGAAAGGTACCGTGCTTCACAAACAAGAATTTGAAAAAAAAACAAAAATTGTTGTCTACCAAAGTAACTTAACACCTTATGAGTCCATATATAGGGGATTAAACCTATGAAATTTTCTTTATGTCTAAGGGCTATAATATATTCCACTTATATAAAGAATAATTTAAATATAAGTTGAAAAATAAATAGGCTGAAGAATCCAAGGAGAATGATAAAGAATGAGATCACTGATAGTGAAAATGTTCCTTTGTTCTGTGAAATAATGAATATCATGTTCTGAATGAGGGCTACAGCCCTCTTCCAACTAAGGCCACTTTTTTTACTCCAAAGTTTCCTCAAGACATTTTCCATTCCTGAGTTTCTCAGGGTATAAAAAAATATAGATAGATTAAATGGCTGAACATAGTGGTTATGAAAGCTAAAACCATAGTCATGAATATATCAACCCAAAAGGTAGATTTGGGCCTTGCATACAGGAAGATACAGAGAATAAAGAATAAAATGACCACCGTGATATGGGATGGACAGATGTTTTCCTTCAAGGAGTGTAAGATACCGCATAGAACATTAGTAGGATGAAGAAGATTGCAGTGAAAATTGGCCCTCCATTGGCTGTCATACAAAGTCCAGTGACGTAATTGTTCATGCAAGCAAGTTTCAATAAGGAATACACAGTACACACAAAGTTGGCAATGACTTTGGGGCCACAGAAAGGGAACAGATAAATAAAGAGAAATTGAACCAAAGAGTGTACAAAGCCCCCAACTGAGGCTACCAATAGCATGAGAACACACATCCACCAATTCATGGTCACCAAATAATGAAAAGGTTTACAAACGGCCACATAATGAGTCATAGGCCATCACCACCAGAAGAATAACTTCAGCATCAGCAAATAAATGATTTATAAAGACTTGTGCCATGCAAGTATGGGAGGAAATGGTCTTTTTCTCATAGATCTTGTCTATGCTCATTTTGGGAGTAACAGAAGTAGAAAATACAGTATATATAAATAATAAAAAGGTGAGAAAAAAATATATACGGGGAACCTAAGGATTGGCTGGCCATGATTGTCACCATGATGAGCAGATTGTCCACTACCTTCACAATGTAGATGCGTAAGAATGTAACAAGTGAAACTTTTTGCCCCTCAGGATACTGAATGAGTTCTAGGGGTAAAAACTGAGTCACAACGTTTCTATTTTCCATGCATTCTTTTGAAGATGTTGAACTCAGGTGTCAGAGCCTGGAAACAAAAGGGCCAATAATAAATTTGAGAAGATCACAAACTTTTTGCCAAAAATTTCATGCCCTGTTCAACGATGTTTCCTCCACAGAGTCTTGCACACAACATCTCCTTAGAAAATGGATGCTTGGAATCTTCTCTCACAGTAATTTCCCCATTCATTTTCATGCGTTTTTTGCTTCACCCTCAATGATGTTTGAAATCCCGGTGGCATAGTGGTTAAGAGCTATGGCTGCTAATCAGAAATGTTTGGCAGTTCGAATCCATCAGGAGCTCCTTGGAAACCCCATGGGGCAGTTCTTCTCTGTCCTATGGGGTCGATATGAGTTAGATTCAACTCGATGACAACAGTTTTTTTTTTTTTTTTTTTTGGTTTTCAACAACAATACTTTGGTTTTAAAACTGTGTTTGATATGTGAGTGGCTACATCTGTGACATGATCTAATGAAAATAAGAAACCTTTCTCCACAATGCCTTTCAAAATATTGAATTTAACATTATATATCATTTATCTCATTTTATGAGCTCTATATTGAAACCTGCATTATGCAGATTGCAGAATCTTGCTTGCTGAAAGTGAAGAGGACTTGAAACACTTACTGATGGAGATCAAAGGCCACAGCCTTCAGTATGGATTGCACCTCAACATAAAGAAAAGAAAAACCTTACAACTGGACCAATAAGCAACATCATGATAAATGGATAAAAGATTGAAGTTGTGAAGAATTTACAGGGTTGTATCCATTGCTGAAACATCTCAACTGGGATTCCGTCAATTCCTGAAGCCTTGTTTTTCACCAATGCCTTCAGCACAGCTTAGATTTTCTTCCTTCAGTAGCATCAGTTCTTGATTATATGCTACCTGCTGAAATGGTTGAACTTAGACTAATTCTTTTGGCACAGTGACTGTGTTTTCCTTTTGTCTTCTTTTCTCAATAGTTTATTTTTTTGTTGTGTTTGATAATATACACAGCAGAATATACACCAATTCAACAATTTCTACAAGTACAACTCAGTTACATTGATTATATTCCTTGAGTTGTGCAACAATACTCATCTTCCTTTTGTGAGTTGTTCCTCCACAATTAACATAAACTCATTATCCCCTAAGCTGGGCCATAATCTTTACAGGAACAGATTGCCAGGTCTTTCCCCTGCAGAGCCAGTGGATGGGTTCTAACCACCAACCTATCATTTAGCAGCCTAGTGCGTACATGTTGCAGTACGAGGGCTCCTTCTTTATGAGTAATAGACCAAAACAAAAACATTGCCATCAAGTCAATTCCAACTCATAGTGACCCCAGAAGACAGAGTAGAAGTGCCCTATAGTGTTTTCAAGGCTATAACCTTTACAGAAGCAGACTGCTACATCTTTCTCCTGTCCATTCATCTTCTTTTGATGCTTCCTCAAAATTTTGAGCTTGGTATGCTTGGAAACCCTAGTGGCCACAGAAGAAATGTGTCTACTAATGAACACACTCATTGTTTCATTACATTTACATGGAATTTGAGGCTCCTATTCTGAGGAAAGGGGCAGGAAGAATACATTACTGATGCCATGTTTAGCTACAAAAATAAAATATTCGGTAGACTACAATTGGATGATAAAAATTCAAATTACTGAAATCTTTAGAAGACAATATAGAATATTTTCCTGTCCCTGGTGGTACAGTAGTTAAGAGTTAGGCTGCTATCCAAAAGCTCGGCCATTCAAAACCACCAGCTGCTCCTCGGAAACCATATGGGGCAGTTCTACTCTCTGCTATAGGTCTCTATGAGTCAGAATCGACTTGACAGCAATGGGTTTTGGTTTTAGAGGAGCTAACCAAACACATAAAGACTGAGAAATTTAACTACATTAAGAAGTTACTATTTTTCAAATGAAATGTTAAAAGCATAAAAAGAAAAATCACAAACAGGAAAAAGCCTTTTTTACTACTTATAAACAAAAATAAAGAATTAGTACACAAGGTACATATACAATTTAGTAATGGAAAAACAATCCAGTAGAAAAACTGTCAAAAGACATAGATATACAACTCATAGAAGAGGGGAAAAGTGATGTCTAATAAACAGGAAAATATATTCAACTTCAATAGAAATACAAAATGCAAATTAAAACCACAGTGAAATCACAGTTTTATACCCATTGAATGGCCAAAATATCAAGCATCTACAACATCTGGTGTTGGTAAATATATAGAGTAATGGAACTGTTCAACTCTGGTGGCAGGAGTATAACTGATGATACCTCTTAAGGAAAAAATTGCAACCAGCTGTTAAAGTGAACATGTAAATACCCTATTTAACACAAAATAATTTCTTTTAGAATGTCCACAGTGACACTGTGTATGATAACAAAAACTTGAAATGATCCATATGAACACTGACTAGAGAATTGTACATAACCTGTGGCATATTCAAACAATTAAATCATATGCAGCAAGAAAAACATAATCAAATCTTAGAAACTTAACACTGAGTGACAAAAGTTAAGATTCAGAAAACTATGGGCAACAGAAAGTAATTTTTTAAAAAGTAAGGAATAAGAAAATGTAAACAATACACTTTAAGGATACACACATACATAGTTAAACTATTTTTAACTGTGATTAAAAAATTAAGATTGGGATTACTTTTGAGGAGAGGGGGCGGAATGGCATCAGAGAAGTGTAATCAGGGAGTTTCAATGATATTAGTAATATTCTAGGTAGGCGGCTACGAGATTTATAAATAATTGCATATGTTGTTGGATATACATGAAAAATTGTACACTAAAACTTAAAAATAAGAAAAGTTCTAAAATCTGTCTTTTAGTTAGAAAAGTAAACACTTGTTTAGCATAGATAATGTACCATATTACACTGAGAACATTCTGCTTTCTGGCTTTGGGATGTTCCTGCTTAGGCTGTAGACTGAGAAGAACTTATTTTTTTGCATAAAAAGCGAAATTTTCCTTTTGCCAAAACAAATCATGACTAAGCCTACGTGTGAAAAGAGTTTACATTTAAAGTTTACACTACGATTTTTAGGGAACATGCTGCTTATGCAAAATAACACATTACTTTATATATCTTCAAGTTTATGGAGACAAAATTGGAAGCTCTACCTACTCATTTCAGAATTATAAAAAACATGCACATGATAACTAGTGAGGAAAATATAAAATATGTTTATGACTTAGATTAATGTGATTTTCAAATCCTTGGTGAAATAGTATCTTTCCTCTAATCAAGAACTAGAAGGAGTTTTCTTCATCAACCACATCCCATCTATCAAAATTGCTCACTAATGGTGTCTCAAACCAAACATAATATCACGGCCCTCTTAAACATATAGAATTGCAAATGCATAGACATTGCCCAGAGGAACAGAAGTAGTCTTAAACACAAAATGCATAGTGGAGCTAAAAAAAAAAAAAAAAAAAAAAGCTGTTGTGCTAATAGAATAATGAACAGTAAAATTTTAAAATCACACCCTTGGCCTCAAAAATTTGTTCTAAGGATTTGTCAAATTGTTTTCTCATGAATTTGGATGATAGAAAATTTTCAGAAAGTAACTTGATTTACATTTTTTTTAAAGAGGAAAAAACAAAAGAATTTCTTCTAAGTCCTGTTTCAGCATATACTGAGAAAAATAAAATTACAATGTAAGCTTAGTTTTACTTATATTTATAAAAGGAAAAAAAAAAAAAAACCTGTGCCTTTTATCTGGCCTTCAGAAGGTCTCTATTTGTTAGGTTAATTCTAACCTGGAAGAGTAATTTATTCAATTTTTTTTTATGCCTTTGCATCAATAAAGACTAGTATTCCTAGAGAATCTGTTGAATTGACTTAATCATTCATTGTGATAATTAACTGCCTATTTGTTACTTTAAAGATTTAGCAATGGTATTTTCAGTGTGGACACAAATTCTTATTCTACTTTTGGTTAACTTTCCACCCCAGATTTTTTCTATAGCATTTTTTCATCTCAGAATTTCTCAAGGTGTAAACCAGAGAATTGAAAATGGGAGTGATAACTGTAAAAACCACAGTCATAGATTTATCAATGGCAAAGTTGGAAACAGGTCTAACATACAAGAAAATACACAGCACAAAAAAGAGGACAACCACTGTGACGTGGGAGCTGTAGGTGGACAGGGCTTCGCACCTCCTTTCCTGATTGTTAGTCTTCAGGGAGCTTAGGATGACCCCATAGGAGATTAGTAGAAGGACAAAAAATACCATACAGATGGCTCCACCATTGGCAACCACAGTGAGACCTATAAAATAGGTGTCAGGAGGCAGGGCCAAGATGGCTGACTACGTAGAAGCTACCTTGGATCCCTCTTGAAACAAAGACTGAGAAAAACAAGTGAATCAATCACATACACGACAATCTACGAACCCTGACCATCAAACACAGATCTAAAGAGCTGACCTGAGTGACAGAGACTGAGAACGAGCAACCATGGGGAAGCAATGACTGTTTTTGGAGACTGGAGCCAGCATCCCAGTCAGAAAACCTTGGCGCCAGGCTTTGGACTGGGCGCAGGGGAGCTGAGCATGGCATCCTGAGACAGTGCAAACAGGGGACGCAGCCCTAGCCCCCAGAAGTGACCTCAGGGGAAGCCCAGCCAGTGCACACAGGCAGTGCAGCGATGCGGCTGACAGGAGGAGAAGTCACCGGGAGGCAGTGACTGGTTTTGGAGCCTGAAGTGCAGCGTCCCAGCCCGGGAACCTTGGCGCTGGGCTTTGGACTGGGAGCGGAGGAACTGACCACAGCTTCTGAGACAGCACAAGCACAGGACGCAAGCTTGACCCTCAGGGGCAATCTCGACCAAGCCAGTACACACAGTCAACACGCCCGCCCCTCGGGAATCTCAGATAAAACAGTCATTCCAAGCAAGGTAAGTAACTTTGTCTATATTCCTGGGTGGTACTCTCTCCTATTTATCTGAACCCTCCCCTCACCTTCCCAGACGGCTTCATTAACATTGGAATTTCCTGAGCCAGAGAGTGAACTGCGCTGCGGTTTTTCTTTCTTTTCTTTTTTTTTTTTTTGGTCTTTTCTAACCCATTCTCCTGGCCTGAGAGAAGAAACCACAAAAAACCCAGGGACCAAAAATCCTTCCCTAATTGGACTGAAAACACAGAACCAGATCCAGCCAAACATATGTGATCCACAGTCTGGGGCTTTCATCCCTACAGGGAACAAGGTGGCTATTATAACACAAAGGCAATTCTGATAAGGATCTGACTGTAATTGTTTTAGCAGATTACCGGAAAGACAAGTTTCCCAGGTCTGATAACTCTGCTTATTCCACAGAGCCCTCACTGACCCACAACAGGGAACTGAGGGCTGAAGCTCCCCCCAGACCACCTAGCCTCCTGCCTCAGGGGTCTAAGGAGGGTGACACCTACCAATCTGTAGAGGTACTTGCATTGGGGGCCTAAGGTACAGCTGCAGAGCCCACCCACCAAAGTGGTTGAGGAATAGAGACACACCTACCTCACTGACACTAGGGGGAAGCCTGTCAACATCCTGCCCCCCCTGGAGTTTGACCCCCTGTTGCTACTAGAATCTGGTGCACACAACTATCACCACTACTTCTCTAGTGGATAAGTGACAGTCTGCACCACACACTTGATGACCCAAAATCAGATTCTACTCAAGAATAGTGAACGGACTTTTAGGCTTATATATCTGGTAACAGCCCAAACCAGCTGATAAAAGGACATAAGTGAGTCAAGGGCTACAACAATCAAGACAGTGCAATCTAGTAGCCCATCTACGTATATCGAAAGAAAACAAAACAAGATAAATCTCAGTGAGCAAATATAGAATAAATCACTATAATATCTTAGAGATGGCTCGGAGACAGCAGTTGATATCAAACCACATAAAGAAGCAGACCATGATTGCTTCACAACCCCCCAAAATAAAGAATCAAAATCTTTCCCAAATGAAGATACAACCCTGGAATTGCCAGATGCAGAATATAAAAATCTAATTTACAGAATGCTTCAAGATATCAGGGATGACCTCAGAAATGAAATATGGCAATCTACAGAAAAAGCCAAGGAACACACTGACAAAGCAGTTGAAGAACTCAAAAAGATTATTCAAGAACGTAGTAGAAAAATTAATAAGCTGCAAGAATCCATAGAGAGACAGCATTCAGAAATCCAAAAGATTAACAGTAAAATGACAGAATTAGACAACTCATCAGGAAGCCAGAGCAGCAAACTCGAGCAATTGGAATGCAGGGTGGGGGATCTGGAGGACAAGAGAAGAGACACCAATATAGCTGAAAAACAATCAGATACAAGAATCTAAAAAAATGAAGAAACCCTAAGAATCATGTGGGACTCTATCAAGAAAAATAACTTGCGTGTAATTGGAGTCCCAGAACTGGGAAGGATAACAGAAAATACAGAGAGAATAGTTGAAGTTCTGTTGGCAGAAAACTTCCCTGACATCACGAAAGACGAAAGGATATCTATCCAAGATGCTCATCGAACCCCATTTAAGATTGATTCAAAAAGAAAATCACCAAGACATATTATCATCAAACTTGCCAAAACCAAAGATAAAGAGAAAATTTTAAAAGCAGCCAGGGATAAAAGAAAGGTCTCCTACAAAGGAGAATCAATAAGAATAAGTTCACACTACTCAGCAGAAACCATGCAGTCAAGAAGGCAATGGGATGACATACATAGAGCACTGAAGGAGAAGAATTGCCAGCCAAGGATCATATATCCAGCAAAACTCTCTCTAAAATATGAAGGTGAAATTAAAACAGATAAATGCAAACTTAGAGAATTTGCAAAAACCAAACCAAAGCTACAAGAAATACTAAAGGAAATTGTTTGGTCAGAAAACCAATAATATCAGATACCAGCACAACACAAGGTCACAGAACAGAACATCCTGATACCAACAAAAATAGGGAAATAACAAAAACAAATTAAGATTAATTTTGAAAAGAAAAAAAACGCTCAAAACAGAATCACTGAGGTCAATATGTAAAAGATCAGAATAATCGAAAAGAGGGACTAAATACAGGTGGCATAGAAAGGCCATATGGAGAGGGATACAAGGCAATATAGGACAATACAAGTTAGGTTTTTACTTAGAAAAATAGGGTAAATATTAAGGTAACAATAAAGAGGTATAACTCCAGAACTCAAAATAAAAACCAAGAAAAACATAACAACTCAGCAAACATAAAGCCAAATACTATGAAAATGAGGAACACACAATTTGCAAAGAAAAAGTCTCAGCACAAAAAAGTGGAAAAATGAAATTGTCAACAACCCACATAAAAAGGCATCAAAGTGACAGCACTAAACACATACTTATATATAATTACACTGAATGTAAATGGACTAAATGCACCAATAAAGAGACAGAGAATCTTAGACTCGATAAAGAAACACGATCCATATATATGCTGCCTGCAAGAGACACACCTTAGACTTAGAGACACAAACAAACTAAAACTCAAAGGATGGAAAAAATATATCGAGCAAACAACATGCAAAAAAGAGCAGGAGGAGCAATATTAATTTCTGACAAAATAGACTTTAAAGTTAAATCCACCACAAATGATAAAGAAGGACATGACATAATGATTAAAGGGACAATTGACCAGGAAGATATAACCATGTTAAATATTTATGTACCCAATGACAGGGCTGTAAGATACATAAAACAAACTTTAACAGGACAGAAAAGTGAGATAAATACCTACACAATTATAGTAGGAGACTTCAACACACCACTTTCCAGTAAGAAGCTCAACAGAGACACGGAAGACCTAATTGCCCCAATCAACAAACTTGACCTCATAGACTTATACAGAACACTCCACCAAAATGCTGCAAAGTATACTTTTTTCCTAGCGCACATGGAACATTCTCTAGAATAGATTACATATTAGGTCATAAAACAAACCTTTGCAGAATCCAAAACATCGAAATTTTACAAAGCATCATCTCAGACCAAAGGCCATAAAAGTGGAAATGAATAACAGAAAAATTAGGGAAAAGAAATCAAATACTTGGAAACTGAACAATACCCTGCTCAAAAAAGACTGGGTTATAGAAGACATTAAGGAGGGAATAAAGAAATTCATAGAATGCAAAGAGAATGAAAACATTTCCTATCAAAACCTCTGGGACACAGCAAAAGCAGTGCTCAGAGCTCAATTTATATCGATAAATGCACACATACAAAAAGAAGAAAGAGCCAAAATCAGAGAACTGGCCCTACAACTTGAACAAATAGAAAGTGAGCAACAAAAGAATCCATCAGGCACCAGAAGAAAACAAATAATAAAAATTAGAGCTGAACTAAATGAATTAGAGAACAGAAAAACACTTGAAAGAATTAACAAAACCAAATGTTGGTTCTTTGAAAAAATGAACAAAATTGATAAACCATTTGCCAGACTGACTAAAGAAATACAGGATAGGAAACAAATAACCTGAATAAGAAACGAGATGGTCCATATCACAACAGACCCAACTGAAATTGAAAGAATTATATCAGATTATTACAAAAAGTTGCACTCTAACAAATTTGCAAACCTAGAAGAAATGGATGAATTCCTAGAAAAACACTACCTACCTAAACTAAAACAATCAGAAGTAGAAGAACTAAATAGACCCATAACAAAAAAAGAGATTGAAACGGTAATCAAAAAACTCCCAACAAAAAAAAATCCCTGGGCTGGACGGCTTTACCACAGAGTTCTACCAAACTTTCAGAGAAGAGTTAACACCACTACTACTGACGGTATTTCAAAGCATAGAAAATGAGGGAATACTGCCTAACTCATTCTATGAGGCCGCCATATCCCTGATACCAAAACCAGGTAAAGACACCACAAAAAAAGAAAATTACAGACCTATATCCCTCATGAGCATAGATGCAAAAATCCTCAACAAAATTCTAGCCAATGGAATTCAACAACATATCAAAAAAATAATCCACCACGACCAAGTGGGATTTATACAAGGTATGCGAGGTTGGTTTATTATTAGAAAAACCATGAATGTAATCCACCATATAAATAAACCAAAAGACAAAAACCACATGATCTTATCAATTGATGCAGAAAAGGCATTTGATAAAGTCCAACACCCATTCATGATAAAAAAAACTCAGCAAAATATGAATTGAAGGAAAATTCCTCAGCATAAAAAAAGGCATCTATACAAAGCCAACAGCCAACATCACTCTAAATGGAGAGAGCCTGAAAGCAATTCCCTGAAGAACGGGAACGAGACAAGGATGCCCTTTATCACCGCTCTTATTCAACACTGTGCTAGAGGTCCTAGCCAGAGCAATTAGGCTAGACAAAGAAATAAAGGGCATCCAGATTGGCAAGGAGGAAGTAAAATTATCTCTATTTGCAGATGACATGATCTTATACACAGAAAACCCTAAGGAATCCTCCAGAAAACTACTCAAACTAATAGAAGAGTTTGGCAGAGTCTCAGGTTACAAGATAAACATAGAAAAATCACTTGGATTCCTCTACATCAACAAAAAGAACACCGAAGAGGAAATCACCAAATCAATACCATTCACAGTAGCCCCCAAGAAGATAAAATACTTAAGAATAAATCTTACCAAAGATGTAAAAGACCTATACAAAGAATACTACAAAGTACTAGTGCAAGAAACTAAAAAGGACTTACATAAGTGGAAAAACCTACCTTACTCTTGGATAGGAAGACTTAACGTAGTAAAAATATCTATTCTACCAAAAGCCATCTATACATACAATGCCCTTCTGATCCAAATTCCAATGACATTTTTTAAAGTGATGGAGAAAGAAATCATCAACTTTATTTGGAAGGGAAAGAAGCCCTGGATAAGCAAAGCATTACTGAAAAAGAAGAAGAAAGTGGGAGGCCTCACTCTACCTGATTTTAGAACATACTATACAGCCACAGTAGTCAAAACTGCCTGGTACTGGTACAACAACAGGCACATAGACCAATGGAACAGAATTGAGAACCCAGATATAAATCCATCCACATATGAGCAGCTGATATTTGACAAAGGCCCAGTGCCAGTTAATTGGGGAAAAGATAGTCTTTTTAACAAATGGTGCTGGCGTAACTGGATATCCATTTGCAAAAAAATGAAATAGGACCCATACCTCACACCATGCACAAAAACTAACTCCAAGTGGATCAAAGACCTAAACGTAAAACCTAAAACGATAAAGATCATGGAAGGAAAAATAGGGACAACGTTAGGAGCCCTAATACAAGGCATAAACAGAATATAAAAGATTATTAAAAATGACAAAGAGAAACCAGATAACTGGGAGCTCCTAAAAATCAAACACCTATGCTCATCTAAAGACTTCACCAAAAGAGTAAAAAGACCACCTACAGGTCGGGAAAAAATTTTCACCTATGGAATTTCTGACCAGCGCCTGATCTCTAAAATCTATATGATTCTGTTAAAACTCAACCACAAAAAGACAAACAACCAATTAAAAATTGGGCAAAGGATATGAACACTCACTTCACTAAAGCAGATATTCAGGCGACTAACAGATACGTGACAGAATGCTCTCAATCATTAGCCATTACAGAAACGCAAATTGAAACTTCAATGAGATTCCATCTCACTCCAACAAGGCTGGCATTAATCCAAAAAACACAAAATAAGAAATGTTGGAGAGGCTGCGGAGAGATTGGAACTCTTATAAAATGCTGGTGGGAATGTAAAATGGTACAACCCCTTTGGAAATCTATCTGGAGTTTCCTTAAAAAGTTAGAAATAGAACTACCATACAACCCAGAAATCCCACAACTCAGAATATATCCTAGAGAAATAAGAGCCTTTACATGAACAGATATATGCACGCCCATGTTTATTGCAGCATTGTTTACAATAGCAAAAAGCTGGAAGCAACCAAGGTCTCCCTCAATGGATGAATGGTTAAATAAATTATGGTATATTCACACAATGGAATACTACGCATGGATAAAGAACAGTGACGAATCTGTGAAACATTTCATAACGTGGAGGAACCTGGAAAGCATTATGCTGAGTGAAATTAGCCAGATGAAAAGGACAAATGTTGTATAAGACCACTATTATAAGATCTTGAGAACTAGTATAAACTGAGAAGAACACATTCTTTTTTGGTTACGAGAGGGGGGAGGTAGGTAGGGTCGGAGAGAGTTATTTACTGATTAGATAGTAGTTAAGAACTACTTTAGGTGAAGGGAAGGACAATACCCAATATAGGGAAGGTCAGCTCAACTGGACTGGGCCAAAAGCAAAGAAGTTTCCTGAATAAACTGAATGCTTCGAAGGTCAGTGAAGCAAGGGCAGGGGTTTTGGGACTATGGCTTAAGGGGACTTCTAAGTCAATTGGGAAAATAAATTGTATTAAGAAAACATTCTGCATCCCACTTTGAAGTGTGGCATCTGGGGTCTTAAATGCTAACAAGCAGCCATGTAAGATGCATCAACTGGTCTCAACCCACCTGGATCAAAGGAGAATGAAGAACACCAAGGTCACACGATAGCTATGAGCCCAAGAGACAGAAAGGGCCACATGAACTAGAGACTTACATCATCCTGAGACCAGAAAAACTAGTTGGTGCCCGGCCACAACGGATGACTGCCCTGACAGGGAGCATAACAGAGAATCCCTGAGGGAGCAGGAGAACTGTGGGGGTGCAGATCCCAAATTCTCATAAAAAGACTAGACTTAATAGTCAGACTGAGACTAGAAGAATCCTGACAGTCATGTTTCCCAAACCTTCTGTAGGCCTGGACAGGAACCATTCCTGAAGACAACTCATCAGACATGGAAGGGACTGGAAAATGGGTTGGAGAGTGATGCTGATGAAGAGTGAGCTGCTTGTATGAGGTGGACACTTGAGACAGTGTTGGCAGCTCTTGTCTGGAGGGATGATGGGAGGGTAGAGAGGGTTAGAAACTGGCAAAATTGTCACAAAAGGAGAGACTGGAAGGAGGGAGAGGGCTGACTCATTAGGCCGAGAGTAAATGGGTGTATGAAGTAAGGTGTAAAAAAAAAATAAGTTTATGTTTGACAGACTGGCTTGATTTGTAAACTTTCACTTGAAGCACAAGAAAAGTTATTTAAAAAAATACTGAATGAAAGAAGATACTGACATAAAACAGAGATCTAGGAGAGACATGAAGTGGATGTCCCCTGTCAACAAATATGAACAGTGTTGCCCTCTTGAAGCACAGCCAGCAATGAGCCCAGACAGGAAAGATGGGAAAGCAACTTCACAGAGCTCACAACAGGACATAGAATACTTGGTAACCAGAAATACAAGCTTTTCCGTACCTCGCCCTTCTGCCCCATATGCCACTTCCCTCCTTTTACTTGGGCCCCCTCAAAGCAGCCAAGGCTAGAGCATCCCCCAACACTCAGGCACACCTCCATCCCAGATTCCCATTGCACGTCCTCTCCCACCACTCAATCAACTGCTGAATGGTGGGAAGTAAGCCTGTACGACACCCCACTGACACCCCCGCCCAACTGGTGAGGGGCTGTGAATATTTGCACACCTCTGGACCAACATCAGAAGGCAAAAAACACCCACTCAGTACACCTTCACCCACCTCACCAAATCAGTGTAGAAAGAAGTGGGCTCACCCTGCCTGCTGCTGCCTTGCCAATCAGAGAAGGTGGTGAAAGCTATCATACCAGAGACAAGCAAGCAGCAAAGAATGACCAGCCTACCTTCCCTGGCATAGAATCAAAAGACAAAAACAGGATGAAACAAATAAGTTTACAATCAATATATAAAGAAAAAAAGACCTTAATGTCTCGGAGACAGCAGGACAAGATGGCTCCAGCAAGTGACCAAAATAATGAATCAGATAAACTTCTGGTAGAAGAAAAGGCAGTGGAACTACCTGGTAATTCAAAATACTAATATTTAGGGCTTTCCAAGACATTAGGAAAGAGATCAAGAAAAACACAGGGAAAAAAAAAAAGAAAAAAATCACAAAATCATGGAAAAAAAGAGATGAAACCAACAAAAACATACTCGAAATCAAGGAAAAAAAAGACAAAAATATGCAAGAATAAAGAAAAATAATACAAGAAAAAAATCACAATAAATAAACAATTAGAAACCATGCAAAAAAAAAAAAAAGGCATGGTTAATCAAAAAGATAACAAAAGTTCAGAAATAGACAACTGAATAGAAGGTTAAAAGCAAATTTGAAACAATAGAAGACAGAACCAGCTATATTGAAGGCAAACATAGTTACACCACTTTCTCTGAGGAAAAATTAGAGAAGACAATGAAGAAAAATTAAGAATTATGTGGGACAGAATCAAGAGCAAAAATTTGCATGTGATTGGAGTTTCAGAACAGGGAGAGAAAGTGGAAAACACAGAGAAGGTTGTTGAAGATTTACTGACAGAAAACTTCCAAATATCATGAAAGAAGAAAACCTGACCATCTAATAAGCTCAAATAGCCCCATATACAATGAACTGCAAAAGAATGTCACAACAATACATCATAATCACACTTGCCAAAACCAAAGACAAAGAAAGAATCCTGAGAGCAGATCTAGAAAAACAAAAAGTCACTTACAAAAGGGAAAAATAAGATTAAACTCTGATGACTTGGCAAAAACAATGAAGGTAAGAAGATGATGGAATGACATGTGTAAAACCTTGATTTGATAAAAATGCAAACTAAGAATAACATATCCTGCAAGACTCTCCAATACAATAGCAAAATTAGTACATATCCAGATAAACAGAAGTTGAAGTAATTCTAATAACCAAACAAAACTTACAAGAAATATTAAAGGCAGACCTTATTTTTTTTATTTTTATGTTAGAGAAACAGCAACATCAGACAACACCAGAGTCTAGGACATAGGTCAGCATCAGCCAGATATTAACCTAAAGAACTCTTAATATTAAAATAAAGCTAAAGACTTAGAAAGGAAAACAGAAACATCAATCAGTAAATTATGACAGTGTCAAAACAATAAAAAGGAGAATAAATGGGATAAACACAGAATTTTCAGATGGAGAGGAAGTCAAGGCAATATCAAGTAATAAACAACTGATTCAGACTTAGGAAGATAAGGGTAAATTTCAAGGAAACCACAAAGAAAGTTAACAAACCTAACCATCCAAACAAAAAAAGAAGAAACACACAAAAATTCAGTAAACACAAAACCTACACAAAGGAAAGAAAAGAAAAGAAAATCCACAAACAAAAGGAACTCAGCACAGGAAAGTAAGAGCAACAAAGAAAACATCAGTACCACAAAAGAAAAGCACAATATGAAGGCAATAAATGCATATCTGTCTATCGATAATCACACTGAATGTTAATGGCTTAAATGCACCCATAAGAAGACAGAGAGTGTCAGAATGGATAAAAAAATAAAGAAAAGATTCATCAATATGCTGTCTACAAGAGACATATCATTGACACAAAGACATAAACATAATAAAAGTTAAAAGAAAGAAAAAAATGCATCAAGCAAGCAGTAACTAATAAAAAGTAGGTGTAGCAAGATTACTCTCAGATGAATAAGACTTTAAGGTAAAATCGATCATCTAGACAAGGGAGGACGTTATATAATGATTGAGATGACAATCTACCAAGAACACATAACCTTAATAAATATCTATGCACTCAATGACAGGGTTCCAAAATACGTAAACGGAATTCTAAGAGCAAGGAAAAAAGAAATACTCAGTTCCACAATAATAGTAGAAGACTTCAACACATCACTAGGTAAAGGACAGAACATCTAGAAAGAAACGCAGCAAAAATACAGAACATCTAAAGGCCCAACCCGACCTCATAGATATATGTAGAACACTCCACCAAACAGCAGCAAAGTGTGCATTTTTTCAAAGCATATGAGACATTCTCTAGAATATACCACATTTTAGCACAAAACAAGCCTTAATAAAATCCAAAACATCAAATTAATACAAAACATTCTCTCTAATCACACCACCATAAAAGTAGGAATCAACAATAAAAAGAGCAAGGGAAAAATCAAATACATGAAACCTGAGTAACATCTTGCTTAAAAACCACTTGCTAATAGAAGAAATCAAGAGGGAATAAAAAAATTCCCAAAATCAAATGAGAATGTAAACATATCCTATCAAAGCTTTTGCAACACAGCAAAGGCCGTGTTCAGAGGTCAACTTATAGCAATAAATGCACACATCAAAATAGAAGGACAAATCAAAATAAAAATGTTAGCACTATGACTCAAACAAATAGAAAGAGAATAGCAAAAAGAGGCCAGAGGCGAGAGGAGAAAGGAAGTAATAAGGATTGGAGCAGAAATAAATGAAATATCAGAAAAAAAAAAAAAGAACCAATGAGACAAAAACTTCGCTCCTTGAATAGATCAAAAAATTCGGCAAACCATTAGACAAGCTGACAAAAGAAAAACAGAAGAGGAAACCACCCAAATAAGATGAGGCGAGATACTTTACAACAGAAATAACTAAAATAAAGATCACACCAGAATACTATGAAAAATTGTACTCCAACAAATATGAGAAACTAGAGGAAATGGACAAATTTCTAGAAACACACTACCTACCTAAACTAACAAAAACTGAGATAGAAAATCTGAAAAATGCATAACAAGAGAAGAGATTGAATGGGGTAAAAATAAAAAATAAAATAAAAAACTCCCAAGAAAGAAAAGCCCTGGTCTGGACAGCTTCACTGGAGAATTCTACCGAACATTCAGAGAAGAGCTCACACCAGTGCTATTCAAACTATTTCAGAGCATAGGAATGCAGGAAATCTCCCAAATTCATTCTCTAAAGCCTGTATAACCCTGATACCAAAGCCAGGAAAACACACAAATTTAAAAAATAAAAGTACAGACCAATATCTCTCATGAACATAAAAGCAAAAATGCACAGCAAAATTCTAACTAATAGATTTCAACATCACATTAAAAAAGTAATACACCCCTACCACATGAGATTCATACCAGATATGCAAGGTTGGTTCAACATTAGAAAATCAGTCAACATAATCCATCATGTAAATAGAACAAAAGAAAAAAATCACATAACACAATAGACATTTGATAAAGCTCAACACTTATTCCTGATAAAAACTCTCAATAAAATAGGAATAGTAGAGAAATTCCTCAACATAATAAAGGACATCTATGCAAAACCAAAAGCCAACATCATTCTCAGTGGAGAGAGGCTGAAAGCATTCCCCCTTAGAACATCAGCAAAACAAGGAGGCCCTTTATTGCCACTCCTATTTAACATTGTGCTGGAAGTCCTAGCTAGAGCAACAAGGCAAGAAAAAGAAATAACGGCATTTGAAATTGAAAAGGAATTGGCAAAACTATCCCTATTCGCAGATGTAGGATCATGTCTATGATCTTACTCAAAAAAAAACTCATAGACAATACCAAATTGTCCATAAGGAAACTACTGGAATAAGAAAATCTAAACAATATACCTTAAGGATACATACATACATAATTAAACTATTTTTAACTATGATTAAAAACTTAGGATTGGGATTACTTCTGAGAAGAGGTGGAGAAATGCCATCAGAGAAGAGCAATCAGGTAGTTTCAATGATATTGATAATATTCCAGACAAGAGGCTACAAGATTTATAAATAATAGCATATGTTGCTGGATATACATGAAAAATTATACACTAAAATTTAAAAATAAGAAAAGTTCTAAAATCTTTCTTTTAGTTAAAAAAATAAAATCTTGTTAAGCATAGATTATGTTCCATATTACATTAAGAAAATTCTTTCTGATTTCTGGTTTTGGGATGTGTCTGGATGGGCTGTAGGTTGAGAAAAACTTATTTTTACACAAAAATGAAAAAAACAAAATTTTATTTTTACCAAAAAAAATCATTATTAAGTCTTTACATTAAAATATATTTAAATTTAATACAACTTTTAGAGAACATGCTGCTTATGTAAAATAATACATTTCTTTTCATAAATTCAGTTTCATGGAGATAAAATCAGAACCTCTAATCTTTTAAGAATTGCAAAAATGCACATAATTACTAATGAGGAAAACATTGTTTATAACTTAGATGAATGTTATTTTCAAACCCACGTGAGCATACTATCTGTCCTCTAATCAAGAGCTCGAATGAGTTTTCTTCATCTACCACATCCTATCTACCAAAATTGCTCACCGATGGTGTCTCAAACCAAACACAATATCATGTCCCACTAAAGTATGCAGAATTACAAATGCATAGACATTGCCCAGAGGAACAGAAGTAATCTTAAACACAAAGTGCATAGTGGAGTTTAAAAAAAACTGTTGTGCTAATAAAATAATGAACAGTAAAATTTTAAAACCATTTGGCCTCAGAAATTTGTTCTAAGTATTGGCCTAATTGTTTTCTCATTAATTTGAATAATACAAAATTTTCCAAAGTACCTTGTTTATTCTCTTTTTAAAAGGAAAAAAAAAAAGAATTTCTTCTAAGTCCTGTTTCAGCATGTACTGAGAAAAATAAAATTACAATGTGAGCTTAGTTTTATTTTTATTTATAAAAGAAAAAACACGAATGCCCTTCATCCAGCCCCCAGAATGTCTCTATTAGTTTAATTCTAACCTCAAAGAGTAATTTATTCTACATTTTGGATGTGTTTGCATCAATAAAGAGAAGTATTCCTAGAGAATCCACTGAATTGACTTAATCATTCATTCTGATCATTTATTGCCTATTTCTTGCTTTAGATTAGCAATGATATTTTCTGTGTGGACACAAATTCTTACTCTACCTGTGGTTAACGTTGTATTCCAGATTTTTTCCATAGCTTTTTTCATCTCAGAATTTCTCAGGGTGTATATCAGAGGATTCAACATGGGAGTGATAACTGTATAAGCCACAGTCATGGATTTGTCAATAGGAAAATTGGAAACAGGTCTAACATATATGAAGATACATGGGACAAAAAAAGGACAACCACTGTGATGTGGGAGCTGCAGGTAGACAGGGCTTTGTGCCTCCCTTCCTGACTGTGAGTCTTCAGGGAGTTTAGGATGACCCCATAGGAGATTAGTAGAAGGATAAAAATTATCATATAGATGGCTCCACCATTGGCAACCACAATGAGGCCAATAAAATAGGTTTCAGAGCAAGCAAGTTCCAGTAATGAGTAAATGTCACAGCCAAAGTGATTAATGACATTGGGGCCACAGAAGGGGAGGCTGTACACAAAGAGAAGTTGAACCAAAGAGTGTAAAAATCCTCCAACCCAGGCCACCACCAGCAAGAGAATGCAAAACCATCGATTCATGATGGTCAAGTAGTGCAGTGGCTTACAGATGGCCACATAGCGGTCATAGGCCATTACCACCAGAAGAAAGACCTCAGCACCACTAAATAAGTGTTCTATAAAGAGCTGGCCCCTGCAAACTGGGAAGGAAATAGTCTTTTATCACAGAGTAAGTCTAGAATCATTTTGGGGGAAACGGCAGTAGAATAAACAGCATCCATGAGTGACAGATAGGCAAGGAAGAAGTACATGGGAGAGCCCAGGGAGGGGCTGACAATAACAGTCATGACAATGATCAGGTTGCCCACCATTGAGACAATGTAGATGAGCAGAAACATGACAAATAACACTTTTTGGCCCTCAGGATCTTGAGTGAGTCCCAGGAGGACAAATTCTGTTACATTGTTACCGTATCCCATTTACTCTTGTATAAGACCTGCTTCAGAGATGAGAGCTCAGAAAAACAAGACCTGTAATGAAATCATGGACACCACTGTGAATATATGCATTAGGGCATGGAGCTCTTCTTCACTATTAATCTTGTACAGTGGCTTATTCACAATAAACATTTAGAAATATCTACTGAGTTTCTCTTTCAAAGATCCCAGTATGTCTTCCCTTAACAATTCTACTTTTTCCCAGAAGACTGGATTGGGCCTATAATTACAAGGTTCTTTATATCTAAATCTTAGTGGACCTTCTATAGAGAAGATCAGTCAGAGGTCCGACAGCCTTTCATTCATTTAATATTCCTTTTTTAAAACATGACAGTGCTTGGCACAGAGATCAGCAATGACAAAGAGGGAAAGGATTTCTGCTCTCAAGGAACATTCTCTAGTGACGAAGATGAACTCTAAACAAATAAACTGACATAGAATCAGTACTTGGAGTTGGTAATATTTGTGGTGAGTCCCTTTACAATAAGATCTATATAGCACCAAAAATATCTCACTAAATATTATGATATTCCACTCTTAGATGTTTGGTCCTTCCTGCCTCAAATGTTTTTCAGTCTGTATGAATCGCTCATTAAATTTGAAGGGGCTGGAATTTGAAATGTATCAGATAACTATGAAATTATTTAGGATATTGTTCCCTGTACCAATTATTGGGCCATAGATTGAATGTCTCTTCTTAAGGATTCATAATGCCTTCCATTTTCACTTTGGTTATCCCACAACTCCTAACACACTTCTATACCCTATTGACATACTGTCAGTACCTTGACTTGGTTGTATTTGTGGTGAGTACCCTTGCAAAATACTCTATATTTTCAGCAAACATTTTTGAACTGAAGTTAACTGACACATAACAAATAACAACTAGTACATTAGCAGCCAGCATTTTTCCTATCCATTGCATGTGAGCTGGGTAGCCATGGGGGAGAAAATAGATGCTGTAAAGAGAGGTAGAGGACAACAGAAGAGGGTTTAATATATAATACTTCTTAGGCGCTGAGAGTGGTCAGAATTAGAACTTCAATATCCAGATTCCGTAAAGGAACATACTCAAAGGAAAAATCCAAACTCAGTGTAAGAAGGTATGAGTTTTATTTATTTTCTATATTTAGCTACAAATCTGTCTCAATTTACTCACTGAAAAATAAAGATTTAAACCAGATGATCTTAGAATCCTTTCTAGTCCAACTGTCTATGATACTATCAGTGAAACCCCATCTTATTTTATTCTGCTGGATATTTCTATTTATATATTTGTAACTAAACAACAATCTCCAAGCTCATCAATGTTACTTTAAAAAATACTAGTCGGTGTTGGAATTGGATCATTCAAGTGACCAAATAATGATTAGCTTTCTCACTCAGCGTGCACCTGTTTAAGACCCAGGACACCCTTGGAAAGAGCGCACAGCACAGTGACGAATAATGTGTACTCTGGGGCAACACTGTCTGTGTTTGAATTCCACCTTCACCTCTTACTGTCTCTGTGACCTTGTGCAACTTCATAAACCTCTTTGTGCCTCAGTTTCGTAATTAAAATGGGGAACTGTTGTACATATCTCTGAAATTTGTGTGTGTGTGTTTTTATATGTAAAGTGCCTAGAGCACTGCTGGATCCTGATAAAGAATCAATAAACAATAGCTTTTTATTATTGTCCTTGAATGTTTCTCTATGGACATTTCATCAGAATAAATCTTCTGGATCTTGTTCACGTTAGGAACAAGGATACTTCTTATAAAAATAATATTATATACCTGTAACTCGCAGACACACATTTTTGGACATAGGATAAAACTGTACATTATAAGAACTATCTATTTTGTTGTATATGTGTCATAATATCTACCTGTCACAGTATGTATATTGATGAATGTTAAGCAGAAAAAAAGGAAAAACTTGTACCCATGCATCAGATGGAGACCTAAAGAGTAGAAAATGAAAGAAGACTCAAAACAGGAAGCAGAGAAATTATATTTAAGAAATTAATATACACAGGTAATGGGGATGTTAATGTGTTAAGTGGGGATAGCTTTCTTAAGAAATCTTCAGAAAGACTTCTTTTAGTGAAAGAGTGCTGGAAGGCCAACCTCTGAGGCTTCCTGAATTTACTCAGGAGGCTTTTTGGGAAGCCACTACAAATAAACACAGAGCCCATCCTAGAAAATAAAGAATAAAAAAGGAAAGGAAATGAAAGGAAGGGGAAAAGGGAGACAAGATTAAAAAAAAAAAGAAGAGCAGAGGAGAGAAGATGGGAGGAGAGGGGAGAAGGAAAGAGAAAGGAAGGGAAGGAAAAGAGGAAAAAGAAAAAATTCAAAGGAAAAAAAAGAAACATTGATCCCTCCGACGACCTAGCACTTCTGGTTAAAGACAAACTCAAATAAGACAGAACAGTACATATACGGATACAAACACAATCTCTAGGATTATTCTTTCTTGCAGAAAATAGCCAAATTACTACTCCTCAAACGTAGACAAGCTGATTTCATTTATATTGATTTGGTTGAGGGGAAAGAACATGTTCAGAAGAATTCTGAGCTTTCTTTTAGAAACCAGCTGTAATGAGCACTCTGTACGTCTGGGTGATTCAGGAGTTCTATCATTTTTGAAGCTGTAGACTAATAAAGGCACAGCTGTTGAAGAACATAATGGTAAAGATAGTTTATATCTAATTGTTTTTTAACTACTTATTTTCTGCAAGGTCTAGTGTCCTTAATGTTATTAATAATCAACGCTGGATTTCACTGAAATAAATATTCTATTGGCCAGCTAAATTATTTCCATGTAAAACAATCAGTATGTGAAGTATCCACTATAGTTTCAGTCCTCAAAGATTTGATACTATAAAAACTAAAATAATTACTAGGCTGTTAACTTAAACCACTAAATTTACACCTTACTAGAAAAAAAAATCATTTAACTTATTTTTATAAGGAATGGCTTTTTACAGATAGAAATTAAAACGCCATAGTAACAAAAATAACCTGGATTTATAAGATTTATAAGTCTCTCTAAGCGGCAGTAGGCAAGGTACTTCCTGTTCACCAGTTTCTTTTAGTATAAATTAAAAATATATATATATATATCATTATGGTTGATGTCAAAGTTTTGCATGTATACAAAAAGATATACATATGTATATATAATATATACATATATATATAAGGTTGTTGTCATCATTTAAAACATTCACACTTAAAAGCACATATCAAACTTCCAGACATAACAGACATTTTTTTACACCCTGACACACTTGATATAATACATAGTTTTAAATTTTATAGTTCAAATATGGAGCCTTGGTGGTGCAGTGGTTAAGAGTATGGCTGTTCACTAAAAGGTCGATAGTTTGAATCCACCAGCTGCTTCCTGGAAACTCTATGGGGCAGCTCTACTCTGTCCTTCAGAGTCGCTATGAGTTAAAATCCACTTGGCAACAATGGGTTTGGTTTTTTGATTTAGCTCAAATACATCTAAATTAATTATAAATCTTTATTAACATATCGTATATCCTATGAACCAAGATTACAAACCTACTGACTTCCTGTAATGCACAGCATGCTTCTTTTGTTATCTGGCAAATGGACAGTAAATGTCTGTCTGATAAAATACTAAAGCGAAATACACTGTGTAGGTTCTGGTTAATTTCTGTGTTTCTCTCGCTTAATTTTACAAATTAGCAATAAACCTAAAGAAATATTTTTAAGAAACTAGCTCTATTTCTATATATCATGTAAAATTTTTAATGAGTGTCCTCTGTCAGATGTTTCAAAATCTCACCTCTTGGTTCTTGTCCTTGGTCCTAAAAATCAGGGCTTCTTTCATTGAGAGTAATTGTAGATACCTCATGTATTTATCTGAAATCACAGAACACATGGCAGTGTGCGTCTGATCAGTGGGCCCAGAAATAGTTCGAAGAGGTTACACTCTTCACACTTCCACACAAGCTGCCCATCATACCATTTTTTTTTTTTCAGATAACTGTAGAAGTGTATATATAGATGCCTGGAAAATGAAGACATTTAAAAATAATAGTAAACAGTTGAACGTTCTCACCTGTTGGGAAAATGTGCTAGAAGAACAATGAGGATGCTATGTTTGCATGACTATGTAAAAACTGGGCAAATTAATGGAAATTAACCTGGCCAAGCTCATTATTTAGTGACACAAAGTAAAAATAACTGAAATTAGTTATTTGAATTTTTCTTTCTTAATCAATTATGATGAAGCAAACAAAAGTTTTTGACTGAGGATTTAGGGTCATACTCATGTCTCCCTCCTCATTAATTCTGTACCTAACAAGGCAAAGGCTGGGATTTAGCTTCCCGAAAAAGCCAACGACAGAGCTTCTCACAGATAGGAACAGAACTTTTCAGCAATTCAGTCATTCAAAAAGTGTATCAAAGACCATTTCTTTCCTCACTAGAATAATGCTCCTACATCTCTCCAACCGCACTCCAGAAAATCATGACCTTCCAGGAATTCCTACAAGCAATGAGAGACATGTGTCAAGAGAAAATATGACAAGAAACCATTTACAGGACTAGATGCCAATTAAAGAGAGTCTCCAGCCTGGACAGGAATTTGAATTTTCAGAAATCTCTTGGGTCATTCTATCTGGAAATAATTCTTCCATTTATATGAACAGATGTAGTGTGTGGTTTTTTACATCATCACTATTTTAAATGAAAGACAATGCAAGTTCATTATAAATTAGTTTGTTAGAATATTTGGAACAACTTCAAATGAAATTTCCTCTCCTGGACAGTTTTCTTCCCTAGACATCCTAGAGGAAAAAGGCTTGAGTCTTGCCAAGAAAAAGTAGCAGACAAGCAAGTAATGGGAAAAGTCCGTAATGAGAAGAGGAAATTCTGAAATACAGAGAATACTAAATTATGAATTTTATATTAGTAAATCTTTAGATAAAGTGTTGTTGTTAGGTGCCATCGAGTCAGTTTCAACTCATAGAAACCCAATGCCCAACAGAACGAAACACCGCCTGATTCTGAGCCATCCCTACAATCGTTGTTATGCCTGAGCTCATTGTTGCAGTCACTGTGTCAATCCACCTCTTTGAGGGTCTTCCTCTTTTCCGCTGACCCTGTACTCTGCCAAGCATGATGTCCTTCTCCAGGGACTGATTCCTCCTGACAACACGTCCAAAGTATGTAAGACGCAGTTTCACCATCCTTGCCTCTAGGGAGCATTCTGGCTGTATTTCTAAATCAGGTTTGTTCGTTCTTTTGGCAGTCCATGCTATATTCAATATTCTTCACCAACACCACAATTCAAAGGCATCAATTCTTCAATCTTCCTTATTCATTGTCCAGCTTTCACATGCATACGATGTGATTGAAAATACCATGGCTCGGGCCAGGCCCACCTTAGTTTTCATGGTGACATCTTTGCTCTTCAAAACTTTGAAGAGTTCTTTTGCAGCAGATTTGCCCAATGCAATATGTCTTTTGATTTCTTGACTGCTGCTTCCATGGTTGTTGATTGTGGATCCAAGTAAAATGAAATCCTTGACAATTTCAATCTTTTCTCCATTTATCATGATGTTACTCATTGGTGCACTTGTGAGGATTTTTGTTTTCTTTGTGCTGAGGTACACTCCATACTGAAGGCTGTGGTCTTTGACCTTCATTGGTAAGTCCTTCAAGTCCTCTTCAATTTCAGCAAGCGAGGTTGTGTTATCTGCATAACGCAGGTTGTTTATGAGCCTTCCTCCAATCCTGATGCCCTGTTCTTCTTCATATACTCCAGCTTCTGGTATTATTTGCTCAATATACAGATTGAATAGGCATGGAGAAAGAATACAACCCTGATGTACACCTTTCCTGACTTTAAACCAATCAGTACCCCCTTGTCCTGTACGAACAACCACCTCTTGATCTATGTAAAGGTTCCTCATGAGCACAATTAAGTGTTCTGGAATTCCATTCTTCGCAATGTTATCCATAGTTTGTTACGATCCACACAGTCGAATGTCTTTGCATAGTCAATAAAACACAGGTAAACTAAACATCCTTCTGGTATTCTCTGCTTTCAGCCAGGATCCATCTGACATCAGCAGTGATATCTCTGGTTCCACGTCCTCTTCTGAAACTGGCCTGAGTTTCTGGCAGTTCCTCATTGATATACTGCTGCAGCCATTTTTGAATGATCTTCAGCAAAATTTTGCTTGGGTGTGATATTAATGATATTGTTCTGTAATTTCCACATTCGGTTGGATCACCTTTCTTGGGAATAGGCATAAATATGGATCTCTTCCAGTCAGTTGGCCAGGAAGCTGTCTTCCATATTTCTTGGCATAGACAAGTGAGCACCTCAGGTGCTGCATCTGTTTGTTGAAACATCTCAATTGATATTCCATCAATTCCTGGAGCCTTGTTTTTTTGCCAATGCCTTCAGAGCAGCTTGGACTTCTTCCTTCAGTACCATTGGTTCCTGATCATATGCTAGCTCTTGAAATGGTTGAACATTGACTAATTAGATAAAGTAGATAATATTTTTTCCAAAAAGAAGGGAGAACAAGTCCCAGATTCTCATGTGTTACTATATTCCTAGCAGAGGAAGGCCTTACTCTGACTCTTAGAGGGATTATACCCAATAAACCTTATGGCTCAGAGGCAGAGAACATTGGGACTAGGTAAGTTACTGAAATTTACCTTCTAATTCTTGAAAAGGCAGATAATCACAGTTCTGCAGTTCTGGATTGGAGCAGATGTTGTTGATCTAAGCCTGAATCTAGATCAGCTGGAACCATATGATCTACTTCTCAAACACCATCAGCAATTGCTTTCGTGAATAGTCACAACATGAAGATTTAACTCCCGATGCAAGAGGATGTGACTTAATCACTTCATTCTTTTTTGGACCAAGACTCAACTTGACTAGGACTTCAAACTGACACCTTAACTTTGAGTGAGCTAAATTTTACTTGCATGCATGGCTCCTTTATGCAAAACTGATACACTTTATCAACTAACCCTGAAGCTTGCCATAACCTTGAAGTTTATAGTTACAATGACTAATTAATAAGTACATTTATAGTTCAAAAAGTTTTAGTTGAGTTTTTTGTCATTTGCAACCAAAAGCATCCTAACAGACACACCCTGATCTTAAAAGCATATATGAATTTAGGTTAGTTTATGTGTATGAGTGTGTTTTTTGGGCAGTATCACTTGACTTTAATTTTACATTATAGTCTGTCTTCTTATCGGTAACAGTTCATTAATCTCAAAATTTTAATGGAATTTCCATGTTTTTCTGCTTCCAAACGGACTTTTAGAATTAGAGAAATGTTAGGCACAGTTATATGTAGAAAAAAGGGAAATACGTATTTACACTTTTCCCCAAGGATTGACTTAGCATACTATCACACTTTCGTGAAATAAAATTTAGACAGGATGATGCTCAAAGTAAGTTAACTCATTGCATTCTTCTGGCAGTCCATGGTATTTTAAATATCCTTTGCTGACACCACAATTCAGAGGTACTAATTCTCCTTTTGTCTTCTTTTTTCTTTGTACATCTTTTGCATTAGAAAGCCATAATCCTAATGCTCAGATAACTTTGGAAATGTCTGTTATACTAACATTTGCACACGGAGACACTGGCAGAAGTCTAATACTGCCACCCAGTGATGAACACTAGGAAGCGGGATTCGAAAGTTCCCTGATACACTGGTAACATGCATGCTATTTGAAAGACAGCTAGTGTAAGGTCATTGGAATTCATAGGGACACAAGGAAATGACATCATGAGTGCCCTTTACATCATGCTTGATATCAGAGAGTCATTCACTAAAAGATTGAGCAGCATAACAAAACTCCTTAATAAAAACAAAATTGTACATACAGATACATGGCCAGGGATGTGGCTCAGGGGAAGTATACCATATTCATAAGCACAATTTTCAGAACAAATGAAACCTCTGTCAAGATTTCCATTTCTGTTGTTGAGTGATATGAATGTGATGCTCACTTTCTGAAAGAAAAACAAAATCCTTTGTTTTCCAAAGAGAGCTCTTAAATAAAAGGGTGTGGCATAGTGGTCAAAGAGCTCAGCTGCTGGCCAAAAAGTCAGCATTTTGAATCTACCAGCTGCTCCTTCGAAACTCTATGGGGCAGTTCTGCTCTGTTCTACAAAGTGGCTATGAGTCAGAATAGACTCGATGGCAACAGATTTGGTTTCTTTTGAGGGGCGGAACAGGTATAAATAACATTAGAAATATTTGATTACTGAAATAGTGTGTTTTAGTAGCAGAGAAATAAACCAAAAAAAGAAAAAGTAGAAGAAAAGATTTGATTCTTTTAAAGATGTATAAAATGACATATTAACAGAAAAAAATTTTCAATTTGTACTTAATTAATAAGCTATGCTGGCAGAATATTTTACCATCTTGGAGAAAATGGGTTTAGATATTCTCTTTCCACAAATAAAGATAAATTCTAGATAGGCTGAAAACGGAATTATTTGAAAAGTTACTTACAAAACAAAACAAAAAAGATTAAAATGTATGGTCTATGAAAGGGAATAGAATTCTCCAAGTTTAAGTAAATGAAGAATTCTAAAAGTAAAAGAATTTTTAAATAGAATGTATGTAAAAAACACTTATAATGATAATATAAAAAACATGGTGTGGTAAACATTTCTAGCAAATATCAAAGAAAACTAGTACATATATTTAATACATGGGGAGCTCATCAGAATTCATCAGTAAAAATTCTGATTCTAATAGACTGAGAATTCAAAAATACAAATAATTTAAAAGTTTCTGGTGTGATTTCTATATTCCACACATTGCACAAGAAAGAGAGAGCACAACAATAATTAACTTTTCTACCTTCAGGTAACTTATAAATCAGTGAACATAAATAGATAATTAACTAGAATTTTTATCTCATCGCTTGACATAACTATGCAAATTTTAAAATTGACTAAATGGCCAAAAGTGAAGGATTTAGTTATGTTAACTCAGACCAACCAAATGTTTGACATTATTTGATGAATTGTGTTAGTCTTAGGAAAGGTTGAGTTGGTATAAGAAATAGCCATGTAATAATAAAAAAAAATTAATACTAGAGATAAATTCCAGGATACAAAGTCATGCATACAGTGTGCTTTACCAGTGAAATGGACCCAATACCCCATCGCATTAGACCATCATAAAATAGGCCTACATAGGGGAGGCAGGGACCAGGAGTGTCTTTGACCACAAGTTTCCTACTATCACAGGGACAGATAATATTTTAAGCCTGTTTCAACAGAGAAATGTTCACAAAAATGTAATGAATGAGGTCTCTGTCAAATAAAATGGTGTATTCCAATCTCTTTACTACCTAATAATCTGCATTCCCCTGGGAAGAGATGTGAGGATGGAAACAGCATGAATGGTCAGCATCTTTCTTGACAATGAAATCACACAAAATAATCCAGTGCCAAGTTCTGGTGTGTACACGTGAAGCTCATTGATTATGGATTTTGCTAATTTTCCAAGTGAAAGTCAGCCTTTTGGAAACCTTGGTGGCATAGTGGTTAACAGCTAAAGCTGCTAACCAAAAGGTAGGCAGTTAGATTCCACCAGGCACTCCTTGGAAACCCTATGGGGCAATTCTACTCTGCCCTATAGGGTCTCTGTGAGTCCGAATGGGCAACAGATTTGTTTCTTTTTTTTTTGTTTAGGACCTTTTGGAAGACCATGAAACACTATGAGCAAGAAGGAGATGGGATATTGAAAAATAACAAAGGCTTCATCAGGTATTTTAAATGATGTTGGAAGGTGAATGCATCATCTTTATGAAAATATAACACCAAACAAAGCTCCCCCACTTGAGGAGATGATTTCCCAATTTGGAAAGCAAGCCAGATTGAGTCATTTTTCTGCTTATCTGCCTTGTTCCTTTTGTATGTTTAGCCTCCTTATGATTAACTTAGAATTCTGAAACATTCTTTCTATAAACCTTAACATGCTAACCAATATAAGCAAAACTACATATCTAAAAGATCTTTCAGATATAAAAATAAAAATATAAAATTCTAATGTAATGTAACCTATCTCTGTATGGGGTGGAGTGAAACATAGTTTTATGTCATATTTAAAAATGTATTATTCTGAAATTGGCAATAAACACTATTAATTGTGAAAAAAGATTAGTTTTACTTAAGAAAAAAACATCAGAGAATCTTCTATCATCTAAAATAAATTTCTGGCATCAGCTGTAGCATAAGTCATCACATGCAACATAAATCTATAGACTCAACAGAACTATTCTACACCAAAAAAAAAAAAAAGGTATATATTCCCAGGAAATGAAAATCTTAAAAATATATTTTCAACAAAAGAAATCATTAGAAGCATCCTAATAAATGTTTTTCATCATGCACAATCATGATTAAGTGAGGAAATATTTACTACAGTTAAATAATTACATGCAGCTTCCCTGGAATTGACTGGATGGCAGTGGATGTCAGTGTTTTGTTTTGTGTTCCTGGTAGGGTGGTAGGGACAGTTTTTTATTGAAAGTAGGTGATGCATTTGTTTAAGACCTGATTTTCTTTTTCTGGTCGAGAGCTTCTTCATGGCATTTTTCATCTCTACATTTCTCAGAGTATACATTAAGGGATTCAACATAGGGGTGAAAACAGTGTAAAACACAGTCAAGAATTTATCAGTGGGTAAGGTGGAAGGAGGTTTCACATACAGGAAAACACAAGGGGCAAAGAAGAGGACTACCACAGTGATGTTGGAGCCACAGGTAGATAAGGCTTTGCACTTTCCTTCCAGACTAAGGTTCTTCAGGGAGTGCATAATGACTCCATAAGAGATGAGTAACAGCATAAAAATGACCACACATATTGCCCCACCGTTGGCAACCACAGTGAGACAAATGACATAGGTGTCAGTGCCGGCAAGTTATAATAAGGGGTACATGTCACAGCAGAAGTGGTCAATGACATGGGGACGACAGAAGAGAAGGTTGTAAACAAAGAGAAGATGAAGTATAGCATGCACAAACCTCCAACCCTGGTCATCGACAGCAACAGAACATGCACCCGTTGGTTCATGATGGTCATATAATGCAAGGGTGTGCAGATAGCCACATAGCGATCATAGGCCATGACCGTCAGAAGTAAAACCTCAGAACCACCAAATAAGTGTTCTGCAGAAAGCTGGGTCAGGCAATCTTGGAAAGAAATGGTTTTCTTCTCATAGAGTAAGTCTATGATCATATTTGGATTAACTGCAGTAGAAGAAACAGCATCCATACATGCTTAGCAGCCAAGACAGAAGTACATAGGGGCACCCAGTGTTGGGCTGACCACTAGAGTCACACCAGTAAGTAGGTTGCCCACCATTGTCACAAGGCAGATGAGCAAGAACACAACAAATAATATTTTCTGACCCTGAAGACTGAGTGAGCCCCAAGAGGGCAAACTAGGTCACATTTTTCCTTTGTTCTGTAAGTTCTTCTGTGTGTCCTTATTTCAGAGTTCAGGACAAATTTACTTGTAACTATAATGACTAGTGACTTTATGAAATCCCCAGATAATCTATTTATTCATTCAACAAATAGGCATTATGATTATGTTTCAGCCCTGTACAATATTTTTAGAATACAAGACTGATTAAAATATGGCCCATAACCTCGGTGATCTTATCAAATAACGAAAGAAAAAAATGTAATTAGAAACATAGGGGAAAGGCATAGATTATGAAATAAATAGGGTTACCACACTAACTGGCCACATCTCGTAGAAAATAAAATTGTGTATATATGGTTAGCACTATTTATAAAAATAAAGTATAAATAGAATAAAGCTTTAATATAAAAATAAAGGAAGATTTACTTAAAAATTTCATGTTAGTAAATGGGATTATTGTCTACATTCTAGAAATGGTAGAATCTTTTTAACTAGTAACTGAAATCCCCAATGGACATATTTCACAATTTCAGAAACTGGTACTGACAAATTACTGCTGAGCAACAAAGAAATAAGCATAAAACTATGTATAATACTACCGTAAAACAAAATAAAAATAATTATAGGAGCATGAATAAAACATGGAAAGGTACAATTTTTGTTGTAAAAAGTTTACTTTTTTACTGGTTATGTGTGTGTAGGAGTGAAAGAGATGAGAGAAGAGATCCCAAGGAAAAAAGAACACCACACACACACACACACACACACAAACTATATAATAAATATCATCAACATTAACCAGCCCTGCTATCTCTTAAAATAATCCTAGTAATGATATCCAGTTACTCTTGAAATTTCTGTTGACATTTACTTCAATATCTGATGCCATAATTCTGCTGGACCTCTTCTTCACAGTACATGGATTTTCTGTTTTTATGGCTAAAACCTCTGTGTGTGCACTAGATCCCATCCTCTTTGTCACTCTTCCTCCTTTAAGGATACATACATAGTTAAACTATTATTAAAGTATGATTAAAAATTTAGAATTGCGATTACTTCTGAGAAGAGGTGGAAAATGGCATCAGAAAAGTGAATCAGTAAGTTTCAATGATTTTGATAATATTTTTAGTAAGAGGCTACAAGTTTATAAATAATTGCATATGTTGCTGGATATACATGAAAAATTACACATTAAAATTGAAAACTAAGAGAAGTTCTAAAATCTTTCTTTTAGTTAGAAAAGTAAACTCTTCTTAAGCATAGATAATGTTCCATATTACCCTGAGAAAATTCTTTCAGCTTTCTGGATTTGGGATGTTCCGGGATGGGCTGTAGATGGAGAAAAACTTATGTTTTTTACATAAGATTGAAAAAAACAAAATTTTGTTTTTACCAAAACAAATCATTACTAAGTATCTACATAAAAAAGTAAGTTTAATACAACTTTTGGGAACATGCTGCTTGTGTAAAACAACACATTTCTTTGCAAATATTCAATTTCATGGCGATAAAATCAGAAGCACTGTCTACTCATTTAAGAATCACAAAAAGTGCGTATACTGACTAATGAGGAAAACATAAAATATGTTTATAACTTAGATTAGTGTTATTTTCAAATTCAAACTGAAAGAATACTGTCTTCTAGTCAAGAAAACTGGAATGAGTTTTCTTCATCAACTACATCCTATCTACCAAAATTGCTCACTGATGGTGTCTCAAACCAAACACAATATCATGTGTCACTAAAATATGCAGAATTGCAAATGCATAGACATTGCCCAGAGGAACAGAAGTAATCTTAAACACAAAATGCATAGTGAGGTTAAAAAAAGCTCTTGTGTGAAGAGAATAATGAACAGTAAATTTTTTTAAAAGCACAATTTTAACCTCAGAAATTTGCTCTAAGTATTGGCCAAATTGTTTTCTCATTAATTGGAATGATATAAAATTTTCCAAAGTAACTTGTTTTTTCTCTTTCTAAAAGGAAAAAAACAATTTCTTTGAAGCCCTGTTTCAGTATATACTAAGAAAAATAAGATTACAGTTAGCTTAGTTTTATTTTTATTTATAAGAGAAAAAATATGTTTCCCTTTTATCCAGCCTCCAGAATGTCTCTACTAGTTTAATTCTAATGTCAAAGAATAATTTATTCTACATTTTGGATGCCTTTTTGTCAATAAAGAGAAGTATTCCTAGAGAATCCATTGAATTGACTTAAACATTCATTGTGATCATTCGTTGCCTATTTCTTGCTTTAGAATTAGCAATTTTATTTTCAGTGTGGATGCTCATTCTTACTCTACCTGTGGTTAAATTTCTACCCCAGATTTTTTCCATAGCATTTTTCATCTCAGAATTTCTCAGGGTGTATATCAGAGGATTCAACATGGGAGTGATAACTGTATAAACCACAGTCATGGATTTGTCAATGGGAAATTTGGAAACAGGTCTAACATACATGAAAATACAGGGAACAAAAAAGAGGACAACCACTGTGATGTGGGAGCTGCAGGTAGACAGGGCTTTGTGCCTCCCTTCCTGACTGTAAGTCTTCAGGGAGCTTAGGATGACCCCATAGGAGATTAGTAGAAGGATAAAAATTACCATACAGATGGCTCCATCATTGGCAACAACAGTGAGTCCTATAAAATAGGTGTCGGTGCAAGCAAGTTCCAATAATGGGTACATGTCACAGCAGAAGTGATCAATGACATTGGGGCCACAGAAGGGGAGGCTGTACACAAAGAGAAGTTGAACCAAAGAGTGAAAAAAACCTCCAACCCAGGCCACCACCAGCAATAGAATGCAAACCCGCTGATTCATGATGGTCAAGTAGTGCAGTGGCTTACAGATGGCCACATAGCGGTCATAGGCCATTGCCACCAGAAGAAAGACCTCGGCACCACCAGATAAGTGTTCTATGAAGAGCTGGCCCATGCAAGCTGGGAAGGAAATAGTCTTTTTATCACAGAGTAAGTCTAGAATCATTTTGGGCGAAATGGCAGTGGAATAAACAGCATCCATGAGTGACAGATAGGCAAAGAAGAAGTACATGGGAGAGCCAAGGGATGGGCTGACAATAACAGTCATGACAATGATCAGGTTGCCCACCATTGTGACAATGTAGATGAGCAGAAACATGACAAATAACACTTTTTGGCCCTCAGGATCCTGAGTGAGTCCCAGGAGGACAAATTCTGTTACATTGTTACTGTGTCCCATTTATTCTTCTGCAAGACCTGTTTCAGAGATGGGCGCTCAAGAGAACAAGCCTGTAATGAAATCATGAACATCACTATGAATATGTCCATTAGGTCATGGAGCACTTCAGTGTTACTCTTCTACAGTGGCTTATACATAATAAACGTTTAAGAATGTCTACTGAGGTTCTCTTCCAAAGATCCTAATATGTCTTCCTTTAACAATTCTACTTCTTTTCAGAAGACTGCATTGCGCCTATGAATAACAAGTTCTATCTCTAAATCTTAGTGGACCTTCTGTAGAGAAGATCAGTCAGAGGCCTAACAGACTTTCATTCATTTAATATTCCTTTTTTAAACATGACCGTGCTTGGTACAGAGGTTAGCAATGACAAAGAGGGAAAGGGTTTCTGCTCTCAAGAAACTTATTCTCTGGTGGTGAAGGTAAACTCTAAATTAATAAATTGAAATAGAATCAGTACTTAGAGTTGATAATATTTGTGATGAGTACCTTTACAGTGTAATCTATATAAAACAAAATAATAGCACCAAAAATAACCCCTCTTCAGGAATATGTCGTACATATTATGACATTCCACTATTAGAAGTGTGGGCCTTCCTGCCTCAAAGGTTGTTCAGTCTTTATGAATCTCTCACTAAATTTGAAGAGCCTGGACTTTGAAATGTATCAGATCACTATAAAATTATTTAGCACACTATTCCCTGTAGCAATTATTTGGGTATAGATTGCTCTTTTCTTAAGCATCCATAATCTTTTCTATTTCCTCTTTGCTTATTCCACAACTCTTAACACATTTCTACACTCTACTGACATACAGTCAGCACTTTAAGTTGGTAGGATTTGTGGTGAGTACCCTTACAATACGACCCATATTTGAAGCAAAAATTTTTGAACTGAAGTTAACTGACACATAACAATTACCAACTAGTACCTTAGCAGCCACTATTTTCATACCAATTGGGGGTAAACTGGGCAGTGATGGGGGAGAAAATAGACACTGTAAAGAAAGGTAGAAGACAGTGGAATGGGGTTTTGTATATAATGCTTCTTAGGCAATGAGAGTGGTCAAATTTAAGAACATCACTGACAAGATTCCAAAAAGGAACATACTCAAAGGAAAAGCCCAAACAGTGTAAGAAAATATGAGCTTTAGTCATTTTCTAAATTTAGTCACAAGTCTGACTCAATTTACTCACTGGAAAATAAAGGGTTTAAACAAGATGATCTTAGAATCCTTCCTAGACCAACTGTCTTTGATAAATGATACTATCAGTGAAAGCCCATCTTATTTTATTCTGCTGGGTACTTCTATTTGTATATTTGGAATTAAACAACAATCTCCAAGCTCGTTGATGTTACTTTAAAAATGCTAGCGAGTGTTGGAATTGGATCATTACTGTGGCCAAATATTGGGTAAGGTTTCTCACTCAGTGTGCACCTTTGTACAGCCCAGGGCTTCCCTGAGGAGAGAGCACAGCACAGTGATGAATAATGTGCACTACAGAACAACACTGTCTCTGTAGGAATTTCCCCTTCACCAATTAATATCCCGGTGACCCTGAGCAACTTCATAAACCTCTTTGTGCCTCAGTTTCATAATTTGTGAATGAGGGAACCAATCGTACTTATCTCTTAAGTTTTTGTGTGTGTTTGTTTACATGTAAAGTGCCTAGAGCACTCCCTGGATGCTGATAAAGGATCAATAAATAATAGCTTTTTATTATTGTTCTTGAATGTTTCTCTATGGACATTCGATCAGAACAAATCATCTGGATCTTCGTCACATTAGTAATAAAAATATTACTTATAAAAAGAATATTATATACCTATAACTACAAGTACACAATTTTGGACATAGGATAAATTGTACATTATAAGAATTATCTATTTTATCGTATATGTGTGGTAATATCGACCTGTCACGGTGTGTATATTGGTGGAAGTTAAGCAGAAAAAAGGAAAAACTTGTACCCATGCATCAGATGGAGGCCTAAAGAATAGAAAATGAAAGAAAAGAAGAACCAAATCAGGAAGCAGATAAATTATATTTAAGAAATTAATATACACAAGTAATAGGGATATTAATGTGTTAAGTGGGGATAAAGCATTCTTAAGAAATCCTCAGAATGATTTCTTTTAGTGAAAGAGAGCTGAAAGGCCAACCTCTGAGGCTTGCTGAACTTACTCTTCTTGGGAAGCCATTAGAAATAAACACAGAGCCCATCCTAGAAAAGAAATAATAAAAAAGAAAGGGAAATGAAAGCAAAAGAAGGGGAAATGGGAGAAGAAACAAAAAGAAAAAAAAGACAAGAGGAAAAGAGAGATGATGGGAGGAGAAGAGAGGAGGTAAGAGGAAAGACAAAGGAAAGGAAGGAAAAGAAGAAAAAGAAAAGAAAATCCAAAGGGAAAAAAAAAAGAACATTGAATCCTCAGAGTTCCTAGCACCTATAGTTAAAGACAAACTCAAGAGAGAAGAGTACATATGTAGATTCAAACACAATCTTTAGGATTATTCATTGTTATACAAAATCACTGAATTACTAAACCTCAAATGTAGACAAGCTGATTTCATTTGTATTGATTTGGTTGAGGGGAAAGAACATGTGCAGAAGAATTCTGAGCTTTCTTTTAGAAACCAGATGAAATGAGCACTCTGTATGTCCAAGTGATTCAGGAGTTCTATCATTTTTTGAAGCTGTAGACTAATAAAGGCACAGCTGTTGGAGAACATAATAGTAAAGATAGTTTATATCTAATTGTTTTTTAACTACTTATTTTCTGCAAGGTCTAGTGTCCTTAATCTTAGTAATAATCAATGCTGGATTGCACTGAAATAAGTATTCTATTGGCCAGCTAAATTATTTCCATGTAAAACAATCAGTATGTAAAGTATCCACTATACTTTCAGTCCTCAAATATTTGATATTATACAAACTAAAAGAATTACTAAGCTTTCAACTTAAACCACTAAGTTTACACCTTTATAGAAAAAAAAATCCTTTAACTTATTTTTATAAGGCACGGCATTTTACAAAGAGAAATTAAAATACCATAGTAACAAAAATAAAATAACCTCTGTAGTACATTACAATTACAGTTTTATAAGTCTAAGTGACAGTAGGCAAGGTACTTCATGATCGTTGCTTTCTTTTTGTATATATAAAAAAGATATATATATATAAATATGGTTATTGTCATAATTTTGTATACACACAAAAAGGACACACAGTATAAAGTTATCATAATTTTAAAATATTCACACTTAAAAGCACATATCACATTTCCAGGCATAACAGGCATTTTTTCTTTACACCTTGACACACTTGATATAATACACAGTTTAAAATTTTCTAGTTTAAATACGGAGCCTTGGTGGTGCAGTGGTGAAGAACATGGCTGCTAACCAAAAGGTCAGCAGTTTGAATCCACCAGCTGCTCCCTGGAAACCCAACGGGGCAGTTCTACCCTGTCTTATAGAGTCCCTATGAGTTGGAATCCACTTGACTCGACAGCAATGGGTTTGGATTTTTTATTTAGTTCAAATATATCTAAATTAATTATAAATCATTATTAACATATCACATATCCTATGAACCAAGAAGACAAACCTATTGACTTACTTGTAATGCATAACGTACTTCTTTTGCTACCTGGTAAAAGGACAGTAAACATCTATCAGGATAAAATACTAAAGCAGAATAGACTGTGTATGTTCTGGTTTATTTCTGTGTTTTTCTTGCTTAATTTTACAAACTCAAAATTAATACAAAGGAAATATATTTAAGAGATTAGCTCTATTTCAATATATCATGTAAATTTTTAATAAGCGTCCTCTGTCAGATGTCTCAAAAACTCACCTCTTGGTTCTTGTCCTTAGTCCTGAAAATCAGGGCTTCTTTCCTTGAGAGTAACTGTAGATACCCCATGCATTTATCTGCAATCACAGAACACATGGCAACGTGTGGGTGATCAGTGGATCTAGAAATAGTTCCAAGTGGTTATACTTTTCATACTTCCACACAAGCTGCCCATCATATCATTTTTTTTTTTTTCAGGTAACTGTAGAAGTGTTTATGTGGATGACTGGAACATGAAGATATTTAAAAATAATAATAAACAGTTGAACGTTCTCACCTGTTGGGAAAATATGCAGGAAGAACAATGAAGATGCTGTGAGTACATGACTGTAGATACTGGGCAAATTAATGGAAATTAACCTGGCCAAGACTGTTGTTATTTAGTCACACAAAAAAAACAGAAAAAATCACTCAATTTAGTTTATTGAAATTTTCCCTTTTTAATCAATTTTGATGAAGTAAGCAAAAATTACTTTATTTTGACTGAGGTTTTAGAGTAACACTCATATCTCTAGTCATTAAATCTGTACCAAACAAGGCAAATGCTGCGATTTAACTTCCCGGAAATGCCAATGACAGAGCTTCTCACAAATAGAAGCAGAACTTTTCAGCAATTCAGTCATTCAAAAAGCATATCCAAAGATCATTTCTTTCCTCATTAGAAGAATGCCCCTATATCTCTCCAACCACGCTCTAGAAAATCATGGCCTTCCATAAATTTCTACAAGCAATGGGAGGTACGTATCAATGGAAAATATAACAAGGGAGCATCTACAGGATTAGATGCCAGTTAAAGAGAGTGTCTCCAGCCTCAACAGGAATTTGAGTTTTAAGTAATCTCTTGGGTCATTCTGTCAGGAAATAATTATTCCATTTATATGTGCAGAGGTAGTGTGTGGCTTTTTACATCATCACTGTTTTAAATGAAAGACAATGCAAGTTCCTTGTAAATTAGTTTGTTAGAATATTTGGAACAAAGTCAAATGAAATTACCGCTCCTGGACACTTTTCTCCCCTAGACATCCCTAGAGGAAAAAGATTTGGGTCTTGCCAAGAAAAAGTAGCAGACGACCAAGTGATTAGAAAAGTCTGTGATGTGAAGAGAAAATTTTAATATAAAGTGAATAATAAATTATGAGTTTTATATTAGTAAGTCTTTAGATAAAGTAAATAATATTTATTCCAAAATGAAGGAAGAACAAGCCCCAGATTCTCTTGCCTAACCATATTCCTAGCAGAGGAAGGCCTTACTCTGACTATTAGAGGGTTTAATACCAAAAACCCCTATGGCTCAGAGGCAGAGAACATTGGGACTAGGCAACTTATTGAAATTTACTGTCCATTTCTTGAAACGACAGATAATCACAGTTCCGCACTTCTGGATTAGAGCAAATGTTGTTGATCTAAGCCTGAATCTAGGTCAGCTGGAACCTTAAAGATCTATTTCTCAAACACAGTCAACAATTGCTTTCATGAATAGTCACAACATGAAGATTTAACTCCTGATTCAGGAGGATGTCTCTTAACTTAATCACTTTGTTTTCATTTGGACCAAGACCCAACTTGACTAAGACTTCAAACTGTTACTTATCTTTGCATAAGCTGAAATTTTACTTGCATGCATGACTCCTTTACACAAAATTGATATACTTTATCAACTCACCCTGAACCTTGTCATAACCTTGAAGTTTATGGATATGATGGCCTATTAATAAATATCTTTATATTTCAAAAAGGTTTTAGTTGAGTTTTCTGTCATTTGTAACTAGAAGCATCCTATCTGAAACACCTCGAATTTAGGTTAGCTTACATTTATGAGTGTGTTTTCTGAGGAGTATCACTTGATTTTGATTTTTACAACATTAGAATCTGTCATATTATCAACAACTGTTCATTGCTTTTTCAAAATTTGATGCAATTTCCATATTGTTCTGCTTCCAAATGAGCTTCTAGAATTAGAGAAATGTTATTTGTGGAAAGAAGTGAATATATATTTACATTTTTCTTCAAGGATTGACTTAGCATACTATCACAGTTCTGTGAGATAAAAACTTAGACATGATCATACTCAAAGTATGTTAATTCATTACAATCTTCAGGCAGTCCATAGTATGTTAAATATCCTTTGCTAACACCACAATTCAGATGTATCAATTCTTCTTTGGTCTTTTTTCTTTGTTCAGCTTTTCATTAGAAAGCCGTAATCCTAGTGCTCAGACAACTCTGGAAATGTCTATTATATAAACATATGCAGACGGTGACACTGGCAGAAGCCAATACTGCCACCCAGTGGTGAACACTAAGAGGTGGGATTCAAAAATTCCCTGATACAGTGACAAGATGCATGTTATTTGAAAGACTACTAGTGAAAGGTCATTGGGCTTTCAGAGAGACACAAGAAGATCACATCATGAGTGCCCTTTAGTTCATGGGTGATGTCAGAGGGTCATTCACTAAAAGACTGAACAGCATAACAAAACACTTTAATTAAAAAAAATACTACATACAGATATACGGCAAAGAATGTGGCTCAGGGGAAGTCTATCATTTAGGTATAATTTTCAGAACAAAATGGAGCCTCTGGAAAGATTTCCATTTCTGTTGTTGAGTAATATGAATGATGCAACATTCACCTCCTGAAAGAAAAACAAAATTCTTTGTTTTCCAAAGAGAGTTTTCTAATAGAAGGGTGTGACTTAGTGGTTAAAGACCTTTGCTGCTAACTAAAAAGTCAGCACTTCGAATCCATCAGCTGCTCCTTGGAAACCCTACAGGGCAGCTATAGGGTGACTACGAATCAGAACAGACTTGATGGTAACAGATTTGGTTTCTTTCTTTCTTTCTTTTTTTTTTTTTTGACCAGGCATAAATAATGTTAAAAATATCTGATTACTGAAATAGTGTGTGTTAGTGCCAGAGAAATAAGCCAAAAGAAAAAAAAAAAAAAGTAGAAGAAAAGATTGACACTTTCAGATGTATGAAATGACATATTAACAGAAAAAAGATTAAGTTAGTACTGAAAATAATTAATAAACTATGATGTCAAAATATTTTACTCATTTGGAGAAAACAGGTTTAGGTTCCTTCACCACAAACGAAGATAAACTCTAGATGGTTGAAAGCAGAATTATTTCAAAAGTTATTTACAGGACAGAAGAAAAAGGTTAAAGTGTATAAAGTCAATGAGAAGGAATGGAATTCTCCAAGTATATGTAAATGAAGAAATCAAAAAGTAAAAGAGTTCTTAAATATAACATTTGTATATAAAAAAGCCCGTAATTATAATCTGAAAAACATGGTACAGTAAATATCAAAGAAAAGTGGTACATGTATTTAATACACAAAAAGTTCATCAAAATTCCTCAGTAAAAATTCTAACTCCAATAGATTGAGAATTCAAGAATACAAATAATTTACAAAGTTTTTGAGGTGAATTCTTTATCCCAGACATTGTACAAGAAACAGAGAGCACAAAAATAATTATCTGCCTTCAGGAAACTTATAAATCAGTGAACATAAATAGGCAATTAACTAGAATTTTTACCTCATCACTTGATATAGCTATACAAATTTGAAAATTGACTAGATAGCCAAAAGCAGAGCATTTAGTTATACTAACTCAGAACAACCAAATGTTTAATATTATTTGATGAATAGTGTTATGCTTAGGAAGGGTTGAAATGGTATAAAAAATAGCAGTGTAATAATACTGTAGATAAATACCAGGATACAAAGTCAAGCATACAGAATGCTTTACCAGTGTACTGGAACCAACACCCCAACACATTAAAAAAAAAAAAAATTTGTTTTTTTTTAGCCCTCGTGAAATAACACTAAACAGGGGAGGCAGGGACCATGAGTGCCTTTGACCACAAGTTTCCTACTATCACAGGGGCAGATAATATTTTAAGCCTGAGTCCAAAGAGAAATGTTCACAAAGAGGTAATGAATGAGGCCTCTGTCAAATAAAACAATATATTCGGATCTCTTTATTACCTAATAATCTGCGTTCCACTAGGAAGAGATGTGAGGACGAAAACAGCATGAATGGTCAGCATCTTTCTTGACAATGACATGATGCAAGATAATCCAGTGTCAAGATGTGGACTGTATATTCGAAGTTCATTGATTATGGATTTTGCTAATTTTCCATATGAAAGGCAGGGTGTGGGTCCTTTTGGAAACCCTGGTGGCATAGTGGTTAAGAGCTACGCTGTTAACCAAAAGGTCAGCAGTTTGATTCCACCAGGCACTCCTTGGAAACGCTATTAGGCAATTCTACTCTGTCCTACAGGGTCGCTATGAGTTGAAATCGGCAACAGGTTTGCCTTTTTTTTTTTTTTTTTTTTTGGTTTAAGACCTTTTAGAAGACCATGAAATACTATGAGCAAAAAGGAGATGAGATATTCAAAAAACAACAAAGTCTTCATCAGATATTTTAAATGACCTTGAAAGATGAATACATCATCTTTATGAAAATACAACACCGAACAAAGCTGCTTCACATGAGGAGATGATTAACCAACTGTGAAAAGAAGCAAGATTGAGTAATTTTTCGGCCTACCTGTCTTGTTCATTCACGTTCTTTTTTGTTTGTTTAGCCTCCGTATGGTTAATTTAGAATTCTGAAGCATTATTTCTCATAAACCTTAACATACTAGCCAATATAAGTGAAACTACATGTTTCAAATATTTCGCAGATACGAAAATAAATATATAAGCTTCTAAGTAACATGAGCTATCTCTGTATGGGGTGAAGGGAAAGATTTTTATATTTCAAAAAGTATTTTTCAGAAATCGGTAATGACCGCTATTAATTGTGAAAAAAGGATTAGATTAATTTAAGAAAGAGAAATTAGAGAATCTTCTATCAACTAAAATAAATTTATGGCATTAGCTGTAGCATAAGTCATCACATACAACATAAATCTATAGACTCAACAGAACTAATCTACACCAAAAAAAAGTATGTATATTTTCTAAGGAAAAGAAAATCTTAAAAATACATTTTCAACAAAATTTATCACTGGAGATATCCCAATGTATGTTTTTCATCAGACACAAACATGATGATTTGAGGAAATATTTACCACAATTAAATAATTACATACAACTTCCCTATAATCAACGGGATGGCAAAGGATTTCAGCGTTTTGTTTTGTTTTGTTTTGTTTTGTTTTCCTGGAAGGGACAGTTCTTTATTGAAAGTAGGTGATGCATTTGCCTGTCACCTCATTTTCTTTTTCTGATTGAGAGCTTCTTCATGGCATTTTTCATCTCCGCATTTCTCAGAGTATACATTAAAGGATTCAACATAGGGGTGAAAACAGTGCAAAACACAGTCAAGAATTTATCAATGGGCAAGGTGGAAAGAGGTTTCACATACAGAAAAATACAAGGGACAAAGAAGAGGACCACCACGGTAATGTGGGAGCCACACATGGATAAGGCTTTGCGCCTCCCTTCCTGATTAAGGTTCTTCAGGGACTGCATAATGACTCCATAGGAGATGAGTAACAGCATAAAAATGACCACACATATTGCCCTATCATCAGCAATCACAGTGAGACTAATGACATAGGTATTAGTGCAGGCAAGTTTTAATAAGAGATACATGTCACAACAGAAGTGTTCAATGACATTGGGACCAGAGAAGGGAAGATGGTAAACAAAGAGAAGGTGAGCTATAGCATGCACAAAACCTCCAACCCAGGTCACCAGCAGCAGCAGAACACGCATCTGTTGGTTCATGATCATCATATAATGCAGGGGTCTACAGATAGCCAAGTATCAATCATAGGCCGCGACGACCAGAAATAAAATCTCAGAACCACCAAATAAGTGTTCTGCAAAAAGCTGGGTCAGGCAACCTTGAAAACAAATGGTTTTCTTCTCATAGAGTAAGTCTATAATCTTATTTGGGGTAGCTGTAGTAAATAAACAGCATCCATTAATGATAAGTAATTAAGAAAGAAACACATAAGGGAATCCAGTGTTGGGCTGACCATGACAGTCACGCCAAAAATTAGGTTGCCCACCATTGTCACAATGCAGATGAGCAAGAACACAACAAAAAATATTTTCTGACCCTGGAGACTGTGAGTGAACCCCAAGAGGACAAATTCAATCACATTGTTCCATTGTTCCATATGTTCTTCTATGTGTCCTTATTTCAGAGTTCAGGACAAATTTACCTGTAAATATAATGGCAACTAGTCACTTTATGAAATCTCCAGATAATTTATTTATTCATTCAACAAATAGGAATTATGACTTATTATGTTTCAACACTGTACAATATGTTAGGAATATAGGGCTGATTAAAATATGGTCGATAACTTCAGTAATCTCATCAAATAATGAAAGACAAACAAGTAATTAGAAACTTAGGGGAATAGAGAAGATTATGAAATAATTAGGGTTACCACACTAAATTGTCACATCTGGTAGAAAATAAAATTCTGTATATATAATTAATACTACTTATAAAAATAAAATCTAAATAGAATAAGTTTTAATATAAAATAAAGGAAGATTTACTTAATATTCACCCTCATGTTAATAAACGAGATTTTTTTTCCTGCATTCTACAAATGGCAGAACCTTTTTAACTAATAACTGAAATCCACAATGGACATATTTCATAATTTTAAAAATTGTTGCTGACAAGGTACTGTTGAACAACAAAGAAATAAGCATAAAATTATGAACAATACTATTATAAAAAAATAAAATAATATGAGCATGAATAAAACATGGAAAGATACAATTTTTGTTGTAAAAGTTTTACTTTTTTGCTGGTGATGTGGGTGCAGGAGTGAAAAAGATGAGAGAAGAGATTCCAAGGAAAAAATGAAAAAGAAGACGGCACACACACACGCAGGCACACACACAAACTATATCATAAATATTTTCAATATTAACCAACCCTGATTTCTCTTAAAATAATCCTGGTAATGATATCCAGTTACACTTGAAATCCCTATTGACATTTGCTTCAATATCTGACATCATAATTCTGCTGGACCTCTTCTTCACAATGCATGAATTTTCTGTTTCTATGACCAAAACCTCTGTGTGTGCACTAGATGCCATCTCTTTATCACTCTTAAAATAGTCCTCCTGTAATTGTCTCCTCCATTTCCTGCAGTCATTATTTTCCTCTCTGTTTTTCTACAGTGTTCTGTCTCCATTGTTTAAAATATTAATCCATCTACTCCACATCTATTTCAAGCACATAACCCAATTCTGTGCTCTTCTTTATAAAAACACCTTCTATTTGGTAAGTCTACTGAACAATTTCAGTCCTCTTCTTACCCAACATATCACTCCTGTGAATTGAAGTAAAAACCTGCTTTCATAAGTATCATCTAAGGTCTTTGAAAGTCACTCATTCAAGGTTTAAAGATTAACATTATACTTTAATTATTAACAGATTACAGAGTTCTTCTGTTGATGCTATATGAGATTTGCAAATCTCTGTCCATTAAAATAACCCCCACATACTTACCCTTTAAACTAGTTTCTAAGAATATTGATGTTACAGAAGGTAAATATACTCTATATATGTACAGTATGAAAATATCCAAAAGGATATTACAAAACTAAGTCAACCCCCATATTTCTTATAGACCACAAAGGTTCTCTAACATGGCTGATTATCAAAATAACTCTGGAGAACTTTTAAAACACTACAATTTTCCAAATCACACTACCAATGTACTCTTGCATAATATAAACCCTAGTGAAGACTCTTATGTGTAAAAACACTTCCTGAGTTTCCTGCATAATGAAACAGTCACTCAGTCCAAGTTCTGGATTGTTCTTCCTTCTCCCATGTCTTAAAAGTTAACAGCCTCATACACTGATGCAATCTCTGTGAACACAGACAGTAAGATAGTACACGTACCATCACCTGAACTAGAAATGTTTCTCTGTGGCCAAACTTTCCATGCTTCAGGAAGTCTGGCTCAACCTTTCATAAAATTGTTACCTTTTAAATTATTGGGACTTCTAACACAAATATCAAAAATGTCCTCTAGAAATAAAGAAATTCATAGAATGCAACGCGACTGAAAACACTTCCTATCAAAATCTCTGGGACACAGCGAAATTAGTGTTCAAAGGTCAATTTATTTCAATAAATGCGCACATACATAAAGAAGAAAGAGCCAAAATCGGAGAACTGTCCCTACAACTTGAACAAATAGAAAGCGAGCAACAAAAGAATCCATCAGGCACCGGAAGAAAACAAATAATGTAAATTAGAGCTGAACTAAATGAATTAGAAAACAGAAAAACAATTGAAAGAATTAACAAAGCCAAAAGCTGGTTCTTTGAAAAAATTAACAAAATTGATAAACCCTTGTCCAGATTGACTAAAGAAATATAGGAAAGGAAACAAATAACCTAAATAAGAAAAGAGATGGGCCATATCACAACAGACCCAACTGAAATTAGAAGAATCATATCAGATTACAACAAAAAATTGTACTCTAACAAATTTGAAAACCTAAAAGAAATGGATGAATTCCTAGAAACACACTACCTACCTAAACTAACACAAACAGAAGTAGAACAACTAAAGAGACCCATAATGAAAGAAGAGATTGAAAAGGTAATCAAAAAACTCCCAACAACAAAAAAAAAAGCCCTGGCCCGGACGGCTTCACTGCAGAGTTCTACCAAACTTTCAGAGAAGAGTTAACACCACTACTACTAAAGGTGTTTCAAAGCAGAGAAAAGGACGTAATACTCCCCAGCTCACTCTATGAAGCCAGCATATCCCTGATACCAAAACCAGCTAAAGACAGCACAAAAAAAGAAAATTACAGACCTATATCCCTCATGAACATAGATGCAAAAATCCTCAACAAAATTCTAGCCAATAGAATTCAACAACATATCAAAAAATAATCCACCACAACCAAGTGGGATTTATACCACATATGCAAGGTTGGTTCAATATTAGAAAAACAATTAATGTAATCCACCATATAAATAAAACAAAAGACAAAAACCACATGATCTTATCAATTGATGCAGAAAAGGCATTTGACAAAGTCCAACACCCATTCATGATAAAAACCCTCAGCAAAATAGGAATTGAAGGAAAATTCCTCAACATAATAAAGGGCATTTATACAAAGCCAACAGACAATATCATCCTAAATAGTGAGACCATGAAAGCATTTCCCTTGAGAATAGGAACCAGACAAAGATGCCCTTTATCACCACTCTTATTCAACACTGTGTTGGAGGTCCTAGACAGAGCAGTTAGGCTGGATAAAGAAATAAAGGGCATCCAGATTGGCAAGGAAGAAGTAAAAGTATCTCTATTTGCAGACGACATGATCTTAGACACAGAAAACCCTATGGAAATCTCCAGAAAACTACTGAAACAAATAGAAGAGTTCAGCAGAGTATTAGGTAACAAGATAAACATAAAAAAATCAGTTGGATTCCTCTACATCAACAAAAAGAACATCGAAGAGGAAATCACCAAATCAATACCATTCACAGTAGCCTCTAAGGAGGTAAAACGCTTAGGAATAAGTCTTACCGAAGATGTAGAAGACCCAAACAAAGAAAACTTCAAGGTACTACTGCAAGAAACCAAAAGAGACATACATAAGTGGGAAAACATACCTTGCTCATGGATAGGAAGACTTAGCATAGTAAAAATGTCTGTTCTACAAAAAAACCATCAATACATTTAATGCAATTCCAATCCAAATGCCAATCACATTTTTTAATGTGATGGAGAAACAAATTACCAACTTCATATGGAAGGGAAAGAAGCTCCGGATAAGTAAAGCATTTCTGAAAAAGAAGAAGAAAGTGGGAGGCCTCACTCTACCTGATTTTAGAACCTATTATACTGCCACAGTAGTCAAAACAGCCTGGTACTGGTACAACAGGCACATAAACCAATGGAACACAATTGAGAATCCAGATATAAATCCAGCCACATATGAGCAGCTGATATTTGACAAAGGCCCAGTGTCAGTTAATTGTTGAAAAGATAGCCTTTTTAACAAATGGTGTTGGCATAAATGGATATCCACCTGCAAAAAAATGAAACAGGACCCATACCTCACACCATGCACAAAAACTCCAAATGGACCAAAGACCTAAACATGAAGTCTAAAATGATAAAGATCATGGAAAAAAAAATAGGGACAACATTAGAAGCCCTAATAAAAGACATAGACAGAATACAAAACCTTACTAAAAATGCCGAAGAGAAGCCAGATCACTGGGAGCATCTAAAAATCAAACACCTATGCTCATCTAAAGACTTCAATAAAAGAGTAAAAAGACCACCTACAGACTGGGAAAAAATTTTCAACTATGACACCTCCAACCAGCGCCTGATCTCTAAAATCTACATGATTCTGCTAAAACTCAACCACAAAAAGACAAACAACCCAATTAAAAATTGGGCAAAGAATATGAACAGGCACTTCACCAAAGAAGACATTCAGGTGGCTAACAGATACATGAGGAAGTTTTCTCAATTATTAGCCATTAGAGAAATGCAAATCAAAACTACAATGAGATTCCATCTCACTCAAAAAATTCTGGCATTAATTAAAAAAACACAAAAGAATAAATGTTGCAGAGGCTGTGGAGAGATTGGAACACTTCTACACTGCTGGTGGGAATGTAAAATGGTACAACCACTTTGGAAATCCATTTGTCACTTTCTTAAAAAGCTAGAAATAGGACTATCATACTATCCAGAAATCCCACTCCTCGGAATATATCCTAGAGAAATAAGAGCCTTTACAAGAACAGATATATGCACACCCATGTTTATTGCAGCACTGTCTACAATAGCAAAAAGATGGAAGCAACCAAGGTGCCCATCAGTGGATGAATGGATAAATAAATTATGGTATATTCACACAACAGAATACTAATCAACAATAAAGAACAGTGAGGAATCTGTGAAACATTTCATAACATGGAGAAACCTGGAAGACATTACACTGAATGAAATTAGTCAGTTGCAAAAGGACAATATTGTATAAGACCACTATTATAAGATGTTGAGTAATGGTTTAAACTTAGAAGAACACATTCTTTTGTGGTTATGAGAGTGAGGAGGGAGGGAGGGTGGGAGAGGGATATTTACTAATTAGTTGATAAGAACTATTTTAGATGAAGGGAAGGACAACACTTAATACAAAGGAGGTCAGCACAACTGGACTAAACGAAAAGCAAAGAAGTTTCCTGAATAAACTGAATGCTTCGAAGGTCAGTGAAGCAGGGGCAGAGGTTTGGGGACCATGATTTCAGGGGACATCTAAGTCAATTGGCATAATGAAATCTATTAAGAAAACATTCTGTATCCCACTTTAAAGTATGGCGTCTGGGGTCTTAAATGCTAGCAAGCAGCCATCTAAAACGCATCAGTGAGTCTCAACCTACCTGGACCAAAGGACACAAGGTAATTACAACCTCAATAGACAGAAAGGGCTGCATGAACTAGGGACTACATCATCTTGAGACCAGAAGAATTAGATGGTGCCTGGCCACGACAGATGACTGCCCTGACAGGGAACACAACAGAGAACCCCTGAGGGATTCAGTGGGATGCAGACTCCAGATTCTTATAAAAAGACCAGACTTAATGGTCTGAATGAGACTAGAAGGGCCCCAGTGGTCATGGTCCCCAAACCTTCTGTAGGCCTAGGACAGGAACCATTCCCAAAGCCAACCCATCAGACATGGATTGAACTGGACAATGGTTTGGAGAGAGATGCTGATGAGGATTGAGCTACTCGCATCAGGTGGACACTTGAGACTAGGTTGACATCTCCTGTCTTTAGGGGAGATGGGACAGTAAAGGGGGTTAGAAGCTGGCAAAATGGTCACAAAAAGAGAGACTGGAAGGAGAAAGCGGGCTGTCTCATTAGGTAGAGAGTAATTGGAAGTGTGTAGTAAGGTGTACATAAGTTTATATGTGAGAGACTGACTTGATTTGTAATCTTTCACTTAAAGCACAATAAAAATTATTTTTAAAAAATTCCGAATCTTCATTATAAGCAAAGAGAGTCAAAAACCCCAATCCTGGCATAATTTGTTCTAAAAAATCAAATGTTACAAAAGTCGTATGAGGTTAAAAAAATAAAAAGTAAATGTTGTGGAAGAGAGAACTGTGAATAGTTTAGAGAAACATTTTGCATTTTGTGGTTTAGAAGTGAAGTAGCCCTTACAACATTTTGATGCTCAATCTGTTATACTGGCCTGACTTCTTACAACATAGTTAAACTTTGGTATGCATGAGGGATGGAGAATAATTTCATTTTAATATTTCATTACACTTTGGCTCCAACATTTCAATTCCTAAAACAACCAGTCATGTAAATACTCACATAGGTAAGCACTCTCTGGGGTAATGTAAGAACCTTTGGACATTTTATTTACATTTGAAGTACAAAAAATATTGTTGAGTCATTTAATTGATGCATCTCAAAGGGCGACACTTCCATCATTAAATTCTTTGGGACCTTAATCATAATTCGGAGAGTAGAGTCTGCATCTCCAGAGATGCTACAAGAATAATCACCCATGTAAAATAGGATTTACAGACCCCGGTCTTCAGGGGAAAAAAATCCCAAAAGTATAACCTGATTGGGGAGAATTTAAATGTGTAGAAATTCTCTTTTTTTAAATCATGACCTCCAAAATAGGCAAACCCTTCAAATGTGTAATTTTAAGTTATACCTATCAGATGACATCTGAACTCCCTCCCACTGGACCAAGAATACTGATTTCAGAACAAATCATTGAAAGTTTAATTCAAATACATATAAAGCCGGGTTCTCACCTGTTACGGATTGGATTGTGTCCCTCACAAACATAAGTTGAAGTTCAAACCCCTGTACTTATGAATGTGACTCTGTTTGTAAATAGATTCTATGAAGATGTTATCAGTTAGATTAATATGAGATTTCACTGGAGTAGGGTGGGTCACACTGGTGATCTTATAAAAGAGAAGATACACACAGACAAAGAGAGAGAGATGAAGGACGCCATGTGATGCTGCAGTAGAAACTCAGGATTTCCTGGAGCTATTAGGAGCTAGGAGAGGAGTAGAACAGATCTGCATCAAAGCCTCAGAAAGAATCAACACAGTTGATACCCTGATGCTGAACCTCTGCCTCCAGAACTGAGACTAACTTTCTGTTGTTTAAAGCCACCTATTTTGCAGAATTTTCTTATCGCAACCCGAGGAAACTAATATTTCACACTAGCAGTAAGAGTCTTGAGTTTTTCATGAAAAGAGTTTTCAGACAGGCAAACTGGTAAAATCTGTATTGAACATGAAAATAAAGGAAGAATAAAAAAAATTAAAGGAGTAGCTTGAAAATCTAGGAATTCTAAGTCTTATCACACAGCCCTTTCTGAGGAAAACACTACCAACTGTTTCTTTTTACAAAAAGCTTCAAGGAACTCTATTTCTGTGGGAGGAGGAAATTCTATCGCTTGGAAATAGTCATAAAGAGAATGAAAATTTGTAGGAATTGCAGAGTTCTGGTTGCCTTCTTTGTATTTTCTGCTCACACCACCTTAGTGTTATACCTTATATTTCCAGGGAACTCAATAGTCCCAGGTTTAAAAAAAAATTAAATTTCCCAGCATTCTTTGAAAATTAATGTGGCCTATAAGATACAAGTTAAAGTCATTAAGTGAGACATACAGGAAGTGAGATGATTCAATTGGAAGCCAAACTCCGTTTTACCTTCCTGTTTGGTGTTTCTCTAGATCTCAGATAAAATGTTCAGAGCTCCAACAGCCATCCTGTGATCACAATCATACCACAAGAATGGAAGTCAAGAGATTAGAAGTTGAGAGTCCTTCTACTCTGTTCCTTTTCAAGATGCTTAAGCAATTAAGAGCCCTTGGCAGTTCCATGCACATTTGAGGATTGATTTTTCCATTTTTGTAAAGAAAGCTGTTGGAATTTTGGGGGGGAGGAACTTCCTTGAATTTATAAATTGCTTTACGTAGTATTGACATCTTGACAATACTGAGTCTTCCAACCCATGAGCCTGAAATGTTCTTCCATTTATTTAAGTCATCTTTAATCAATTTTAGTACCTTTTGCACCATTTTCTACACAAGTCTTTCTAAGATTATTCCTAGGGATTATATTGTTTTAGATGATATTGTAAAAGGGAGTTTTTTTTTCTTTGTTTCCTCTTTAGTATGTTCATTGTTGATGCAGAAAAACTCAAATTACATGCATGAGCACAAGAAAATTTTTCCCAGAGATAATCTTAAAGTTTTAAATCTTAAACCAAAACTATCCCCTGAAGTCTTCTTTGAACTAAAAAATAGATTATTTTAATTAGTAAATTACCTCTGCTCTGAGCATTCTACTCTTTTAAAGAATTATCTTTGTGAGATTAAATTTAGAAATGGCAACTCAAAACATTGTATAGGAAACTTAGGCAGCAGTTAGTTTAAGATAATGATGGTAGAATAATGTGGTAAGGTAACTAGCAAAATGGTGGCACAATTTGAATAATGTAACCAATGTCACTGAAATGTACATGCAGAAATTATTAAAATGATGTATCTTTGGCTCAGTATACAAAATGAAGAAATTAAAAAATAATAATAACATGGAAATCAAGAGTTAATAATTACTAAGTAGAAGAATTCGGTGTCCATAAGCTTTTGGGACTCAATTCAGTCAACTTACTCTGTATTTCTTTCATAAACAGAAAATCAAAACTCTACCTTGTTAAGGTCACAGTTCTTTTAGATCTTTGTTACTATCAGCCCGCAAACCACCTTAATTACACTTCGAAATGTATGCTGAAGGATTCTGTGGCATATCCCAGTTCTCCTTCAGGCAGCTCAGTCTTGACAGAAATGAAAATTGTTACATACATCGATGGTTCCCCACTGCCTAATTTTCCTGTGTAATCAATGCCTATTGTCAAAAATCACAGAAGTGTTCTATTTACAAGTCAAAACATGTACCTCAATTTTTTTTAAACATTTCATACAATTTTGCTTGCCAATACCCATTAAAGTGTGCTTAAATTAACAATTACTATATTTCATTCTGAAGCAATTTTTAGAAATAAATATTTCTAGACTGGAATATAATTATAGATATACATTTCATTTTGGAATTCATTTTAAGGAAATGATTAAAATTTACTGTAATTTATACTGCAAGAATTATATACAATTATCTCAACATTAAATCTGATTATAAAACTTAGTGCAAAGTTCCTATAATAATTCTAAAGTAAGAAGTTATACTTTGTAGAATAAAATGCTGGGTAGTGATCATCGGAGTCTAAAGCTTTATAAAAACAAAAAAATTATAGTAAATCAATGAAGACAAAAGTAAGGTGATGGTATGGCAATAGAGAAGAGAAAGGAAATGTGGGACTATTTTATTTATGACAAAGTCCTCATGGAACATTCACCAAAATAGACAATATTCTAGCACAAAACAAGCTGCAGTACATTTCAGAGGACTTATATTATATGGAAATATGTATGATAATATTAACATTCAGCTAGAAAATTTGAATAAACAAGTAACTATACACTCCCCAATCATTTACAAATTAAACGACACAGTTCTTAATAAGTTATGGATCAAAGAAAAAATCACAATGAAAATTAGAATATATTGTGTACAGTAATACAGTAAAAAAACTAAAATTCATTGGATGCAGCTTAGATAGTGCTTACAGAGAAATATATATCTTTAATTGTCAATATTAGAAAATAGGAAAGATATTAAAAAATGAACTAGCTTCTATCTCAAGAAGTTAGAAAGGAAAGAGTAAAATTAACCCAGAGAATATTGTAGAATTGAAACAGTTAATATAAAAGAAAAATCATTAACATAGAAATTAATCTAAAAGTAGAGAAAATATATAAAACTAGGAGTTGCTTTTTGACAAGACTAATAAAATGAATGTGTCTAGCAAAATGGATTTAAAAAAAAAGAGGAAAACAAACAGATTTGCTAGAGAAAAAAGTGCCATCACGGCACATTCTGTATATTCTAAAAGGAAAATAAAAGGATATTATAAACGAATACATGCCAATGTTTTTGCCAACTGAAAAGAAGTGGAGGAAAACTTTGAAAAATACAACTTTCTGAACACAAATATACAAAATTAAAAAACATAATAACATGATGCCTGTTAAATTAAATGACACTTTAATATCTCCTCCCTCCAAAAAAAAATCTATTCACATATAGCTTTATCAATGAATTCTACTCACCATTTCAGCAAAAGATACTTTTGGGACAAAAGAAAATTAAAATACTTTCAAACTCATTTTGTGTAACAGTATAACTCTTAAGCAAAGATGAAAAAAGGAGTTATGAGGTTTTGTAAAAATTCATCAACATAGCCACAAAATTTCTCAAGTATTATTTACCAATTCAAATACAGCCATATATTTAAAAAATCTAATATGACAAAGTAGGTTTTATTTTAAGAATAAAAGCTGGGCTATTGTTTGAAATAAATTGATGTAGTTCAACTGACTACAGTAAGCACCGTAGCCTTTCGCTTGCCACTCTTTTGAAGAGTAGTGTCTGTTTTGGTTATCTTGCATTCCCTCCCATTGTATGTTGTGTGTGTGAAAGAGAGAACATGACTCCAGTTCATATATCTTTAAATACAGAAAAACAATAATTTAGGAGCTGTAAGAAATGAACTATATCCAAGGAGCCTCATCCATACCTGATATGGATTTAGAAATTGAATTCTTGAACTTCAAGCTGATGCCATGGTGAGATAAGATGTTGATGAAGAGGATGAATGTACCTGCCTGTGTGAGTATGTGTGTTATTGTGACCACAGGTAAACCGGTATAAATTGTATTTCTAAAGATGGACACAATATCTTCTATCTTATGCTTTTCTTCATGTTATATTAATGCTGCCCAAAGATATGGAGTCAACTTCTTCACCCTTATCAATCTGGACAATTGTATGGTTGCCTTGATCTCTAGAATATGACAGAACATTGAGCCATTTGGGGGCATAGCCCTTACCTAGCATGGCAGCTTCTGTCTTCTCCCTCTGAGAGGCGTGAGTAGCCATTGTAGGATTCTAACAAGGTTGCTGGAGAAACCTTATCTACATAGGTCTGCATGGACTACAAAACAAATGTAATTAATACTCTGTTATGCTGTTGCACAATTAGACAAATAGTTGAACAAAATTGAACACAGAGTCTAGAAATAGAACCACACATACATGCTCATGTATTTTCAACAAAGTTTCATTAAATTCAATAGAGAAGAGAAAGACTTTCAAGGAATGGGTATTCGAACAACTGATATGCATATTAAAAAAAGAATCATGTGAATCCAGCCTACATTACATCCTAGACAGATGAACCATGCCATCTCTCTGAGGAAAAGACACAAAAAACTAAGTAAAACAGATACAAATGTCAATCCTGGAACTTTAACCATCAAATGAAGGGATAAGGTATCAGGTCAAATACTGAATGAAAGAAGATATTGACAGAAAACAGAGAACTAGGAAAGACATAAAGTGGAGGTCCCCTGTCAACTAATATGGAACAGTGCTGCCACCTCGAAGCATAGCCAACAATGACCCCAGGCAGAGAAGGCAGAAGGAACTTCATGGAGCTCACAACAGGATGCAAAATACTTTATAACCAGAAAAACAAGCTTTTCCACACCTCACCCTTCTGCCCCATATGCTACTTCCTACATTCTATCTGGACACCCTCCCAGCTGCCAAGGCCATAGCATCCCTGATACTCAGGCACACCTCCACCACAGACTCCCATTGCACATGTCTTCCCACCAATTGACAAACAGCTGAGTGGTGGTAAGTAAGCCTGGACCACACCACGTTTGAAACCCCCACCCATCTGATGAGAAGCTGTGAATGCTCCCACAACTCTGGACCAATATTGGAAGGCAAATAGCATGCACCCAGGCCACCTTCACCCACCTCACCAAATCAGTGTAGAAAGATGTGGCCTTCCCCTGACTGTTGCTGCTCTGCCCACCAGACAAGGTGGTGAGAGCTATCGTTATCACAACAAGCAAGCAGCAAGCAAGTCCAGCCCACCCATCATGACATCAAAACAAAAGAGAAAAACAGGATGAAACAAACAAATATACAATCAATAAATAAAGAAAAAAAGACCCTAATGTCTCAGACACAGCAGGAAAAGAGGGCTTCAGCAAGTGACCAAAATAAAAAATCAGATGAAGTTCTGGTAGAGGAAAAAGCAGTGGAACTACCTGATAATTCAAAATAGTAATATTTAGAGCTCTCCAAGGCATTAGGAAAGAGATACAGAAAAAAACAAGGAAAGAAATACACAAAATCATCAAAAAAAAAAAAAAAGAACTAAAGAAAACATAGCCTAAAAAAGGGAAAACACAGACAAAAATATGGAAGAATTCAGGAAAATAATACAAGAATAAAACAATCACACTAAATAAACAATCAGAAATCGTGAGAAAAAGGCAACTAGAAATCAGAAAGATAATAAAATTTCAGAAATAGACAACTTAATAGAGGGCTTAAGAAGCAAATTTGAAACAATGGAAGACAGAATCAGTGATATTGAAGACAAATATATGGATACCACTTTGAGGAAAAATTAGAGAAGACAAAGAAGAAAAATTAAGAATTATGTGGGACACAATCAAGAGGAAAAATTTGCACGTTATTGGAGTTCCAGAACAGGGGGAGAATGTGGAAAACACAGAGAAGATTGTTGAAGATGTGCTGACAGAAAACTTCCAAAATAGCATGATAGAAGAAAAAGTGATCATCCAGTAAGCTCAAAGAAGCCTATATAAGATGGACTCCAAAAGAAGTTACCGTGATATATCATTACTACACTTGCCAAAACCAAAGATAAAGAAAGAATCCTGAAAGCAGCTCTAGAAAAAAACAAAAAGTCGCTTACAAAGGGGAAAAATAAGATTAAACTATGATTACTTGGCAAAAGTAATGCAGAAAAGAAATTGATGGGGCGACATATATATATATATAAAATTGACAGCCAAGAATAATATACCCTACAAAACTCTCCAATAAAATAGCAAAATTAGTACTTATCCAGATAAAAAGAAATTCATGGAATTCTAAAAAAAAAAAAACCAAACTTACAAGAAACATTAAAGGGAGACCTTTTGTTAGAGAACCAACAGTAAACAAAAACCAGAGTCTAGGACATGGGTAAGCATCAGCCAGATACCAACCTAGGTAAAAACTCTCAATACTAAAATAAAGCTAGACTCAGAAAGTAAAACAGAAACGTCAATCAATAAATGATGACAATGTCAAAACAATAAAAAGGAGAATAAATGGGTAAGCATAGAACTTTCAGATGGAGAGGAACTCAAAGCAATATCAAGTAATAAACAACTGATTCAGACTAAGGAAGATAAGGGTAAAATTCAAGGAAACCACAAAGAAACTTGATAAACCTAACCAGCCAAATAAAAAAAACAAAAAAATAATTAAGAGTAAACACAAAATCTACCATAACAAAAGAAGAAAAGAAATTCCACAAACAAAAGGAACTTGGCATGGGAAAGTAAGAGGCACAAAGAAAACGTCAGCACCACAGAAGAAAAGCACAGTATGACAGCAATAAATTCACACCCATGTATCAATAATTACACTGAATGTAAATAGCTTAAAAGCACACATAAAGAGACAGAGAGTGGCAGAATGAATTAAAAAAAAAAAAGATTCATCAATATGCTGCCTACAAGAGACATAACATTGACAAAAACACATAAATACTGAAAATTAAAAGACAGAAAAAATATATCAAGCAAACAGTAACCAAAAAAGAGTAGGACTGGTAATATTACTCTCTGGTAAAATTTAAGGCAAAATTGAACAGAAAGACAAGGGAGGACATTATACAATGATTAAGATGACAATCAAATATCTATACACTCAATGACAGGGTTCCAAAATACATAAAACCAACTCTAAGAGCATGGAGAAGAGAAATACTCTGTTCTACAATAATAGTGGAAGATTCAACACACCACTGTATAAAAGACAGAACATCTAGGAAGAAACACAGCAAAAATACAGAAGATCTAAAGGCCATGATCACCCAACTTGACCTCGGAGACATATATAGAACACTCCACCAAAGAGCAGCAAAGTGAATATTTTTTACAACACACATGAAACATTCTTCAGAATAGACCACATTTTAGGCCAAAAAATGCCCTCAATAAAATTCAAAATATTAAAATAATACAAAACATTCTGTCTAATCACAACACCATAGAAGTAGAAATCAACAAAAAGAAGAACAAGGGAAAAAATTAAGTACATGAAACCTGAATAACATCTTGCTTGAAAAGCACTGATTAATAGAAGAAATCAAAGAGGAAATCAAAAAATTCCTAGCATTAAATGAGAATGTAAGGATATCATATCAAAGCCTTTGAGACACAGCAAAGGCAGTGTTCAGAGGTCAATTTATAGCAATAAATGCAAACATCAAAATAGAAGGACACACCAAAATAAAAATGATAGCTGTATGCAAATAACAAAAAGAGGCCACAGTCAGCAGAAGAAAGGAAGTAACAAAGATTAGAGCAGAAATAAATGAAATATCTGGAAAAAAAAAAAAACAGAAAGAATCAACAAGACCAAAACTTTGTTGTTTGAAACAATCAAAAAATTCAGTAAACCACTGGACAAACTAACAAAAGAAAAATAGGAGAGGAAACAAATAACCCAAAGAAGATGAGAAGAGAGACATTACAACAGACCTTGCTAAAATAAAGATCATAACAGAACACTACGAAAAATAGTACTCCAACAAATTCGAGAAACTAGAGGAAAGAGGTAAATTTCTAGAAACACACTACCTACCTAAATGAACAAAAACTGAGATAGAAAATCTGAAAAATGCATAACAAGAGAAGAGATTGAATGGGGTTAAAAAAAAAAAAAGAACTCCCAACAATTAAAAGCCCTGGCCTGGACGGCTTCACTGAAGAATTCTACCAAGTATTCGAGAAGAACTCACACCAGTACTATTCAAACTATTTCAGAGCAAAGAAATGAAGGAAATCTCCCAAAATTCATTCTATAAAGCCAGTAAAACCCTGGTACCAAAGCCAGGAAAACACACAAATATAAAAAATAAAACATAAAAGCAAAAATGCTCAGCAAAATTCTAGCCAATAAAATTCAGCATCATATTAAAAAAGTAACACAACGCTACCAAGTGGGATTCATACTATGTATACAAGGATGGTTCGACATTAGAAAATCAATCAACATAATCCATCATACAAAAAGAACGAAAGAAAAAAATCTCATGATAATGCCAGTTGACAACTGATAATGCCCAACACTTATTCCTGATTAAAAAAAACCCTCAGTAAAATAGGAATAGTAGTGAAATTTGAGGAACATCTATATAAAACCAGAAACCAGCATCATTGTCAATGGATACAGGCTGAAAGCATTCCCCCTGAGAACACAAACAAGACATGGAGGCCCTTATCATCATCACTCCTATTTAACCTTGTGCTGGAAGTCCTAGCTAAAGCAATAAGGCAAGAAAAAGAAATAATGGCACCCAAATTGAAAAGGAATTGGTAAAATGATTCCTGTTCACAGATGATATGATTCTACACACAAACAACGCCGAATATTCCTTAAGGAAACTACTGGAATAAGAAAACCTAAACAATATTCTTTAAGGATACACACATACATAGTTCAACTATTTTAAACTATGATTTAAAAATTAGGATTGGGGTTACTTCTGAGGAGGGGTGAAGAAATGGCATCAGAGGAGTGCAATCAGGTAGTTTCAACGATATCAATAATATTCTAGGTAAGAGGCTCTGAGATTTATAAATAATTGCATGTTGCCAGATATACATGAAAAAGTACAAACTAAAATCTAAAAATAAGAAAAGTTCTAAAATCTTTCTTTTAGTTAGAAAAGTAAACTCTTGTTAAGCATAGATAATGTTCCATATTACACTGAGAAAGTTCTTTCTGCTTTCTGGTTTTGGGATATTCCTGGGTGGACTGTAGACTGAGAAAAACTTATTTTTTTCACATAAAATTGAAAAACAAAATTTTGTTTTTACCAAAACAAATGATTTCTAAGTCTCTATGTAAAAAAAAAAATGTATTTTAGTTTAATACAACTTTTAGGGAACATGCTGCTTATGGAAAATAACACATTTCTTTCCATATCTTCAATTTCATGGCGATAAAATCAGAACCTCTAATATTTTAAGAATTACAAAAAATGCACATAATAACTAATGAGGAAAACATAAAAGTTTATAACCTAGATTACTGTTATTTTCAAATACAAAGTGAAAGAGTAGTATCTGTCCTCTAATCAAGAACTAGATTGAGTTTTCTTCATCAATGACATCCCATCTACAAAATTGCTCACTGATGGTGTCTCAAACCAAACACAATTTCATGTCCCACTAAAATAGGCAGAATTGTAAATATGTAGACATTCCCCAGAGGAACAGAAGTAATCTTAAACACAAAATGCACAGTGGAGCTAAAAAAAGCTGTTGTGCTCATACAATAATGAACAGTAAAGTCTTAAAACCACACCCTTGGTCTCAAAAATTTGTTCTAAGAACTGGGCAAATTGTTTTTTCATTAATTTGAATGATAGAAAATTTTTTAAAGTAACTTTTTTTTCCTATCTTTAAAAGGAAATGATTTTTTTCTAAGCCCTGTTTCAGTATATTCTGAGAAAAATAAAATTACAATGTTAGCTTAGTTTTATTTTTAATTATAACAGGAAAAATACTTATGGCTTTTATCCAACCTCCAGAATGTCTCTATTACTTTCATTCTAATGTCAAAGATAATTTATTCTACATTTTGGATGTCTGCGTCAATAAAGGGAAGTATTCCTAGAGAATCCATTGAATTGACTTTATTGTTCATTGTGATCGTTTATTGCCTATTTCTTGTTTTAGAATTAGCAATGATATTTTCAGTGTGGACCCAAATTCTTATTCTATACGTGGTTAACTTTCCACTCCAGGTTTTTTCCATAACATTTTTCATCTCAGAGTTTCTCAAAGTGTATATCAAAGGATTCAACATGGGAGGAATAATTGTATAAACCACAGTCATAGATTTGTCAACGGGAAAGTTGGAAACAGGTCTAACATACATGAAAATACAGGAACAAAGAAGAGGACAACCACTGTGATATGGGAGCTGCAAGTAGACAGGGCTTTGCGCCTTCCCTCCTGACTGAAAGTCTTCAGGAACTTTAGGATGGCCCCATAGGAGATTAGTAGAAGGATAAAAATTACCATACAGATGGCTCCATCATTGGCAACAACAGTGAGCCCTATAAAATAGGTTTCAGAGCAAGCAAGTTCCAATAATGGGTACAGGTCACACATGAAGTGATCAATGACATTGGGGCCACAGAAGGGGAGTCTGTGCACAAAGAGAAGTTGGATCACAGAGTGCAAAAATCCTCCAACCCAGGCCACCACTAGCAACAAAATGCAAACCTGTCGATTCATGATGGTTAAGTAATGCAGTGGCTTACAGATGGCCACATAGCGATCATAGGCCATTGCCACCAGAAGAAAGATCTCAGCGCCACCAAATGAGTGCATTATAAAGAGCTGGCCCATGCAAGCTGGGAAGCAAATAGTCTTTTTATCACAGAGTAAGTCTAGAATCATTTTGGGCGAAATGGCGGCAGAATAAACAGCATCCATGAGTGACAGATAGGCAAGAAAGAAGTACATGGGGGAGCCCAGGGAGGGGCTGACAACAACGAGACAATGAGCAGGTTGCCCACCATTGAGACAATGTAAATGAACAAAAACATAACAATTAACAATTTTTGGCCAACAGGATCCTGCGTGAGCCCCAGGAGGACAAATTCTGTTACATTGTTACTGTGTCCCATTTACTCTTCTATAAGACCTACTTCAGAGATGAGAGCTCAGAAGACCAAGACCTGTAATGAAATCATGAACACCACTGTGAATATGTCCATTAGGTCATGGAGCTCTTCTTCACTATTAATCTTGTTCAGTGGCTTATTCATAATAAACATTTAGAAATATCTACTGAGTTTCTCTTTCAAAGATCCCAGTATGTCTTCCCTTAACAATTCTACTTCCTCTCAGATGACTGGATTGGGCCTATGAATAAGAGGTTCTACCTCTAAATCTTAGTGGACCTTCTACAGAGAAGATAAGTCAGAGGCCCAACAGTCTTTCTTTAATTTAATACTCCTTTTATAAAACATGACAGTTCTTGGCACAGAGGTCAGCAATGACAAAGAGGGAAAGGATTCCTGCTTTCAAGAAACATTCTCTAGTGGCGAAGATAAACTGTAAACAAATGAACTGACATAGAATCAGTACTTAGAGTTGGTAATATTTGTGGTGAGTCCCTTACAACATGATCTACATACCACCAAAAATAACCCCTCTTCAGGAATATCTCACGAAATATTATGATATTCCACTATTAGAAATTTGGTACTTCCTGCCTCAAATGTTTTTCAGTCTTTATGAATCTCTCATTCAATTTGAAGGGGCTGGACTTTGAAATGTATCAGATAACTACAAAATTTTTTAGTACATTCTTACCTGTAGCAATTATTTGGACATAGATTATCTGTCTCTTTTTAAGGGTCTGTAATGCCTTCCATTTTCTCTTTGCTTATCCCACAACTCCTAGCATAACTTCTATACTCTATTGAAATACAGTCAGTACTTTGAGTTGGTAGTATTTGTGGTGAGTACTCTTACAATATGATCTATATTTTCAGCAAACATTTTTGAACTGAAGTTAACTGACACAGAGCAATTACCAACTACTACATTAGCAGCCAGCATCCTTCAAATCCATTGCAGGTGAGCTGGGTAGCCATGGGGGAGAAAATAGAGGCTGTAAAGAGAGGTAGAGGACAACGGAAGAGGGCTTTATATATAATACTTCTTAAGCACTGAGAGCGGTCAGAATCAGAACTTCAATCTCCACATTCCGAAAAGGAACATATACAAAGGAAAAATCCAAACTCAGTGTAAGAAGATATGAGTTTTAGTTATTTTCTACATTTAGTCTCAAATCTGTCTCAATTTACTCATTGAAAAATAAAGATTCAAACTAGATGATCCTAGAATCCTTTCTAGTCCAACTGTCTATGACACTATCAGTGAAACCCCATCTTATTTTATTCTGCTGGATATTTCTATTTATATATTTGTAACTAAACAACAATCTCCAAGCTCATCAATGTTACTTTAAAAAATGCTAGCCAGTGTTGGAATTTGATCATTCAAGTGACCAAATAATGGTTAGCTTTCTCACTCATTGTGCACCTGTTTAAGGCCCAGGACACCCTTGGAAAGAGCGCACAGCACAGTGGTGAATAATGCGTACTCTGGGGCAACACTGTCTGTGTTTGAATTCCACCTTCACCGTTTACTGTCTCTGTGACCTTGTGCAACTTCATAAACCTCTTTGTGCCTCAGTTTCATAATTTTTAAAATAGAGAAACCAGTCATACATATCTCTGAAATTTGTGTGTGTGTGTTTTTACATGTAAAGTGCCTAGAGTGCTGCTGGATCCTCATAAAGAATCAATAAACAATAGCTTTTTATTATTGTTCATGAATGTTTTTCTGTGGACATTTGATCAGAACAAATCATCTGGATCTTTGTCACGTTAGGAATAAGTATATTACTTACAAAAAGAATGTTATATATCCATAACTCAGAGACACACATTTTTGGACACCGAATAAAACTGTACATTATAAGAATTATCTATTTTGTTGAATATGTATCATAATATCTACCTGTCACGGTATGTATATTGATAAAAGTTAAGCAGAAAAAAAGGAAAAACTTGCACCCACGCATCAGATGGAGACCTAAACAGTAGAAAATGAAAGAAAAGAAGAATTAAATCAAGAAGCAGAAAAGATGTATTTAAGGAATTAATATACACAGGTAATGGGGATGTTAATGTGTTAAGTGAGGATAGCTTTCTTAAGAAATCTCCAGAAAGACTTCTTGTACTGAAAGAGTGCTGGAAGGTCAACCTCTGAGACCCTGAACTTAGGAGGCTTCTTGGGAAACCATTACAAATAAACACAGAGCCCATCCTAGAAAACAAAGAATAAACGATGAAAGGAAAGGAAGGGGAGTAGGGAGACGAGAGTAAAAAAAAAAAAAAAAAAAAAGAAGAGCAGAGGAGAGAAGACGGGAAGAAAGGAGAGAAGGAAAAAGAAAGGAAAGGAAGGAAAACAGGAAAAAGAAAAGAAAATACAAGGAGAAAAAAAAGAAGAACGCTGATCCCCCAGAGGCCCTCGCATTTATGGTTAAAGACAAACTCAAATAAGAGAGAATAGACATATATAGATAGAAACACGATCTTTAGGGTTACTCATTCTTGCAAAAAAAATTGCTGAATTGCTACTCCTCAAATGTAGACAAGCTGATATCATTTTATTGATTTGCTTGAGGTGAAAGAACCTGTTCAGAAGAACTTTGAGCTTTCTTTTAGAAACCAGCTGTACTGAGCACTCTGTATGTCTGGGTGATTCAAGACTTCTATCATTTTTGAAGCTGTAGATTAATAAAGGCACAGCTGTTGATGAATATAATGGTAAAGATAGTTTATATCTAATTGTTTTTTAACTACTTTTTTTCTGCAAGGCCTAGTGCCCTTAATGTTATTAATAATCAATGCTGGATTTCACTGAAATAAATATATTATTGGCCAGCTAAGTTATTTCCATGTAAAATAACCAGTATGTGAAGTATCCACTATAGTCTAAGTCCTCAAAGATTTGATACTATAAAGACTAAAATAATTACTAGGCTGTCAACTTAAACCTCTAAGTTTACACCTTTCTAGAAAAAAAATCTTTTAATTAATATTTATAAGAACATGGCTTGTTACAAATAGAAATTAAAATGTCATAGTAACAAAAATAACCTCTACATTGCATTACAATTGCAGTTTCATATGTTGAATCGATTTGATGGCACTGGATTACTGGGTATGTCTAAGTGGCAGTAGGCAAGGTACTTCCTCATTACCAGTTTCTTTTTGAATAAATAAAAAAGGTATATATATGTATACCTCATTATGGTTGTCATAATTTTGTATATATACAAAAAGATATACATATGTATGTATCTGTGTGTATATATATATACATATAAAGGTTGTTGTCATAATTTAAAATATTCATACTTAAGAGCACATATCAAACTTCCAGACATAATATTTTTTTTTTTACACCCTGACACACTTGATATAATACACAGTTTTAAACTTTCTAGTTCAAATACAGAGCCTGGGTGGTACAGTGGTTAAGAGTATGGCTGTTACCCAAAAGGTCGGCCATTTGAATTCACCAGCTGCTCCCTGGAAACTCTATGGGGCATTTCTACTCTGTCCTTCAGGGTTGCTATGAGTTAAAATCCACTTGAGGGCAATGGGTTTGGTTTTTGATTTAGCTCAAATACATCGAAATCAATTATACATCTTTATTAACATATCACATATCCTATGAACCAAGATTACAAACCTACTGACTTCCTTGTAATGCATAGCATGCCTCTTTTGTTATCTGGCAAATGGACAGTAAACGTCTATCTGATAAAATACTAAAGGGAAATATACTGTGTACGTTCTGGTTAATTTCTGTGTTTCTCTTGCTTAATTTTACCAATTAGCAATTAATCTAATGAAATATTTTTAACAAACTAGCTCTATTTCTGTATATCACGTAAAATTTTTAATGAGTGTCCTCTGTCAGATGTTTCAAAATCTCACCTCTTGGTCCTTGTCATTAGTCCTGAAAATCAGGGCTTCTTTCATTGAGAGTAATTGTAGATACCTCATGTATTTATCTGAAATCACAGAACACATGGCAATGTGCATCTAATCAGTGGGCCCAGAAATAGTTCCAAGTCGCTGCACTCTTCACACTTCCACACAAGCTGCCCATCATACCATTTTTTTTTCAGATAACTGTAGAAGTATATATGTGGATGCCTGGAACACGAAGACATTTAAAAGTAACAGTAAAAAGTTGAACGTTCTTACCTGTTGGGAAAATGTGCTAGAAGAACAACGAAGATGCTGTGTTTGCGTGACTATGTAAAAACTGGGCAAAATAATGGAAATTAACCTGGCAAAGCCTATTATTTAGTGACACAAAAAAAGAAAAAAGGAAAAATCATTGAAATTAGTTATTTGAATTTTTCTTTTTTTAATCAATTACGATGAAGCAACCAAAAATTACTTTACTTTGACTGAGGATTTAGGGTAATACTTATGTCCTTAGTCATTAATTCTGTACCTAACAAGGTAAAGGCTGGGATTTATCTTCCTGGAAAAGCCAATGACAGAGCTTCTCACAGAGAGGAACAGAACTTTTCAGCAATTCAGTCATTCAAAAAGCATATCCAAAGACCATTTCTTTCCTCATTAGAAGAATGACCCTACATCTCTCCAACCTCACTCCAGAAAATCATGACTTTCCAGATTCCTACAAGCAATGAGAGATATGTATCAAGAGAAAATATGACAAGAAACCATTTACAGGACTATATGCCAATGAAAGAGAGTCTCCAGCCTGGACAGGAATTTGAATTTTTAGAAATCTTCTGGGTCATTCTCTTAGGAAATAATTCTTCCATTTATATGTGCAGACATAGTGTGTGGCTTTTTACATCATCACTGTTTTAAATGAGAGACAATGCAAGTTCATTATAAATTTGTTTGTTAAATATTTGCAAGAAATTCAAATGAAGTTACCTCTCCTGGACAGTTTTCTTCCCTAGACAATCCCTAGAGGAAAAAGGCTTGAGTCTTGCCAAGAAAAAGTAGCAGACAAACAAGTATGAGAAAAGTCTGTAACGTGAAGAGAAAATTCTAAAAGTGAATAATAAATTATGAGTTTTATATTAATAAATCTTTAGATAAAGTAGATGATATTTATTCCAAAATGAAGGGTGAACAAGCCCCAAATTCTCTTGACTAACCATGTTCCTAGCAAAGGAAGGCCTTACTCTGACTGTTAGAGGGATTATACCCAATAAACCCTATGGCTCAGAGGCAGAGATCATTGGGACTAGGTAAGTTACTGAAATTTACCTTCCAATTCTTGAAACTGCAGGTAACCACAGTTCTGCAGTTCTGGACTGGAGTAGATGTTGATGATCTAAGCCTGAATCTAGGTCAGCTGGAGGCATAATGATCTATTTCTCAAACACAATCAGCAATTGCTTTCATGAATAGTCACAACATGAAGATTTAATTCTTGATCCAAGAGGATGTGTCTTAACTTAATAACTTTACTCTCAGTTGGACCAAGACTCATCTTGACTAGGACTTCAAACTGGAACCTTAACTTAAAAAGCTAAATTTCACTTGTGTGTATGGCTCCTTTACACAAAATTGATACACTTTATCAACTAACCCTGAAGCTTGCCATAACCTTGAAGTTTATAGTTATAATGACCAATTAATAATTATATTTATAGTTCAAAAGTTTTTAGTTGAGTTTTCTGTCATTTGCAACCAAAAGCATCCTAACTGAAACACTCTGATCTTAAATGCGTATATGAGTTTAGGTTAGTTTATGTGTATGAGTGTGTTTTTGAGCATTATCACTTGATTTTAATTTTTACATCATAATCTGTCTTATTATCAACAACAGTTCATTACTCTTTCAAAATTTAACTGCAATTTCCATATTGTTCTGCTTCCAAATGAACTTTTAGAATCAGAGAAATGTTAGGCATAGCTATATGTGGAAAGAAGTGAAATATATATTTACCTTTCTCCTCAAGGATTGACTTAGCATACTATCACAATTCTGTGAGATAAAATTTTGACATGGTCACATTCAGAGTAAGTTAATTCATTACAATCTTCGGGCAGTCCATAGTATGTTAAATATCCTTTGCTAACACTACAACTCAGATATATCAATTCTTCTTCTTCTTTGTACAGCTTTTGTATTAGAAAGCCATAATCCTAGTGCTCAGATAACTTTGGAAATGTCTATTACATGAATATTTGCACATGGAGAGACTGGCAGAAGCCTAATAATGCCACCCAGTGATGAACACTAGGAAGCGGGAATCAAAAATTCCCTGATACACTCGTAACATGCATGCTATTTGAAGGACAACTAGTGTAAGGTCATTGGGTTTCATAAGGACACAAGGAAATGACACCATGAGTGCCCTTTACATCATGCTTGATGTCAGAGGGTCATCCATTAAAAGACTGAGCAGCATAACAAAACTCCTTAATAAAAACAAAATTGCACGTACAGATATATGGCCAGGGAAGTGGCTCAGGGGAAGTATATCATATTCGTAAGTATAATTTTCAGAACAAATGAAACCTCTGGCAAGATTTCCATTTCTGTTGCTTGGTGATATGAACGCAATGCTAACTTCCTGAAAGAAAAACAAAATTCTTTGCTTTCAAAAGAGAGTTCTTAAATAGAAGGGTGTGGCGTAGTATTCAAAGAGCTGAGCCGCCAACCCAAGAGTCAGTATTTCAAATCCACCAGCTGCTCCTTGGAAACTCTATGGAACAGTCCTGCTCTGTCCTGTAGAGTAGCTAGGAGTCAGAATAAACTCAATGGCAATGGATTTGGTTTCTTTGGGGGGGGGGGAACAGGTATAAATAACATTAAAAATATTTGACTACTGAAAGGGTGTTTTAGTGGCAGAGAAATAAACAAAAAAAAAAGTAGAAGACAAGATTGATTCTTTTAAAGATGTATAAAACAACATATTAACAGGAAAAAAAAATTAAATTTGTACTTAAAATAATTAATAAGCTATGCTGGCAGAATATTTTACCAGTTTGGAGAAAATAGGTATAGATATTCTCTCACCACAAATAAAAATTAATTCTAGATGGGTTGAAAATAGAATTATTTGAAAAGTTATTTATAAAACAAAGCAAAACAAAAAAAGATTAAAATGTATAAAGTCAATTAAAGAGAATGGAATTCTCCAAGTATAAGTAAATGAAGAATTCAAAAAGTTAAAGAATTTTTAAATAGAACATCTGTATATAGAAACACTCATAGTATGAAAAACATGGTAACATAAACATTTGTAACAAATATCAAGGAAAACTGGTTCATATATTTAATACATGAAGAGTTCATCAAAATTCGTCACTAAAAGTTCTGATTCCAATAGATTGAGAGTTCAAAAATATAAATAATTCACAAAGTTTCTGAGGTGAATTCTATATCCCACACATTGCACAAGAAAGAGAGAGCACAAAAATAATTAACTTTTCCATCTTCAGGTAACTTATAAATTGTGAACATAAATAGATAATTAACTAAAATTTTTATCTCATCACTTGATATAACTATGCAAATTTGAAAATCGACTGAATAGCCAAAAGTGGAGGATGTAGTTATGTTAACTCAGTCCAAACAAATGTTTGATATTATTTGATGAATAGTGTTAGGAAGGGTTGAGGTGGTATAAGAAATAGCCATGGAATAATACTGGAGATAAATACCAGGATACAAAGTCATGCATACAGTGTACTTTACCGTGAATGGGTCCAATCCCTATCATCGCATTAGATCATCATAAAATAAGACTAAATAGGGGAGGCAGAAACCACGACTGTGTTTGACCACAAGTTTCCTACAGTAACAGGGGCAGATAATGTTTTAAGCCTGATTCAAAAAAGATATGTTCACTAAAATATAATGAATGAGGCCTCTGTCAAGTAAAACAATATAGTCCAATCTCTTTATTACCGCATAATCTGCTTTCCTGTAAGAAGAGATGTGAGAATGGAAACAGCATGAATGGTCAGTATCTTTCTTGACAATGAAATCATGCAAAGTAATCCAGTGTCGAATTCTGGAGTGTATACATGAAGATCATTGATTATGGGTTTTGCTAATTTTCCATGTGAAAGGCAGGGTCCAGGTCCTTTTGGAAAACATGGTGGCATAGTGTTTAAGAGCTAAAGCTGCTAACCAAAAGGTAGGAAGTTTGATTCCAAGAGGCACTCCTTGGAAACCCTGTGGGGCAATTCTGCCCTGCCCTATGGGCTTACTATGAGCCAAAATTGGCCAACAGGTAGGTTTTTATTTTTTTGGTTTAGGATCTTTCAGAACACTGTGAAACACTTAGAGCAAGAAGGAGATGGGATATTGAAAAATAAGAAAGTCTTCATCAGATATTTTAAAATACATTGGAAGATGAATGTATCATCTTTATGAAAATATAACACCAAACAAAGCTGCTCCACTTGAGGAGATGATTTCCCAATTGGGAAAAGAAGAGCAAGGTTGAGTCATTTTTCTGCCTATCTGCCTTGTTCTTTCACATTCTTTTTGTATGTTTAGCCTCCTTATGATTAATTTAGAATTCTGAAGCATTTTTTCTATAAATCTTAACATGCTAACCAATGTAAGGAAAACTACATATTTAAAAGATCTTGCAGATACAAAAATAAAAATATAAAATTCTAAGGTAATATGAGGCATCTCTGTATGGGGTAGAGTGAAACATAATTTTATGTCGTATTTCAAAATGTGTTATTCTGAAATCGGCATGAACACTATTAATTGTGAAAAAGGATTAGATTTATTTAAGAAAGAGATATCAGAGAATCTTCTATCAACTAAAATAAATTTCTGGCACTAGCTGCAGCATAAATCATCACATGCAACATAAATCTATAGACTCAACAGAATTATTCTACACCAGAAAACTATGTATATTTTCCCAGGAAATGAAACTCTTAAAAATATATTTTCAAAAAAAATCATTGGAAACATCCTAATAGATGTTTTTCATCATGCACAATCATGATAACGTGAGGAAGTATTTTCCACAGTTAAATAATTACATGCGGCTTCCCTGGAACTGAGTGGATGGCAGTGGATTTCAGTGTTTTGTTTTGTTTTCCTGGTAGGGACAGTTTTCTATCGAAAGTAGGTGGTGCATTTGTTTAAGACCTCATTTTCTTCTTCTAGTCCCAAGCTTTTTCATGGCATTTTTCATCTCTGCATTTCTCAGAGTATAGATTAAGGGAGTCAACATAGGGGTGAAAACAGTGCAAAACACACTCAAGAATTTATCAATTGTTAAGGTGAAGGAGGTTTCATATACAGAAAAATACAAGGGACAAAAAAGAGGACCACCACGGTAATGTGGGAGCCACAGGAGGATAAGGCTTGGTGTCTCCCTTCCTGACTAAGGTTCCTCAGGGACTGCAGAATGACTCCATAGGAGATGAGTAACAGCATAAAAATGACCACATGTATTTCCCCATCATTGACAATCACAGCGAGACCAATGACATAGATGTCAGTGCAGGCAAGTTTTAATAAGGGGTACATGTCACAGCAGAAGTGGTCAATGACATTGGGACCACAGAAGGGAAGATTGTAAACAAAGAGAAGATGAAGTATAACATGCAGAAACCCTCCAACCCAGGTCACCAGCAGCAGCAGAATGCACACCCGTTGGTTCATGATGGTCATAGAATGCAAGGGTTTGCAGATAGCCACAAAGAGGTCATAGACTATAACCATCAGAAGTAAAACCTCAAAACCACCAGTGTTCTGCAAAAAGCTGGGTCAGGCAAGTTTGGAAAAAAATTGTTTTCTTCTCATAGAGTAAGCCTATAATCATTTTTGGAGTAACTGCAGTAGAATAAACAGCATCCATACATGATAAGGAGCCAAGAAAGAAGTACATAGGGGTATCCAATGTTGGGCTGACCACTACGGTCATGCCAATAAGTAGGTTGCCCACTACTGTCACAATATAGATGAGCAAGAACACAACAAATAATATTTTCTGACCCTGGAGACTCTGAGTGAGCCCCAAGAGGACAAACTCAGTCACATTTTTCCTTTGTTCCATATGTTCTTCTATGTGTCCTTATTTCAGAGTTCGGGACATATTTACATGTAATTATAATGACTAGCGACTCTATGAAATACCCAGAAAATCTGTTTATTCATTCATAATAGGCATTATGATTTATTATGTTTCAGCCCTGTACAATATTTTAAGAATACAAGGCTGATTAAAATATGGCCCATAACCTCAGTGATCTTATCAAATAACGAAAGACAAAAATGTAATTAGAAACATAGGGGAAAGGAGTTGATTATAAAATAAATAGGGCTACCACACTAACTTGTCATATCTGGTAGAAAATAAAATTGTATATAGTGGGTTTTATATGGTTAATGTTATTTATAAAAATAAAATATAAGTAGAATAAAGCTTTAATATAAAAATAAAGGAAGATTTACTTAATACTCAATTTCATGTTAGTAAATGTGATCATTTTCTACATTCTAGGAACTGTAGAATCTTTTTAACTAATAAGTGAAATCCCCAATGGACATATTTCACAATTTCGAAACCTGGTACTGACAAAGTACTGCTGAGGAACATAGAAATAAGCATAAAAGTACATATAACACTATTATAAAACAGAAATAATTATATGAGCATGAATAAAAAATGGAAAGATTCAATTTTTGTTGTAAACAGTTTACTTTTTTACTGGTGATGTGTGTGTAGGAGTGAAAGAGATGAGAGAAGAGATCCCAAGGAAAAGAAGAAAAAGATCACACACACACACACGCACACACACACACTCACACAAAGCTATATCATAAATACCATCAATATTAACCAGCCCTGCTATCTCTTAGAATAGTCCTAGTAATGATATCTAGTTACTTTTAAAATCTCTGTTGACATTTACTTCACTATCTGACGTAATAATTCTGCTGGACCTCTTCACAGCACATGGATTTTCTGTTTCTGCTAAAACCTCTGTGTGTGTATTAGATCCCATCCTTTTTGTCACTCTTCCTCCTGTAATTGTCTCCTCCATTTTCTACAGTAACAATTTTCTTCACTATATTTATACAGTATAGTATCCTCATTGTTTAAATTATAAAGGCTTCTACTCCACATCTTTTTTAAAGCAAGCAACCCAATTCTCTGTTCTTCTTCATAAAAACACCTGCTATTTGCTAAGTCTACTGATCAATTTCAGTCCTCTTCTTACCCAACTTATCACTCCTATGAATTGAAGTAATAACCTGCTTGGATAAGTATTATCTTAGGTCCTTGAAAGTCACTCATTCAAAGTTTACAGATTTACATCATACTCTAATTATTAACAGATTACCGAGAACTTCCGTTGATCCTTTATGAGATTTACAAATCTCTGTCCATTAAAATAACCCCCAAATACTTACCTTGAAATTAGTTTCTAAGAGTATTGATGTTAGAGAAGGTAAATATGCTCTAGATCTTTACAATATGAACATACCCAAACGGGTATTACAGAATTAAGTCAATCCCCATATTTTTATCGACCACAAAGGTTCTCTAATACTGCCGATTATCAGAATCACTCAGGAGAACTTTTAAAAGACTATGACTTTCCAAGTCACACTACCAATGTACTCTGGCATGACATAAACCTCAGTGAAGACTCTTATGTGTCAGGACACTTCCTGGGTTACCTGCATAATGAAACAGTCATTCAGTCCAAGTTCTGGATTGTGGTGCCTTCTCCCTTGTCCTAAAGGATAACAGCCTCATACACTGATGCCGTCTCTGTGGACACAGACAGTAAGACAGTACATGCACCATCACCTGGGCTAGAAATGTTCCTCTCTATCCAAACTTTCCATGCTTCAGGAAGTCTGTCTCCTCTCAATCTTTCATAAAATTGTTACCTTTTGAATTACTGGGACTCCTAATACAAACATCAAAAATGTTCTCTAACCAAAAGAAGTCTGAATCTTCATTATAAACAAAGAGAGTCAAAAAACCCAATACTTGCCTAATTTATCCTAAAAAAATCAAATGTTAAATTAGTGGTATGGGGTTAAAAATAAATAAATACAACGTAAATTTTGTGGGAGAGAGAGCTGTGAATAGTTTAGAAAAATATTTTGCATTTTGTGGTTTAGAAGTGAAATAGCCTTTACAACATTTTGATTCTCAATCTGTTATACTGGCCTGATTTCTTCCATAGTTAAACTTTTGTTTACCTGAAGGATGGAGAATAATTTCATTTTCATATTTTGTTACACTTTGAGTCCGACATCTCAGTTCCTGAACAGTCATGGAAATACTCAGATAGATAAGCACTCTCTGTGATGACGTAAGAGTCTTTGGACCTTTTATTTACATTTGAAATACAAAAAATATTGCTGAGTCGTTTCAGTGATGCATCTCAAAGGGTTACTTCCATCATTAAACTCATTGGGACCTTAATCATAATTTTGAGAGTAGGTTCTGCATCTCGAGAGATGCTACAAGAATAATTACCCACATAGAACAGGATTTACAGGACCAGGTACTCAGGGGAGAAAAATCATGAAAGTATAACCTGAGGTCAAACCATCCAAAGGGAAGAGTCCAGAATGGAAAGAATTTGGATATGTAACAATTCTCTTTTTTTAATCATGACCTTCAAAATAGGCAAACCTGTTGAATGTGTAATTTTAAGTTATACCTTTGCAGATGACATCTGAACTACTCCCACTGGACTAAGAAGTTAATTTCAGAACAAATCATTGAAAGCTTAATTCAAATGCATGTAAAGCAGGGTTCTCACCTCTTATGGGATTGAGTTGTGTCCCTCACAAACATATGTTGAAGTCCAAGCCCCTGTACTTGTGAATATGACTGTTTGTAAATAGGGTCTATGAAGATGTTATCAATTAGATTAATATGAGATTTTACTGGAGTAGGGTGGGTCACACTGGTGCTCTTATAAAAGAGAAGACACACAGAGACAACGAGAGACAGATGAAGGATGCCATGTGATGCTGCTGTAGCAACTCAGGAATTCTTGGAGCTACTAGAAGGTAGGAGAGAGAAGTAGAACAGATCTCCATCAAAGCGTCAGAAGAAATCAACAGAGTTGACATCCTGATGCTGAACCTCTGCCTCCAGAGCTGAGACTAACTTTCTGTTGTTTAAAGCCACCTACTTTGCAGAATTTTGTTATGGCAGCCCTAAAAAACGCACTAGCAGTAAGAGTCTTGAGTTTGTCACAAAAAGAGTTACAGACAGGCAAATTGGTAAAATCTATATTGAACATTAAAAAAAAAAAAGTATAAAACATTTAAAGGAATACCTTGAAAACCTAGGAATTCTAAGTCTTATCACACAGCACTTTCTGAGGAAAACATTACCAACTGTTTCTTTTTACACAAAGTTTCAAGGAACTCTGTTCCTGTGAGAGGAGGAAACTCCATCGCTTGGAAATGGGCATAAAAAGAAAGAAAATTTGTAGAAATTGTAGAGTTCTGGTAGCCTTCTTTATATTTCTGCCCCCCCTTTACCTTAGTGTTAGACCTTATATATCCAGGGAAAGCAACAGTCCCAGATTCAAAAAATTAAATTTCCCAGCATCCTTTGAAAATTAAGGTGGCCTATTTTATAAGATAAAAGTTAAGTCATTAAGTAAGACATACAGGAAGTGAGATGATTCAACAGGAACCCAAACTCCCTTTTACCGTTCCTCTTTGATGTTTCTCTAGATCTCAGACAAGTTGTCCAGAGCTCCAGCAGTCATCCTGTGACCTTGGTCATACCACAAGAATAGAAATCAAGAGATTGAGAGGTGAGAGTCCTCCTCTTCTGTTGTTTTTTCAAGGTTGCTTAGGCTGTTTGGAGCCCTTGGCAGTTCCATATACATTTGGGAATTGATTTTTTTTCCATTGCTGTAGAGAAGGCTGTTGGAATTTTGAGGGGGATTTCCTTGAATTTATTAATTGCTTTAGGTAGTATTGACATCTTGACAATATTGAGTTTTCCAATCCATGAGCATGAAATGTCCTTCCATTTATTTAGGTTATCTTTAATTTCTTTTAGTACTCTTTTACAGTTTTCTGTGTAGAAGTCTTTCACTTCCCTGCTAAAATTATTCCTAACAATTTTATCCTTTTAGATGCTATCGTAAAAGGGATTTTTTTTTCTTTGTTTCCTTTTGAGCATGTTCACTGTTGATGCAGAAAAACTCAACTTATGTGTGTGAGCACAAGAAACTTTTTCCCGGAGCTAATCTTTAAACTTTAAACCTTAAACCAAAAATATCACCTGAGGTCTTCTATGAACCAAAAAATAGATTATTTTAATCTGTAAATTACCTCTGCTTGGAGCATTGTGCTCTTTTAAAGAATTATCTATGTTAGATCAAATTTACAAATGGTGACCCAAAACATTGGATGGGAAACTTAGAGGGCAGTTAGTTTAAGATAATTGTGGCGGAATAATGTGGAAAAGGAAACTAACAAGACTGGTAGCACAATTTGAAGAATGTAACCAGGGTCACTGAATTGTACATGTAAAAATTGTTAAAACGATGTATCTTTGGCTCAGTATCCTTTCTCCAAAACAAAGAAATTTAAAAAAAAAAATTAAATAACATGGAAGTCAAGAGTTAATAATTACTGAGTAGAAGAATTTAGTGTCCATAAGCATTTGGGATTAAATTCAATCAATCTACTCTGTATTTCTTTTAAGATAAAAAATCAAAACTCTACCTTGTTAATGTCACAGTTCTTTTAGATCTTTGTTACTAGCAGCCCCCAAATTATCTTAATTACACTTCAAAATGTATGCTGAAGGATTCCGTGGCATGTCCCAGTTCTCCTTCAGGCTGCTTTGTCTTTACAGCAATGAAATTCATTACATACATCGATGGTTCCCCCACTATCTAACTTCCCTGTGTAATCAATCCCTATTGTCAAAAATCACATGAGTGTGTCTATTTACAAGTCAAAACACCTAGCTCCAATTTTTTAAAATATTTCATACAATTTTATTAGCCAATGTCCATGAAAGTGTGCTGAAATTGACAATTTCTTATATTCCATGGTGAAGAAATTTATAGAAATAAATATTTTTAGATTGGAATATAATTACAGATATAAATTTCATTTTGGAATTCATTTTAAGGAAGTGATAAAAAAACTTCACAGCAACTTATACTGCAAGAAGAATATGTATACAATTATCTCTTAACATTAAATCTGATTATAAAACTGAACCCAAAATTCCTATAATAATTCTAAAATGACAAGTTATACTTTGTAGAATAAAACGCTGGGTAATGATTATCTGAATCTAAAGCTTTGTATTAAACCATTAAAGACAAAAGTAAGGTAATGGTATGGCAATAGAAAAGAGAAAGAAAATGTGTGACTATTCTGTTTATCACAAAGTCATCATGGAACATTCACCAAAATAGACAATATTCTAGTACAAAACAAGTTACAATACATTTCAGAGGACTTATATCATACAGATATATGTCTCATAATTAAAATACATTCAAACTAATATCTACACACAACATAATTCTTAAGCAAAGATGAAAAAGAGAGTTACAAGATTTTGTAAAAAATCATCAACAAACCCTCAAAATGTCTCAAGAAGCTAGAAAGAGCAAAATAAACGTGGAGAATATGGTAGAATCGAAACAGTAAATACAAAAGAGAAATCATTTCTCTAGAAATTAATTAAAAAATAGAGAAAATATATAAAACTAGGAGTCAGTTTTTGACAAGACTAATGAAATGGATAACTGTCTAGCAAAAGGAATTTAAAAAATAAGAGGAAAAACAAACTGCCAGATTTGGTAGAGAAAAATGGGCCATCGCTGCAGATTCTGTATATTCCAAAAGGATATTATAAACAAATGTATGCCAATATTTTTGCCAACTAAGAAGTGGAAGAAACCTTTGAGTAACACAACTTTTGGAAGAGACACACACAAAATTAAAAATCAGAATAACATAATACCGGTTAAATTAATCATTACTTTAAATAAGACAAATCTTCCCCCCCCCAATTCATATATAGCTTTATCAATGAATTCTACTCAGCATTTCTTTAAAAAATACTTTTAAGAAAATTAAAATACTTTCAAACTAACTTCTACACACTGCATAACTTTTGCTTTCCACTCTTTTGAAAAGTAGTGTGTATTTTGGTTATCTTGCATCCCCTCCCATTGTATATAGTGTGTGTGGAAGAGGGAATGACTGCAGTTCATATAGCTTTAAATATAGAGAAACAATAATTTAGGAGCTGTATGAAATGAACTGTACCCAAGGAGCCTCATCCATACCTGATATGGATTTAGAAATTGAAGTCCTGAACTACAAGCTGATGGCATGATGGGATAAGATGTTGATGAAGAGGATGAATGTACCTTGCCTGTGTGAGTATGTGTGTTATTGTGACCATAGGTATACTGTATACAATTTATACAGTATAAATTGTATTTCTAAAGGTGGACACAATATCTTCTATCCTATGCTTTTCTTCATGTTATGTTAACACTGCCCAAAGATATGGAATCAATTTCTTCACCCTTATCAATCTGGACAAGTCTGTGGCTGGCTTGATCACTAGAATATGACAGAATGTTGAGCCATTTGGGGCGATAGCCCTTACCTAGTCTGGCAGCTTCTGCCTTCTCCCTCTCAGAGCCATGAGTAGCCATTTAAGGAGTCTAACAAGCTCGCTGGAGAAATCTTCTCTACATAGGTCTACATGGAGAAGAAGAGGGATCCAGCAGAGCCCAGTCTTCAAGACATTCCTGTCAGGGCACCATTCATCTGAGTGAAGTCATCTCGGTCCCACTGTAAGTACGGCCACTAGCAGAATATCAAACACTGAACTAACTCCATGCCATATGCAGCAAAATTGATCAGTCAAGGTCTGCCTAAATTTCTAACCCCCTAAAAATGTGAGATACAAAAAATAATATATGTTTTTTTAAGCTACCAAGTTTTAGGGTAGTTGGTTATACATCAATGCCTAATAGGAACAGTAGAAATGAGCAAAGAGATTCTAAAATATATATTAAAATGAAAAGGTCCTACAGCTAAAATAATCTTGAAAATAAAAGTGGTAGAATAACACTACATGATTTTAGAATTTACTACAAAACAAATGTAATTAATAATCTCTTATGCTTCTTCAGTTAGACAAATAGTTGAACAAAATTGACCAGAGTCTAGAAATAGAACCACAGTATATGCTCATATATATTCAAAAAGTTTCATTAAATTCAAAGGGGAAGAAAAACACTTATAACGAATGGGTATTTGAACAAATGGATATCCATATTACAAAATGAATCGTGTGAATTCAGCCAACCTGATGCTATAGACAGAACCACCATCCCGTCTGTCTGTAGCAAAGACCCAAAAAACTAAGTAAAACAGATACAAACGTCAATCCTGGAACTTTTTTCCATCAAATGAAGGGGTAAGGAACTACGTCAAATACTGAATGAAAGAAGATATTGACAGAAAACAGAAAGCCAGGACAAACATGAAGGGAGGTCTCCTGTCAACAAATATGAACACTGTTGGCATCTTGAAGCACAGCCAGCAATGACCCAAAAGAGGGAAGATGGGAAAGCAACTTCACAGAGCTCACAACAGGATATAGAACACTTGGTAACCAGAAATACAAGCTTTTCCACACCTCACCCTTCTGCCCCACATGCCATTTCCCTCCCTTTGCTTGGGCCCCAGCCCAGAAGCCAAGGCTAGAGCATCCTTGACACTCAGGCACACCTCCACCCCAGACTCGCATTGCATGTCCTCTCCCACTACTCAACCAATGGCTGAAAGGTGGGAAGTAATCTTGTACCACACCCCGTCTGACACCCCCATCCATGTGGTGAGGAGCTGTGAATGCTCCCACACCTCTGGACCAACATCTGAAAGAAATAGCACCCACACAGTCCGCCTTCACCCACCTCATCAAATCAGTGTAGAAAGAAGTGGACTCACCCTGACTGCTGCTGCCCTGCACGACAGACAAGGTGTGTAAGAGCCTACCCACATTGACATCAAAAGAAAAGATAAATATAGGATGAAATAAAAAATATGGAATCAATAAATAAAGAAAATAAGAACTGAATGACTCAGAGACAGTAGGACAAGATGGCTCCAGCAAGTGAGCAAAATAAAGAATCAGATAAACTTCTGTTAGAAGAAAAGGCAGTGGAACTACCTGATGATTCAAAATACTAATATTTAGAGCTCTCTAAGACATTAGGAAAGAGATCAAGAAAAACACAGAAAAAAAAAGGTAAAAATACATAAAATCATGGAAAAAGAACAGATGAAACCCACAAAAACACAACCAAAATCAAGGAAAACAAACAGAAAAATATGGAAGAATTCAGGAAAATAATGCAAGAACAACTCATCACAATAAATCAACAATTAGAAACCATGCAAAAAAAGGCAACTAGAAATCAGAAAGATAACAAAAGTTCAGAAATAGACAACTCTACAGAAGGCTTTAGAAGCATATTTGAAACAATGGAAGAAAGAATCAGCAACATTGAAGACAAATATATGGACACCACTTTGAGGAAAAAATAGTGAAGAAAATGAAGAAAAATTAGGAATTTTAAGGGACACAATTAAGAACAAAAATTTTCACGTGATTGGAGTTTCAGAACAGGGGAGAAAGTAGAAAACACAGAGAAGATTGTTGAAGATTTGCTGACAGAAAACTTCCAAAATAGCATGAAAGATGAAAAACTGACCATCCAATATGCTCAAAGGACCCCTATAGGGTGGACTCCAAAAGCATGTAACCGCAATATATCATAATCACACTTGCCAAAACCAAAGACAGAAAGAATCCTGAAAGGAGCACTAGAAAAACAAAAAGTCACAAATGGGAAAAATAAGATTAAACTCTGATGACTTGGCAAAAACAGTTCAGGCAAGAAGGTGATGGGGATGACATATATAAAACCTTGAATTGATAAAACTGCCAACCAAGAATATATCCTGCAAACTCCACAATGTGATTGCAAAATTAGTACATATCCAGATAAACAGAAATTAAGGGAATTCTAAAAAAACCAAACCTAACTTAAAAGAAATATTACAGGGAGACTATCTGCTAGAGAACCAGCAACATCAGACAACAACCAGAGTCTAGGATGTAGGTCAGCATCAGCCAGATACCAACGTAGGTAAAGGACTCTCAATATTAAAACAAGGCTAAATACATGGAAAGGAAAACAGGAATGCCTATTAGTAAATGATGACAATGTCAAAACAATAAAAATGGAGAATAAATGGGACAGATATAGAACTTTCAGATGGAAAGGGATTCAAGGCAATATCAAGTAATAAATGACTGATTCTGACTTAGGAAGTTAAGGGTAAATTTCAAGGAAACCGCAAAGAAAGTTAACAAACCTAACCATGCTAATAAAAAAAGAAGAAACACATAAAGACTCATTAAAACAAAACCTATGATAATGAAAGAAAAGAAAATCCACAAACAAAAGGAACTCAGCACAGGAAAGTAAGAGGAACAAAGAAAACGTCAGCACGGCAAAAGAAAAGCACAACAAGACGGCAATAAACTCATACCTATGAAACCCTGGTGACATAGTGGTTAAGTGCTATGGCTGCTAACTAAAAGGTCAGCAGTTCAAATCTGCCAGGCCCTCCTTGCAAACTCTATGGGGCAGTTCTACTCTGTCTTATACTGTCAATACGAGTCGGAATCAACTTGACAGTGCTGGGGTTGCGTATCTATCGATAATCACACTGAATGTTAATGGCTTAAATGCACCCATAAAGAGACAGAGAGTGGCAGAATGGATTAAAAAGAATTCAACTATATGCTGTCTCCAAAAGACATATCATTGACACAAAGTCATAAACATACTAAAAATTAAAAGAAAGAAAAATATATCAAGCAAACAGTAACCAAAAAAGAGTAGGAGTAGCAATATTACTTTCATATAAAATAGACTTTACAGCGAAACTGATCATAAAGACAATAATGATTAAAATGACAATCAACCTAGAACACAAAACTTTAATAAATATCTATACACTCAATGACAGGGTTCCAAAATACATAAAACCAACTCTACAAGTACAGAAAAGAGAAATGTTCAGTTCCACAATAATAGTAGTAGACTTCAGCACATCACTCAATAGTGGGCAGAACATCTAGAAAGAAACACAGCAAAAATATGGAAGATCTAAAGGCCATGATCATCCAACTTTACCTCATAGACATATATAGAACACTCTACCAAGCGCCAGCAAAGTGTGCATTTTTTCCAATGCACATGAAACATTCTCCAAAATAGGCCACATTTTAGGCACAAAACAACCCTCAATAAAATCCAAACCATTAAAATAATACAAAACATTCTAATCACAACACCATAAAAGTAGAAATCAACAAGAAAAGAGCAAGGGAAAAAAAATCAAATACATGAAGATTGAATAACATCTGCCTTAAAAACCACTGGGTAATAGAAGAAATCTAAGAGGGAATCAAAAAATTCCTAGAATGAAATGAGAATGTAAACATATCATATCGAAGCCTTTGAGACACAGCAAAGGCAGTGTTCAGAGGTCAATTTATAGCAATAAATGTACACATCAGAATAGAAGAGCACACAAAAATTAAAATGTTAGCTCTATGACTTGAACAAATAGAAAGAGAACAGCAAAAAGAGGCCAGAGACAACAGAAAAAAGGAAGTAATAAAGATTACAGCAGAAATAAATGAAATATCAGAAAAAAAAAAAAGAGAGAAAGAAAGAATCAACAAGACCAAAACCTCGTTCTTTGAAAAGGTCAAAAACTCTGGCAAAGCATTGGACAAGCTGACAAAAGAAAAACAGGAGAGGAAGAGGAAACAAATGACACAAATAAGATGAGAAAAGAGACATTACAATAGACCTATCTAAAACAAAAAACATCACAATAGAATACTATGAAACATTGTACTCCCGCAAATTTGAGAAACTAGAGGAAATGGGCAGATTTCTACAAGCACACTACCTACCTAAACTCAGAAAAACTGATACAGAAAATCGGAAAAATGCATAACAAGAGAAGAGATTGAATGTGGTAAAAAATAAAAACTCCCAACAAAAAAACCCTGGCCTCAACTGCTTCACTGGAGAATTCTACCAAACATTCATTCAGAGAAGAGCTCACACCAGTACTATTCAAATTATTTCAAAGCATAGAAATGAAGGAAATCTCCCAAATTCATTCTATAAAGCCAGTATAACCCTGATACTAAAGCCAGGAAAATATACAAACTTAAAAAATGAAAATACAGACCAATATCTCTCATGAACATAAAAGCAAAAATGCACAGCAAAATTCTAGCCAAAAGTATTCAGCATCACTTTAAAAAGGTAATACACCACTACCACGTGAGAGTCATACCAGGTATGCAAGGATGGTTCAACATTAGAAAATCAATCAACGTAATCCATCGTATAAATAGAACAAAAGAAAAAATCACATGATAACACAGTTGACATTTGATAAAGCCCAACACTTATTCCTGATAAAAAACTCTCAATAAAATAGGAATAGTAGAGAAATTCCTCAACATAATAAAGGGCATCTATGCAAAACCAAAAGCCAACATCATTCTCAATGGAGAGAGGCTGAAAGCATTCCCCTTGAGAACATGAACAAGGCAAGGAGGCTTTTTATCACTACTCGTATTTAACATAGTACTGGAAGTCCTAGCTAGAGCAGTAAGAGAAGAAAAAGAAATAATGGCATCCAAATCAAAATGAATTGGTAAAACTCTCTCTATTTGCAAATGATATGATCCTACACATAGACAGCACCAAATATTCCATAACGAAACTACTGGAATAAGAAAATCTAAACAATATACTTTAAGGATACATACAGACATAATTAAACTATTTTTAACTATGATTAAAAAATTAGGATTGGGATTAATTCTGAGAAGATGTGGAAAAATGGCATCAGAGAAGGACGATCAGGTAGTTTCAGTGATATTGATAATCTAGGTAAAAGACTACAAGGTTTATAAATAATTGCATATGTTGCTGGGTATATGTGAAAAATTACACACTAAAATTTAAAAATAAGAAAAGTTCTAAAGTCTATGTTTTAGTTGGAAAAGTAAACTCTTGTTAAACATAGATAATGTTCCATACTACACTGAGAAAATTCTTTCTGCTTTCTGATTTTGGGATGTTCCTGGATGGGCGGTAGGCTGAAAAAAACTTCTTTTTTTTTTTTTTTACATAAAATTGAAAAAACAAAATTTTCTTTTTACCAAACAAATCATTACTAAGTCTCTACATAAAAAAAAAGCCTTTCAGTTTAATACAACTTTTAGGGAAAGTGCTGCTTATGCAAAATAACACATTTCTTTCCATATCTTCAATTTCATGGACATAAAATCAGAAGCTCTATCTAATCTTTTAAGAATCACAAAAAATGCACGTAATAACTAATGAGGAAAAATGTAAATATGTTTATAACTCAGATTAATATTATTTTCAAATCTAAAGTGAAAGAGTACTATCTGTCCTCTAATCAAGAACTCATGAGTTTTCTTCATCAACCACATCCCATCTATCAAACTTGCTCACTGATGGTGTCTCAAACCAAACACAACATCATGTCCCACTAAAATATGCAGAATTGCAAATGCACAGACATTGAACAGAGGAACAGAAGTAATCTTAAGCACAAAATGCATAGTGGAGCTTCAAAGTAGCTGTTGTGCTAATAAATAATGAACAGTAAAATTTTAAAACCATACTTTTGCCCTCAGAAATTTGTTCTAAGTATTGGTCAAATTGTTTTCTCATTAATTTGAATGACACAAAATTTTCCAAAGTAATTTGTTTTTTCTCTTTTTAAAAGAAAGTCCTGTTCTGGTATGTACTCAGAAAAACAAAATTACCATGTGAGCTTAGTTTTATTTTTATTTATTTATTTTCTAATTTTTATTGTGCTTTAAGCGAAATTTCACAAATCAAGTCAGACTCTCACACAAAAAACTTATATACACCTTGCTACATACTCCCAATTACTCTCCCCCGAGACAGCCCGCTCCCTCCCTCTACTTTCTCTTTTTGTGTCCATTTTGCCAGCTTCTAACCCCCTCTACCATCTCATCTCCCCTCCAGGCAGGAGATGCTAACGTAGTCTCAAGTGTCCACCTGATCCAAGAAGCTCACTCCTCACCAGCATCCCTCTCCAACCCATTGTCCAGTCCAATCCATGTCTGAAGAGTTGGCTTCGGGAATGGTTCCTGTCATGGGCCAACAGAAGGTCTGGGGACCATGACCACCGGGGTCCTTCTAGTCTCAGTCAGACCATTAAGTCTGGATTTTTTATGAGAATTTGGGTCTGCATCCCACTGCTCTCCTGCTCCCTCAGGGGTTCTCTGTTGTATTCCCTGTCAGGACAGTCATTGGTTATAGCTGGGCACCTTCTAGTTCTTCTGGTCTCAGGATGATGTAGTCTCTGGTTCATGTGGCCCTTTCTGTCTCCTGGGCTCGTAATTACCTTGTGTCTTTGGTGTTCTTCATTCTCCTTTGATCCAGGTGGATTGAGACTCATCGATGCATCTGAGATGGCCACTTGCTAGCATTTAAGACCCAAACACCAGTCTTCAAAGTGGGAAGCAGGATGTTTTCTTAATAGATTTTATTATGCCAATTCACTTAGATGTCCCCTGAAACCATGGTCCCCAGACCCCTGCCTGCCCTTGCTATGCAGGCCTTCGAAGCATTCAGTTTATTCAGGAAACTTCTTCGCATTTGGTTTAATCCAGTTGTGCTGACCTTGCCTGTATTGTGTGTTGTCTTTCCTGTCACCTAAAGTAGTTCCTATCTACTATCTACTTAGTGAATACCCCTCTCCCACCTTCCCTCCTACCCACCTCTCGTAACTGCAAAAGAATATTTTCTTCTCAGTTTAAACTATTTCTCAAGTTCTGATAATAGTGGTCTTATACAATATTTGTCCTTTTGCAACTGATTCATTTCACTCTGCATAATGCCTTCCAGGTTCCTCCGTGTTATGAAATGTTTCGCAGATTCCTCACTGTTCTTTATTGATGCGTAGTATTCCATTGTGTGAATATACCATAATTTTTTATCCATCATCCGTTGATGGGCACCTTGGTTGCTTCCATGTTTTTGCTATTGTAACCAGTGCTGCAATAAACATGGGTGTGCATATATCTGTTCATGTAAAGGCTCTTATTTCTCTACAATATATTCCGAGGAGTGGGATTGCTGGGTCATATGGTAGTTCTATTTCTAGCTTTTTAAGGAAGTGCCAAATCAATTTCCAAAGTGGTTGTACCATTTTACATTCCCACCAGCAGTGTATAAGTGATCCAATCTCTCCACAGCCTCCCCAACATTTATTGTTTTGTGTTTTTTGGATTAATGCCAGCCATGTTGGAGTAAGATGAAATATCATTGTGGTTTTGATTTGCATTTCTCTAACGGCTAATGACCATGAGCATTTCCTCATGTATCTGTTAGCTACCTGAATGTCTTTAGTGAAGTGTCTGTTCATATCATTTGCCCATTTTTTAATTGGGTTATTTTTCTTTTTATAGTTGATTTTTTGCAGTAATCATGTAGATTTTAGAGATCAGGTGCTGATGGGAAATGTCATAGCTAAAAACTTTTTCCCGGTCTGTAGGTAGTCTTTTTGCTCTTTTGGTGAAGTCTTTGGATGAGCATAAAAACAAAAACCACCCAGTGCCCTTGAGTTGGATGAGCATAGGTGTTTGAATTTCAGGAGCTCTTCCTCTGCATTCTTAACAATGTTTTGTATACTGTTTATGCCTTGTATTAGGGCTCCTAAGGTCGAGCAGCTAAAGCAAAAGGAAGAAATGATGAAGGAAAAAACTGAACAGAAGATTTCAAAGGACAGCTCCAGAAGACAATGTAAAGTATTATAATGACTTGTGCAAAGAGCTGGAGATGGAAAACCAAAAGAGAAGAACAAGCTTGGTTTTTCTCAAGCTGAAAGAACTGAAGAAAAAATTCAAGCCTCAAGTTGCAATACTGAAGGATTCCATGGGGAAAATATTAAACGGTGCAGGAAGCATCAAAAGAAGATGGAAGCAATACACAGAGTCATTATACCAAAATGAATTAGTCGATATTCAACCATCTCAAGAGGTGGCATATGATCAGGAACTGATGGTACTGAAGGAAGAAGTCTAAGCTGCTCTGAAGGCATTGGGGAAAAGCAATGTTCCAGGAATTGATGGAATATCAATTGAGATGTTTCAACAAACAGATGCAGCGCTGGAGGTGCTCACTCTTCTATGCCAAGAAATATGGAAGACAGCTTCCTGGCCAACTGACTGGGAGAGATACATATTTATGCCTATTCCCAAGAAAGCTGATCCAAACAAATGTGGAAATTATAGAACAATATCATTAATATCACAAGCAAGTAAAATTTTGCTGAAGATCATTCAAAAACGGAGGCAGCAGTATATCCACAGGGAACTGCCAGAAATTCAGGCCGGTTTCAGAAGAGGACGTGGAACCAGAAATATCATTGCCGATGTCAGATGGATCCTGGTTGAAAGCAGAGAATACCAGAAGGATGTTTACCTGTGTTTTATTGCCTATGCAAAGGCATTCGACTGTATGGATCATAACAAACTATGGATAACGCTGAGAAGAATGGGAATTCTAGAACGCTTAATTGTGCTCATGAGGAACTTTTACATAGATCAAGAGGGGGTTGTTCGGACAGAACAAGGGGATACTGATTGGTTAAGAGTCAGGAGAGGTGAGCATCAGGGTTGTATTCTTTCACCATATCTATTCAATCTATACGCTGAGGAAATAATCCGAGAGGCTGGACTATATAAAGAAAAACGGGCCTCTGGATTGGAGGAAGACTCATTAACAACCTGCGCTATGCAGATGACACAACCTTGTTTGCTGAAAGTGAAGAGGATTTGAAGCACTTACTAATGAAGATCAAAGACCACAGCCTTCAGTTTGGATTGCTGAATCGCATGGTAGTTCTATTTCCAGCTGTTTAAGGAAGCACCAAATCTATTTCCAAAGTGGTTGTACCATTTTAAAATTCTCACCAGCAGTGTATAAGTGTTCCAATCTCTCCACAGCCCTCCCCAACTTTTATTATTTTGTGTTTTTTGGATTAATGCCAGCCTTGTTGGAGTGAGATGAAATATCATTGTAGTTTTGATCTGCATTTCTCTAATGGCTAATGATCGCGAACATTTCCTCACATATCTCTTAGCTACCTGAATGTCTTCTTTATGAAGTGTCTATTCATATCTTTTGCTCATTTTTTAATTGGGTTATTTGTCTTTTTCCAGTTGAGTTTTTGCAGTATCATGTAGATTTTAGAGATCAGGCACTCATCAGAAATGTCATAGCTAAAAACATTTTCCCAGTCTGTAGATAGTCTTTTTACTCTTTTGGCGAAGTCTTTGGATGAGCATTTGTTGTTGCTGTTAGGTGGTGTTGAGTTGGTTTTGACTCATAGCGACCCTATGCACAACAGAATGAAACACTGCCGGTCCTTAGCCATCCTTACAATCGTTGTTATGCTTAAGCTCATTGTTGCAGCCACTGTGTCAATACACCTTGTTGAGGGTCTTCCTCTTTTCCACTGACCCTGTACTCTGCCAAGCATGATGTCCTTCTCCAGGGACTGATCCCTCCTGACAACATGTCCAAAGTACATAAGACGCAGTTTTGCCATCCTTGCCTCTAAGGAGCACTTCTTCTAAGACAGAATTGTTCGTTCTTTTGGCAGTCCATGGTATATTCAATATTCTTCAACAACACCACAATTCAAAAGCATCAACTTATTCACTGTCCAGCTTTCACATGCATATGATGTGGTCGAAAATACCATGGCTTGGGTCAGGCGCACCTTAGTCTTCAGGGTGACATCTTTGCTCTTCAACACTTTGAAGAGTTCATTTGCAGCAGATTTGCCCAATGCAATGCGTCTTTTGATTTCTTGACTGCTGCTTCCATGACTGTTGATTGTGGATCCAAGTAAAATGAATTCATTGTCAACTTCAATCTTTTCTCCATTCATCAAGATGTTGCTCATTGGTCCAGTTGTGAGGATTTTGGTTTTCTTTATGTTGCGGTGTAATCCATACTGAAGGCTGTGTTCTTTGATCTTCATTAGTAAGTGCTTCAGATCATCTTCACTTTCAGCAAGCAAGGTTGTGTCCATCTGCATAACACAGGTTGTTAATGAGTCTTCCTCCAATCCTGATGCCCCATTCTTCATATAACCCAGCTTCTCGGGTTATCTGCTCAGCATACAGATTAAATACATATGGTGAAAGAATACAACGCTGACGCACACTTTCAGTTGGGCCTGTTGTAATATTGCCCATCTCACTTCTTTTTCAGGTTATTTGCCTCCTCTCCTGTTTTTCTTTTGTCAGTTTCTGCCAAGTAGTCCAAGCTTATTCTTTTTGGCTCTCCTTTGTAAGTGACTTTTTGTTTATCCCTCCCTGCTCTTATAATTGGAAACCCTGGTGGCATAGTGGTTAAGTGCTACGGCCGCTAACCAGAGCGTCAGCAGTTCGAATCCGCCAGGCACCCCTTGGAAACTCTATGGGGCAGTTCTACTCTGTCCTATAGGGTCTCTATGAGTCAGAATCGACTCGACGGCACTGGGTTTTTTTGGGTTATAATTCTCTCTTTATCTTTGGTTTCGGCAAGTTTGATTATAATATGTCTTGGTGATATTCTCTTAAGATCTACCTTATGTGAAGTTCGATGAGCATCTTGGATAGATATCGTCTCATCTTTCACGATATAAGGGAGGTTTTCTGCCAAAGAATCTTCAACAATTCTCTCTGTATTTTCTGTTATGCCTCCCCTGTTCTGGTACTCCAATCACTTGTAGGTTATTTCTCTCGATAGAGTCCCACATGATTCTTAAGGTTCCTTCATTTTTTTAGTTCTTTTGTCTAGTTTTTCTTCAAATATATTAATGCCAATTTATTTATTTTCGAGTTCAGAAATTCTGGCTTCTACTTGCTGAGTTCTGCTCCTCTGACTTTCTATTGAGTTGTCTAATTCTGTAATTTTATTGTTAATCTTCTGAATTTCTGATTGGTGTCTGTCCATGGATTTTTCCAGTTTATTAAATTTTTCATTATGTTCCTGAATAATCCCTCTTATTTCTTCAATTGCATTATCTGTGTGTTCCTTGGCTTGCTCTGTGTATTTCCTCAATTCCTTACTGATGCCTCGAAGGGTTCTGTACATTAATGTTTTGTTTTCTGTCTCTGGTAATTCCAGGAATACACTTTCATCTAGAAGATCCCTGGATTCTTTGCTTTGAGAGCTTGTTGAGGTGATCATGGTCTGTTTCTTTATGTGACTCGATATTGACTGCTGTCTTCGAGCCATCTATAAGTATCAGTTTATTAGTTTATTTATTGTATTAGTTTATGCTTGCTTACTGTGTCGTAGGTTCTTGTTTTGTTTTGTTTTGATATACCCAAATGGGTTACTTGAGTGAGCTAGCTTGATTATTTTTGCCCTTGGAGTTCTGATGTCCTGAGTCCAGATGGCTAGAGCTGTTATGAGGTGTATCAGTCTAGAAACGTATTCACTTTTCTTGTATGAATTCAGCTCAGGTTTCCAGGTAGCTGACCATCAAGTGTGTGGTACAGGCTCTGTCCTACAGCCTTAGAGGGGAAGGGTGATTAGTGTATGTACCAGAATCTGATTGCAGGAGGGGGTCACACTCTGAACAAGGTAGAGGGCTGAGAACCAACCCACGAGTGCTTCTGACGAAAGTGCGTCCCTATTCCCTAGAGCGTGAAGTGGGTGGACTCTACAGATGGAATGTGGGCACCCAAAGTTTTTGGTTGTAAGGACTGGGAGGTACCAGTTATCCTTGGACCCCTGTCACGGGTGGCTGGGTGACCTGAGTGGAGCTACGAGTCCTTAGGTCCCTGATGTGGGTAGGTGAAGACCTTGTTTAATAGGCAGTTCATTTTCTAAGCTTGTCTTTGAAGCTCAGGGCTCCCAGCTTGTCACAAATATACTTGTTTCACTTTCTTTTTCTGGTCTTCGTTGTAAAAAGGGCTCGCTGGAAGTGCCTGTCTATTCTGCCATCTTGGCTCAGCCTCCTATTTTTATTTATAACATTAAAAATATATATGCCCTTTATCTAGCCTCCAGAATAACTCTATTAGTTTAATTCTAACCTCAAAGAGTAATTTATTCTACATTTTGGAAATCTTTACATTAATACAGTGAAGTATTCATGGAGAATCCATTGAATTGACTTAATCGTTCATTGTGATCATTTATTGCCTATTTCTTGCTTTAGAATTAGCAATGATATTTTCAGTATGGGTACACATTTTTACTCTACCTGTAGTTAACCTTTTACTTAAGATTTTTTCCATAGCATTTTTCATCTCAGAATTTCTCAAGGTGTATATCAGAGGATTCAACATGGGAGTGATAACTGTATACAGCACAGTCATGGATTTGTCAATGGGAAAGTTGGAAACAGGTCTAACATACAAGAAAATACAGGGGACAAAAAAGAGGACAACTACTGTGATGTGGGAGCTGCAGGTAGACAGGGCTTTGTGCCTCCCTTCCTGACTGTAAGTCTTCAGGGAGCTTAGGATGACCCCATAGGAGATTAGTAGAAGGATAAAAATTACCATACAGATGGCTCCATCATTGGCAACAACAGTGAGTCCTATAAAATAGGTGTCGGTGCAAGCAAGTTCCAATAATGGGTACATGTCACAGCTGAAGTGATCAATGACATTGGGGCCACAGAAGGGGAGGCTGTACACAAAGAGAAGTTGAACCAAAGAGTGTAAAAATCCTCCAACGCAGACCACCACCAGCAACAGAATGCAAACCTGTCGATTCATGATGGTCAAGTAATGCAGTGGCTTACAGATGGCCACATAGCGGTCATAGGCCATTGCCACCAGAAGAAAGACCTCAGTACCACCAGATAAGTGTCCTATGAAGAGCTGGCCCATGCAAGCTGGGAAGGAAATAGTCTTTTTATCACAGAGTAAGTCTAGAATCATTTTGGGCGAAATGGCAGTGGAATAAACAGCATCCATGAGTGACAGATAGGCAAGGAAGAAGTACATGGGAGAGCCAAGGGATGGGCTGACAATAACAGTCATGACAATGATCAGGTTGCCCACCATTGTGACAATGTAGATGAGCAGAAACATGACAAATAACACTTTTTGGCCCTCAGGATCCTGAGTGAGTCCCAGGAGGACAAATTCTGTTACATTGTTACTGTGTCCCATTTATTCTTCTGCAAGACCTGTTTCAGAGATGGGCGCTCAAGAGAACAAGCCTGTAATGAAATCATGAACATCACTATGAATATGTCCATTAGGTCATGGAGCACTTCAGTGTTACCCTTCTACAGTGGCTTATACATAATAAACGTTTAAGAATGTCTACTGAGGTTCTCTTCCAAAGATCCTAATATGTCTTCCTTTAACAATTCTACTTCTTTTCAGAAGACTGCATTGCGCCTATGAATAACAAGTTCTATCTCTAAATCTTAGTGGACCTTCTGTAGAGAAGATCAGTCAGAGGCCTAACAGACTTTCATTCATTTAATATTCCTTTTTTAAACATGACCGTGCTTGGTACAGAGGTTAGCAATGACAAAGAGGGAAAGGGTTTCTGCTCTCAAGAAACTTATTCTCTGGTGGTGAAGGTAAACTCTAAATTAATAAATTGAAATAGAATCAGTACTTAGAGTTGATAATATTTGTGATGAGTACCTTTACAGTGTAATCTATATAAAACAAAATAATAGCACCAAAAATAACCCCTCTTCAGGAATATGTCGTACATATTATGACATTCCACTATTAGAAGTGTGGGCCTTCCTGCCTCAAAGGTTGTTCAGTCTTTATGAATCTCTCACTAAATTTGAAGAGCCTGGACTTTGAAATGTATCAGATCACTATAAAATTATTTAGCACACTATTCCCTGTAGCAATTATTTGGGTATAGATTGCTCTTTTCTTAAGCATCCATAATCTTTTCTATTTCCTCTTTGCTTATTCCACAACTCTTAACACATTTCTACACTCTACTGACATACAGTCAGCACTTTAAGTTGGTAGGATTTGTGGTGAGTACCCTTACAATACGACCCATATTTGAAGCAAAAATTTTTGAACTGAAGTTAACTGACACATAACAATTACCAACTAGTACCTTAGCAGCCACTATTTTCATACCAATTGGGGGTAAACTGGGCAGTGATGGGGGAGAAAATAGACACTGTAAAGAAAGGTAGAAGACAGTGGAATGGGGTTTTGTATATAATGCTTCTTAGGCAATGAGAGTGGTCAAATTTAAGAACATCACTGACAAGATTCCAAAAAGGAACATACTCAAAGGAAAAGCCCAAACAGTGTAAGAAAATATGAGCTTTAGTCATTTTCTAAATTTAGTCACAAGTCTGACTCAATTTACTCACTGGAAAATAAAGGGTTTAAACAAGATGATCTTAGAATCCTTCCTAGACCAACTGTCTTTGATAAATGATACTATCAGTGAAAGCCCATCTTATTTTATTCTGCTGGGTACTTCTATTTGTATATTTTTAATTAAACAACAATCTCCAAGCTCGTTGATGTTACTTTAAAAATGCTAGCGAGTGTTGGAATTGGATCATTACTGTGGCCAAATATTGGGTAAGTTTTCCCACTGAGTGTGCGCCTTTGTACAGCCCAGGGCTTCCTTGAGGAGAGAGCACAGCACAGTGAAGACTAATGTGCACTACAGAGCAATACTGTCTGTATAGGAATTTCCCCTTCGCCAATTAATATCCCGGTGACCCTGAGCAACTTCATAAACCTCTTTGTGCCTCAGTTTCATAATTTGTGCATGGGGAAACCAATCGTATCTGTCTCTGAAGTTTTCGTGTGTGTGTTTTTACATGTAAAGGGCCTAGAGCACTCCCTGGATCCTGATGAAGAATCAAAAAATCATAGCTTTTTATTATTGTTCTTGAATGTTTCTTTATGGGCATTCGATCAGAACAAATCACCTGGATCTTTGTCACATTAGTAATAAGTGTATTACTTATAAAAAGAATATTATATACCTATAACTCACAGACACACAATTTTGGGCATAGAATAAAACTACATTTTAAGAATTATCTATTTTGTTACATATGTGTCATAATATCTACCTATCATGGTATGTATATTGATGACAGTTAAGCAGAAAAAAAGGAAAAACTTGTACCCATGCATCATATGGAGGCCTAAAGAGTAGAAAATGAAAGAAAAGAAGAATCAAATCAGGAAGCAGAGAAATTATATTTAAGAAATTAATATTCACAATAATAGGGGTATTAATGTGTTAAGTGGGGATAGCATTCTTATGAAATCTTCAGAAAGATTTCTTCTCGTGAAAGAATACTGGAAAGCCAACCTCTGAGGCTTCCTGAACTTACTCAGGAGGCTTCTTGGGAAACCACTACAAATAGACACAGAGCCCATCCTAGAAAATAAAGAGTAAAAAAAGAAAAGGAAATGAAAGCAAAAGAAGGGGAAAGGGGAGAATAGATGAAAAGATAAAAGAGGAGAAGAGAGAAGATGGGAGGAGAGGAGGGGAGAGAAGGAAAGAGAAAGAAAGGGAAGGAAAAGGAGAAAAAGAAAAGATTTTTCAATGGAAAAAAAAAAAAACAAAACATTGATTCCTCAGATTTCCGAGCACTTATGGTTAAAGACAAACCCAAGACAGAAGAGTACATATGTAGATTCAAACACAATCTTTAGGACTACTTATTGTTGCAGAAAATCATTGAATTACTAAACCTCAAATGTAGACAAGCTGATCTCATTTATTTTGATTTGGTTGAGAGAAAAGAACATGTGCAGAAGAATTTTGAGCTTTCTTTTAGAAACCAGCTGTAATGAGCACTCTATATGTCTAAGTGATTCAAGAGTTCTATCATTTTTGAAGCTGTAGATTAATAAAGGCACAGCTGTTGAAGAATATAGTGGTAAAGATAGTTTATATCTAAATCTTTTTTAACTACTTATTTTCTGCAAGGTCTAGTGCCCTTAATCTTAGTAATAATCAATGCTGGATTTCACTGAAATAAATATTCTATTGGCCAGCTAAGTTATTTACATGAAAGAAAATCAGTATGTAAAGTATCCAGTATAGTCTAATTCCTCAAAGATTTGATACTATAAAAACTAAAAGAATTAATACACTTTCAACTTAAACCACTAATTTACACCTTTCTAGAAAAAAAAATCATTTAACTTCTTTTTATAAGAGCATGGCTTTTTACAAAGAGAAATGAAAATTCCATAGTAACAGAAGTAACCTCTACAGTACATAACAATAACAGTTTTATGTCTCTCTAAGTGACAGTAGGCAAGGTACTTCCTGATTGCTAGTTTATTTTTGTATATATATAAATATGGTTGTCATAATTTTGTATATATACAAAAAGATATGTACGTAAAGTTGTCATAATTTTAAAATATTCACACTTAAAAGCACGTATCAAACTTCCAGACGTAACAGGCATTTTTTCTTTACACCTTGACACAGTTTTAAACCCTCTAGTTTAAATACGGAGCCTTGGTGGTACAGTGGTGAAGATCATGGCTCTTAACCAAAATGTTAGCAGTTTGAATCCACCAGCTGCTCCCTGGAAACCCAATGGGGCAGCTCTACTCTGTCTTGCAGGGTCCTTACGAGTTGGAATCTACTCGACTCGATGGTAATGGGTTTGGTTTTTTATTTAGTTCAAATACATATAAATTAATTATAAATCTTTATTAACATACCACATATCCTACGAACCAAGATGACAAACCTATTGGCTTACTTGTAATGCATAACATGCTTCTTTTGTTATCTGGCAAATGGACAGTAAATGTCTATCAGGATAAAATACTAAAGAAGAATAGACTGTGTATGGTCTAATTTATCTCTGTGTTTCTCTTGCTTAATTTTACAAATTCAAAATTAATATAAAGAAATGTATTTAAGAAATTAGGTATATTTCAATATATCATGTAAATTTTTAATGAGTGTCCTCTGTCAGATATTTCAAAAACTCACCTCTTGGTTCTTGTTCTTGGTCCTGAAAATCTGGGCTTCTTTCATTGAGAGTAATTGTAGATACCTCATGCATTTATTTATCTGCAATCACAGAAAATATGGCAATGTGTGGATGATCAGTGGATCTAGAAATAGTTCCAAGTGGTTACACTTTTCATACTGCCACACAAGCTGCCCATCATATCATTTTTTTTGTTTTCAGATAACTGTAGAAGTGTATGGGGATGCCTAAAACATGAAAACATTTAAAAATAATAGTAAACAGTTGAACGTTCCCACCTGTTGGGAAAATGTGCTGGAAGAACAATGAAAATCGTATGTTTGCATGACTGTAAAAACTGGGCAAATTAATGGAAATCAACCTGGCCAAGACTGTTATTTAGTGACGCAAACCAAAAAAAGGAAAAATCACTCAATTTAGTCATTTCAAATTTTCTCTTTTTAATTATCATGAAGCAAACAAAAATTACTTCTAGAATTTGGAGTAACAGTTATATCCCTAGTCATTAAATCTATACCTAACAAGGTAAAGGCTGTGATTTAACTTCCCAAAAAGACAATGACAGAGCTCTCTCACGAATAGAAGCAGAACTTTTCAGCAATTCAGTTGTTCAAAAAGCATATCCAAAGACAATTTCTTTCCTCATAAAAGAATGCCCCTATACCTCTCCAACCTCACTCCAGAAAATTGTGACCTTCCATAAATTCCTACAAGCAATGAGAATATGTATCAACAGAAAATATAACAGGAGAACATCTACAGGATTAGATGCCAATTAAAGAGTGTCTCCAGCCTGGACAGGGATTTGAGTTTTCAGAAGTCTCTTGGGTCATTCTATCAGTAAATAATTATTCCATTTATATGTGCAGACATAGTGTGTGGCTTTTTATATCATCACTGTTTTAAATGAAAGACAATGCAAGTTCGTTATAAATTAGTTTGTTAGAATATTTGGAACAAATTCATATGAAGTTACCTCTCCTGGACACTTCTCTTCCCTAGACAATCCTTAGAGGGAGAAGACAGGTCTTGCCAAGAAAAAGTAGCAGAAACCAAGTAATGAGAAATGTCTGTAATGTGAAGAGAAAATATTGATATAAAGTGAATAATAAATTATGAGTTTTATATTAGTAAGTCTTTAGATAAAGTGAAAGATATTTATCCCAAAATGAAGGGAGAACAAGCCCAAGATTCTCTTGCCTAACCATATTCCTAGCAGAGGAAGGCCTTACTCTGACTGTTAGAGGGTCTATAGCCAATAAATCCCTATGGCTCAGAGACAGAGAACATTGGGACTAAGTAAGTTTTTGAAATTTACCATCCAATTCTTGAAAAGACAGATAATCACAGTTCTTCAGTTCTGGACTGCAGTAGATGTTGTTGATCTAAGCCTGAATCTAGATCAGCTGGAACCATAATGATCTATTTGTCAAATACCATCAGCAAATGCTTTCATGAACAGTCACAACATGAAGATTTAACTCCCAATCCAAGAAGATGCATCTTAACTTAATCACTTCTTTTTCAGTTGGACCAAGGCTCAACTTGACTAGGATTTCAAACTGGCACCTTAACTTTGAGTGAGCTAAAATTTTACTTACATGTATGGACCCTTCAAACAAAATTGATACACTTTATCAACTAACCCTGAAGCTTGCTATAACCTTGATGCTTACAGTTATGATGACCAATTAATAAATATGCTTATACTTCAAAAAGGTTTTAGTTGAGTTTTCTTGTCATTTGCAACCAAAAGCATCCTAACTGAAACACCCTGATCTTAAATGTGTATATGAATTTAGGTTAGTTTTATGTTTGTGAGTATGTTTTTTGAGCAGTATCACTTGATTTTAATTTTTACAACATTAGAATCTGTCATATTATCAACAACAGTTCATTACTCTTTCAAAATTTAAATGCAATTTCCATATTGTTCTGCTTCCTAATGAACTTTTAGAATCGGAGTAAAGAAGTGAATATATATTTACATTTTTTCTTCAAGGATTGACTTAGGATACTATCACAATTCTGTGAGATAAAATTTAGACATGCTAGTACTCAAAGTAAGTTAATTCATTGCAATCTTTGGGCAGTCCATAGTATGTTAAATATCCTTTGCTAATACCACAATTCAAGTGTATCAATTCTTCTTTTGTCTTCTTTTTCTTTGTACGGCTTTTGCATTAGAGAGCCATAATCCTAGTGCTCAGATAACTTTGGAAATGTCTATTATATGAACATATGCAGATAGGGATACTGGCAGAAGCCGAATACTGCCACCCAGTGATGAACACTAAGACGTGGGATTCAAAAATTCCCTGATAGAGGGACAAGATGCATGCTATTTGTAGTGGAATTTCATTGGGCTTTCATAGAGACACAAGAAGATGACATCATGAGCACTCTTTTTATCATGGGTGATGTCAGAGGGTCATTCGCTAAAAGATTGAGCAGCATAACAAAATTCTTTAATAAAAACAAAATACTATGTACAGATGTATGGCAAAGAATGTGGCTCAGGGGAAGTCTATCATAGTCATAAGTAGAATTTTCAGAACAAAATGGAACCTCTGGCAAAGATTTCCATTTCTGTTGTTGCATGAAATGAATACAGCATTCATTTCCTGAAAGAAAAACCCTATGGGGCAATTCTACTCTGTTCTATAGGATCCCTATGAGTCAAAATCGGCAATGGGTTTTTTTGTTTGTTTGTTTGTTTAGGACCTTTTACAAGACCATGAAACACTATGAGCAAGAAGGAGATGGGATATTGAAAAATAACAAAGTCTTCATCAGAAATTTTAAATGACCTTGGAGGATAAATAAATCACCTTTATGAAAATATAACACCAAACAAAGCTGCTCTACTTCAGGAGATGATTTTCTGATTGGGAAAAGAAGCAAGATTGAGTCATTTTTCTGCCTATATGCCTTGTTCATTCACATTCTTTTTGCATGTTTAGCCAAACCTTAACATGCTAACCAATATAAGCAAAACTACATATTGAAAATATTTTGCAGGTATAAAAATAAATATACAGGCTTCTAAGTAATTTGAGCCATCTTTGTATGGGATATTTCATATTTCAAAATGTATTCTTCTGAAATCAGCAATGAACACTATTAATTGTGAAAAAAGGATTAGGTTTATTTAAAAAAGAGATATGAGAAAACCTTCCATCAACTAAAATAGATTTCTGGCATTAGCTGTAGCATAAGTCATCACATAGAACATAAATCTACAGACTCAAGAGAACTATACTACACCAAGAAAAGTGTGTATATTTTCTTAGGAAATGAAAATCTTAAAAATACATTTTCAACAAAATTAATCATTGGAGGTAACCTAATGAATATTTTGCATCATGCACAATCATGATGACATAAGGAAATATTTACCACAATTAAATCATTGTACACATCTTCCCTGTAATAGACGGGATAGCAATGGAATTCAGTGTTTTGCTATGCTTTGTTTTCCTGGAAGGGACAATTCTTTATTGAAAGTAGATGATGCATTTGCTTGTCCCCTCATTTTCTTTTTCTGGTAGAGAGCTTCTTCATGGAATTTTTCATTTCCACATTTCTCAGAGTATGGATAAAGAGATTCAACATAGGGGTGAAAACAATGCAAAACACAGCCAAGAATTTATCAATGGATAAGGTGGAAGGAGGTTTCACATACAGAAAAATACAAGGGACAAAGAAGATGACTAGCACAGTGATGTGGGAGCCACACATGGATAAGGCTTTGCGCTTCCATCCCTGATTAAGGTTCTTCAGGGACTGAAGAATGACTCCATAGATGAGTGACATCATAAAAATGACCACACATACTGCCCCGTCACTGGCGATCACGGTGAGACCAATGACATAGGTTTCAGTGCAGGCAGGTTTTAATAAAGGGTACATGTCACAACAGAAGTGGTCAGTGATGTTGGGACCACAGAAGGGAAGGTTGTAAACAAAGAGAAGGTGAGCTACAGCATGCACAAAACCTCCAACCCAAGTCACCAGCAGCAGCAGAACACTCAACCGTTGGTTCATGATCATCATATAACCCAGGGGTTGGCAGATAGCCACGCAGCGGTCATAGGCCATGACCACCAGAAGTAAAATCTCAGAACCACCAAATAAGTGTCCTATAAAAAGCTGGGTCAGGCAAGCTTAGAAAGTGATGGTTTTCTTCTCATAGAGTAAATCTATAATCCTATTTGGGGTAACTGTAGTAGAATAAACAGCATCCATAAATGGTCAGTAGCCAAGAAAGAAGTGCATACTGGTATCCAGTGTTGGGCTGACCACCACAGTCAAGACAATAAGTAGGTTGCCCACTATTGTCACAATGTAGATGAGCAAGAACACAACAAATAATATTTTCTGGCCTTGGAGACTCTGAGTGAGCCCCAAGAGGACAAACTCAGTCACACTGTTCTGTTGTTCCATATATTCTTCTATCTGTCCTTATTTCAGACTTCAGGACAAATTTACCTGTAAATAAAATGGCAACTAGTGACTTTATGAAATCTCCATATAATTTATTTATTCATGCAACAAATAGGCATTATGATTTATCAGTTTCAGCCCTGTACACTATTTCAGGAATATAAGGCTGATTAAAATATGGTCCATAACCTCAGCAATCTTATCAAGTAATGAAAGACAAACAAGTGTTTTGAAACAAATGGGAAAAAAGCAGACTATGAAGTAATTAGGGTTACCACATGAACTCGAGACATCTGGTAGAAAACAAAATTGTGTAGTATTTATAAAAATCAAATATAAATACAATAAAGTTTTAATATAAAAGTAAAGGAAGATTTACTTAATATTCACTTTCATGTTAGTAAATGAGATGTTTTTCTGCATGCTAGGAATGGCAGAATCTTTTTAACTAATAACTGAAATCCCCAATGGACATATTTCACAATTTTGAAAATTGTTACTGACAAGGCACTACTGAGCAACAAAGAAATAAGCATAAAACTATGTATAATACTATTATAAAACAAAATAAAAATAATCATATGAGCATGAATAAAACATGGAAAGATACAATTTTTGTTTTAAACAGTTTACTTTTTTGTTGGTGCTGTGTGTGCAGGAGTAAAAAAGATGAGAGAAGAGATTCCAAGGAAAAAAGAAAACATCACACAAACACACACGCATACACGAACTATATCATAAATATCTTCAATGTTAACCAACCCTGATTTCTCTTAAAATAATCCTAGTAATGAGATTCAGTCACTTTTGAAATTCCTATTGACATTTGCTTCAATATCTGACATCATAATTCTGCTGGATCTGCTCTTCACAATACATGAATTTTCTGTTTCTTTTTTTTTTTATGACCAAACCCTCTGTGTGTGCACTAGATCCCATCTCTTTATCACTCTTAAAATAGTCCTTCTGTAATAGTCCCCTCCATTTCCTACAGTAACAATTTTCCTCTCTATATTTATACAGTGTAGTATCTCCTTTGTTTACATAATTAACCCATGTACTCCACATCTATTTCAAGCAAGCAACCCAATTCTCTGCTCTTCTTTATAAAAACTGCTTCTATTTGCTAAGTCTACTGATCAATTTCCATCCTCTTCTTACCCAACCTATGTCTGCTACAAATTGAAGTAATAACCTGCTTGCATAAGTGTCATCTTAGGTCCTTGAAAGTCACTCATTCAAGGCTTACAGATTTACATTATGCTCTAATTATTAAATTACAGAGCAATTCCGTTGATCCTATATGAGATTTACAAATCTCTGTTAGAATAACCCCCAAATACCCTTGAAATTAGTTTCTAAGAATACTGATCTTAGAGGAGGTAAATGTACTCTAGATCTTTACACTGTGAAAATATTCAAAAGGGTATTACGGAATTAAGTCAACCTGCATATTTTTATCCATGACAAACGTTCTCTAACATGGCTCATTATCAAAATCACTAAGGAGAACTTTTAAAAGACTAAGACTTTCCAAATCACACTATGAATGTACTCCTGCATAATATAAACCCTAGTGAAGACTCTTATGTGTAAAAACACTTCCTGGGTTACCTGCATAATAAAACAGTCATTCAGTCCAAGTTCTGGATTGTTGTTCCTTCTCCCTTGTCCTGAAAGATAACAGCCTCATATACTGATGCCATCTCTGTGAACACAGAGAATAAGACAGTACATGCACCATCACCTGAACTAAAAATGTTTCTCTGTGGCCAAACTTTCCATGCTTCAGGAAGTCTGTCTCAATCTTTCATAAAATGCTTACCTTTTAAATTACTGGGACTTCTAATAGAAATATCAAAATTGTCCCCTAACCAAAAGAAGTCTGAATCTTCAATATAAGCAAACAGAGCCAAAAACCCAAATGCTGGCATAATTTGTTCTAAAAATTCAAGTGTTAAATAAGTGGTATGATGCTAAAAAAATAAAAAGTAAATTTTGTGGGAGAGAGGACTGAGAATAGTTTAGAAAAATATTTTGCATTTTGTGGTTTAGAAGTAAAATAGCCCTTAAAACACTTTGATACTCAATCTGTTATACTGGTCTGAGTTCTTACAACATAGTTAAACTTTGATTTGCCTGAAGGATGGAGAATAATCTCATTTTGATATTTCATTATGCTTTTGGGTGCAACATTTTAATTCCTGAAAAAAAAAACTGCCATGTAAATACTCACATAGGCAGTCTATGTGGCAAGTTAAGAGATTTTGGGCATTTTATTTACATTTGAACTACAACAAATTTTGTCAACTCATTTAATTGATGCATCTCAAAGGGTGACGCTTCCATCATTAAATTCATTGGAACCTTAATCATAATTCTGAGAGTAGGTTCTGCATCTCACAGATACTACGAGAATAATCACCCATGTAAAATAGGACTTACAGGACCAGGTCCTCAGGGGAGAAAAATCACAAAAGTATAACCTGAGGTCAAATTATCCAAAAGGAGGAGTCCAGATTGGGAAGAATTTAAATAAGTAAAAATTCTTGTTTTTAAATCATGACCTTCAAAATAGGCAAACATTTTGAATGTGTAATTTTAAGTTATACCTTTGCAGAGGACATCTGAACTCACTCCCACTGGACAAAGAATATTGATTTCAGAACAAATCATTGAAAGTTTAATTCAAATATATGTAAAGCAGGGTTCTCACCTGTTATGGATTGAATTGTGTTCCTCACAAACATAAGTTGAAGCCCAAACACTTATGCTTGTGAATGTGACTCTCTTTGTAAATAGGGTCTATGAAGATGTTATCAATTAGATTAATATGAGATTGCATTGGAATAGGGTGGGTCACACTGGTGCTCTTATAAAAGAGAAGATACACAGAGACAAAGAGAGAGAGATGAAGGACGCCATGTGATGCTGCAGTAGAAACTCAGTAATTCCTGGCGCTATTAGGAGCGTGGAGAGAAGAGTAGAACAGATCTGCATCAAAGCCTCAGAAGGAATCAAAATAGCTGACACCCTGATGCTGAACCACCACCTCCAAAACTGAGACTAACTTTCTGTTGTTTAAAGTCATCTACTTTGCCGAATTTTGTTATGGCAGTCCTAGGAAAGTAATATATCACACTAGCAGTAAGAGTCTTGACTTTGTCACAGAGTCTCAGACAGGCAAATTGGTAAAATCTGTATTGAACGTGAAAAAGAAGAAGCATAAAAAAATTAAAAGAATAGCTTGAAATCTAGGAACTCCGAGTCTTATCACGCAGCCCTCTCTGAGGAAAACATTACCAACTGTTTCTTTTTACAAAAAGCTTCAAGGAACTCTGTTCCTATGAGAGGAGGAAATTCCATCACTTGGAAATAGTCACAAAGAGAAAGAAAATTTGTAGAAATTGTAGAGTTCTGGTTACCTTCTTTATATTTTCTCCCCTCTTCACCTCAGTGTTAGACCTTATATTTCCAGGGAAATCAATAGTCCCAGATTAAAAAAAAAATTAAATTTCCCAGCATTCTTTGAAAATCAAGGTAGCCTATAAGATACAAGTTAAAGTCATTAAGTGAGACATGCAGGAAGTGAAATGATTCAACTGGAAGCCAAACTCCTTTTTACCCTTCCTCCTTGAAGCTTCCCTAGATCTCAGACAAGTTGTTCAGAGCTCCAACAGCCATCCTGTTACAACGAGCATACCACAAGAGTGGAAGTCAAGAGATTGGGAGGTGAGAGTCCTTCTACTCTATTCTTTTTCAAGATTGCTTAGGCAATTAAGAGCGCTTGGCAGTTCCATATATATTTGAAAATCGATGTTTTCATTTCTGTAAAGAAGGCTGTTGAAATTTTGGGAAGGGGACGTTTTCTGGAATTTATAAACTGCTTTAGATGGTATTGACATCTTGACAATACTGAGTACTCCAATCCAGGAGCATGAAATATCCTTCCATTTATTTAAGTCATGTTTAAGCAATTTTAGTACTCTTTTACACCTTTCTGTGTACAAGTCTTCTTAAAATTATTCCTAGGAATTATGTTATTTTAGATGATATTGAAAAAGGGAATTTTTGTCTTTAATTCCTCTTTACTATGTTCATTACTGATACAGAAAAACTCAACTTACATGCATGAGCACAAGAAAATTTTTCCCAGAGATAATCTTAAAGTTTTAAATCTTAAACCAAAACTATGCCCTGGAGTCTTCTTCGAACCACAGAATAGATCATTTTAATTATTAAATTACCTCTGCTTTGAGTATTGTGGTCTTTTAAAGAATGATCTATGTGAGATCAAATTTAGAAATGGCAACTCAAAACATTGGATGGGAAACTTAAGCAGCAGTTAGTTTAAGATAATGGTAATAGAATAATGTGGAAATGGTAACTAGGAAGTAAGGTAGCACGATCTGAATAATGTAACTAATGTCACTGAAAGGTACATGTAGAAAAAATTAAAATGAGGTATCTTTGGCTCAGTATACTTTCTCCAAAATAAAGAAACTTAAAAAAGTAAAATAACATGGAAGTCAAGCGTTAATAATTGCTGAGTAGAAGAATTCAGTGTCCATAAGCATTTGAAAATAAATTTAGTCGCCTACTCTGTATTTCATTTATAGAGAGAAAATTCAAACTCTACCTTGTTAAGGTCACAGTTCTTTTAGATCTTTGTTCCTAGCAGCCCACAAGCCATCTTAATTGCACTTGAGAATGTGTGCTGAAGGATTCTGTGGCATGTCCCAGTTCTCCTTCAGGCTACTCAGTTGTGACAGCAAAGAAAATTGCTACATACATCGATGGTTCCCCACTATATAATTTCCCTGTGTAAAAATCTCTATTGTCAAAAATCACACAGGTCTGTCTATCTAAAAGTCAAAACACTTAGCTCAAGTTTTTAAACATTTCATAAAATTTTATTAGCCAATATCCATAAAAGGTTGCTTAAATTGACAATTACCTGTATTTCATTCTGAAGAAATTAATATTTTTATATTGGAATATAATTCCATTTTGGAATTCATTTTAAGGAAATGATAAAAAATTCACTGCAATTTATACTGCAAGAAGAATATGCATACAATTATCTCTTAACATTAAATTGGATTATAAAAGTCAGCCCAAATTCCTATAATAATTCTAAAACTGGAAGTTATACTTTGTAGAAAAAAATTCTGGTAATGATCTTCTGACTCTAAAGCTTTATAATAACCAATAAAGATAAAAGTAAAGTGATAGTATGGCAATAGAGAAGAGAAAGGAAATGTGGGACTATTCTATTTATCACAAAGTCCTCGTAGAACATTCACCAAAATAGACAATATTCTAGCACAAACAAGTTGCAATACATTTCAGAGGACTTATATCATACAAAAATATGTGTAATAATAACATTCAACTAGAAAATTTGATTTAAAAAGTAACTATACACTCACCAATTATTTACAAATTAAAAAACACAGTTCTTAATAAGCTATGGATTGAAGAAAAATTGCAATGAAAATGAGAATATATGATGTACTGTAATATAATAAAAAATACTAAAATTTGTTGGATGCGGCTTAGCACTTATAGGAAAATATATAGCTTTAATTGCAAGTATTAGAAAACAGGAAAGGTTATAAAAAAATCAGCTAGCTACTATCTCAAGAAGCTAGAAAGGAAAGAGCAAAATAAACCTGGACAATATTGTAGAATTGAAACAGTAAATTTAAAAGAAAATCATTAACATAGAAAAAAATTTAAACATAGAGAAAATATATAAAACTAAAACCCACTGCTGTCGAGTCGATTCTGACTCATAGCGACCCTACAGGACAGAGTAGAACTGCCCCACAGAGTTTCCAAGGAGCACCCGGTGGATTTCAACTGCCTACCTCTTGGTTAGCAGCCGTAGCAATTAACCACTATGCCACCGTCAGATAAAATTAGGAGTTGGTTTTTGACAAGACTAAGAAAATGAATGTATCCAGCAAAATGAATTAAAAAAAAAGAGGAAAAGCAAACTGTGAGATTTGATAGAGAAAAAAGTGCCATCACTGCAGATTCTTTTATTCTAAGAAGGTAATAAAATGATATTATGCATAAATAGTTTTGCCAACTGAGAAGTGGAGGAAATCTTTGAAAAATATAACTTTCTGAATGCACAATTAAAAATCATAATAACACGATACCTGTTAAATGATACTTTAATTTCTCCCCCCCCCCGAAAAAAATCCATTCACATATACCTTTATCAATGAATTCTAATCAGCATTTCAGCAAAAAATCCTTTTGGGACAAAAGAAAATTAAAATACTTTCAAACTAATTTTCTACACACAGCATAACTCTTAAGCAAAGATAAAAAAAGGAGTTACAAGATTTTGCAAAAATTCAATGTAGCCTCAAAATTTTTCAAATATTATTTAGCAATTCAAATACAGCCATGTATTTTTTAAAAAATCTAATATGGCAAAATAGGTTTTATTTTAAGAATATATGTTTGAAATAAATTAATGTAATTCAATTGACTACAGGAAGGACCATAGCCTTTCGCTTGCCACGCTTTTGAAAAGTACTGTCTATTTTGGTTATCTTGCATTCTCTCCCGTTGTATGTCGTGCATGGGGAAGAGAGAACATGACTCCAGTTCATGTATCTTTAAATACAGAAAAACAATAATATGGGGGCTGTACGAAATGAACTGTACCCAACAATCCTAATCCATACCTGATATGGACTCAAAAATTAAGGTCCTTAACTTCAAGCTGATGCCCTCATGGGATAGATGTTGGTGACGAGGATGAGTGTACCTTGCCTGTGTGAGTACGTGTGTTATTGTGACCATACTTGCAGTGGTACTAATTGTACTTCTAAAGGTAGACACAACATCTTCTATCTCATGCTTTTCTGCATGTTATATTACCAACAACCCAAAGATATATTGTCAATTTCTTCACCCTTATCAATCCGGACAAGTCTATGGTTGGTTGAATACTAGAATATGACAGAATGTTGAGCCTTTTGGGGGTTAGCCCTTACCTAACCTGGCAACTTCTGCCTTCTCCCTCTGAAAGGCATGAGTAGCCATTTTAGGAGTCTAACAAGCTCGCTGGAGAAATCTTCTCTACGTAGGTCTACATGGAGAAGAAAAGGGTTCCACCAGAGCCCAGTCTTCAAGCCATTCTTGCAAGAGCACTATTCGTATGAGCGAAGTTATATTAGCCCCACTGTAAGTACAGCCATTAGTAGAATATCAAACATTGAACTAGCTCCATGCCATATGGAGCAAAATTGATCAATCAAGTTCTGCCTAAATTTCTAACCCGACAAAAAATGTGAGGTATATATATATGGTTTTTTAAGCCACTAAGTTTTAGGGTAGTTGGTGATGCATCAATGCATAACTGGAACAGGAGAAATGAGTAAAGAGATTCTAAAATATATATTAAAATGAAAAGGTCCTGCAGCTACAATAATCTTGAAAATAAAAATGGTAGAACAACACTACATGATTTTAGGATTTAGTACAAAACAAATGTAATTAATACTCTGTTATGCTGTTGCACAATTAGACAAATAGTTGAACAAAATTGACCGCAGAGTCTAGAAATAGAACCACACATACATGCTCGTGTATTTTCAACAAAGTTTCATTAAATTCAATAGGGAAGAGAAAGACTTTCAAGGAATGCATATTCGAACAACTGGATATCCATATTAAAAAAAGAATCACGTGAACCCAGCCTATATTACATCCTAGACAGATGCACCATGCCATCTCTCTGTAGAAATGACCCAAAAAAACTGAGGAAAACAGATGCAAACATCAATCCTGGAACTTCAACCATCAAAGGAAGGGATAAGGAATTAGGTCAAATGCTGTATGCAAGAAGATATTGACAGAAAACAGGGAACTAGGAGAGACATGAAGTGGAGGTCCCCAGTCAAATAATATGGAACTGTGTTGACATCTTAAAGCACACCAAACAATGACCCCAGACGGGGAAGACAGGAAGCAACTCCAAGGAGCTCACAACAGGTTACAGAACACTTCATAACCAGAAAAACAAGCTTTTTCACACCTCACCTTTCTGCCCCATATGCTGCTTCCCCCCCTTTACCTGGGCCCCATCCCAGCTGCCAAGGCTAGAGCATCCCTGACATTCAGGCAAACCTCCACCCCAGACTCCCATTGCACGTGCCTTCCCACCACTAGACCAACAGCCAAATGGTGGCAAGTGAGCCTGTACCACAACCCATCTGACACCCCATCCATCTGGTGAGAGGCTGTGAATGTTCCCACACTTCTGGACAACATCAGAAGGCAAATAGCACCCACCCAGACCACCTTTACCCACCTCACCAAATCAGTGTAGAAAGAAGTGGGCTCACCCTGCCTGCTGCTCCTCTGCCCACCAGACAAGGTGGTGAGAGCTATTATGCCCACAACAAGCAAGCAGAAAGCAAGCCCAACCTACCCACTTTGACATCAAAACAAAAGAGAAAAAACAGGATGAAACAAACAAATATACAATCAATAAATTAAATAAGAACTTAAAGTCTCAGAGAGAGCAGGACAAGATGGCTCCCGCAAGTAACCAAAATAAAGAATCAGATAAAGTTCCAGTAGAAGAAAAGCAGTGGAACTACATGATAATTCAAAATACTAGTACTTACAGCTTTCCAAGACATTAGGGAGGAGATTTAAAAAAAAAAAAAGGAAAAAATACATAAAATCATGAAAAAAAAAAGATGAAACCAACGATAACATAGCCAAAAGAAGAGAAAACACAGACAAGAATATAGAAGAATTCAGGAAAATAATATAAGAACAAAACATCACAATGAATAATTAGAAATCATGCAAAAAAGACAACTAGAAATCAGAAAGATACAGAAATAGACAACTCAATAGAAGGTTCAGAAATAGACAACTCAATAGAAGTCTTTAGAAGCAAATTTGAAACAATAGAAGACAGAATCAGTGATATTGAAGACAAATATATGGACACCACTTTGAGGAAAAATTAGAGAAAACAATGAAGAAAAATTAAGAATTATGTGGGACACAATCAAGATAAAAAATGTAACATGATTGGATTTCCAGAGCAAGGGTAGAAAGTGGAAAACACAGAGAAGATTGTTGAAGATGTGCTGACAGAAAACTTCCAAAATAGCATGAAAGAAGAAAAACTAACCATCCAATAAGCTCAAAGAACAATAAAGGATGGACTCCAAAAGAAAGTCACCATGATATATTATAATTACACTTGCCAAAACCAAATACAAAGAAAGAATCCTGAAAGGAGCACTAGAAAAACAAAAAGTCACTTACAAAGAGGAAAAATAAGATTAAACTCTAATTACTTGGCAAGAACAATCCAGGCAAGAAGGTGATGAGGTGACAGATATATAACCTTGAATTAATAAAACTACCTACCAAGAGTAATATATCCTGCAAAACTCTCCAGTAAAATACCAAAATTAGTTCTTATCCAGGTGAACAGAAATTCAGGGAATTCTAAAAAACCAAACCAAACTTACAAGAAATATTAAAGTGACACCTTTTGTTAGAGAACCAACATCAGACAACAACCAGAGTCTAGGACATAGGTCAGTATCAGCCAGATACCAACCTAGGTAAAGAACTCTCAATAATAAAACAAAGCTAAAGACTCTTTTTTTTTAAAGACTCAGAACGGAAAACAGAAACGTCAATCAGTAAACGACAACAATGTCGAAACAATAAAAAGGAGAATAAATGAGGTACGTATAGAACATTTGGATGGAAACAATGTCAAGGCAATGTCAAGTAATAAACAACTGATTCAGAGTTAGGAAGATAAGGGTTAATTTCAAGGAAACCACAAAGAAAGTTAACAAACCTAACCATCCAAATAAAAAAAAGAAGAAACACATAAAGACTCGGTAAACACAAAATCTATAATAATGAAAGAAAAGAAAGGAAAATCCACAAACAAAAGGAACTCAGCACAGGAAAGTAGGAAGAACAAAAAAAAACATAAGAAAAACACAGTATGACAGCAATAAACTCATACCCATCAATCAATAATTACACGGAATATAAATTGGTTAAATGCATCCATAAAGAGACAGAGGATGGCAGAACGAATTTTTAAAAAAAGATTCATCAGTGTACTGTCTACAAGAGACATATCATTAACAAAATGACATAAATATACTAAACATAAAAAGACAGAAAAAATACATCAAGCAAACAGTAACCAAAAAGGGTAGGAGTGCCAATATTACTCTCAGATAAAATAAACTTTAAGGCAAAGTCAATCATAAAGACAAGGGAGTACATTATATAATGATTGAAATGACAATCAAATATGTATACACTCAATGACAGGGTTCCAAAATACATAAAACAAACTCTAAGAGCAAGGAGAAGAGAAATACTTAGTTCCACAATAATAGTAGAAGACTTCAACACACCGCTGTATAAAGGACAAAACATCTAGAAACAGCAAAAATACAGCTCTAAAGGCCATGATCACTGAACTTGACCTCATAGACATGTATAGAACACTCCACCAAACAGCAGCAAAGTGTGCATTTTTTCCAATGCACATGAAACATTCTCGAGAATAGGCCACATTTTAGGATAAAAAAACCCTCGATAAAATCTAAAACATTAAAATAATAGAAAACATTCTCTGTAATCCCAACACCATAAAAGTAGACATCAACAAGAATAGCAAGGGAAAAAATCAAATACATGAAACCTGAATGACATCTTGCTTAAAAACCACTGGCTAATGGAAGAAATCAAACAGGGAATCAAAAAATTCCTAGAATCAAATGAGAATGTAAACATATCATACCGAACCATTTGAGAAACAGCAAAGGCAGTGTTCAGAGGTCAATTTATAGCAATAAATGTACACATCAAAATAGAAAACACCAAAATCAAAATGTTAGCTGTACAACTCGAACAAATAGAAAGGGAATAGCAAAAAGAGGTCACAGTCAACAGAAGAAAAGAAATAGTATAGACCAGAAATAAATGAAATATCAGAAAAAAAAAGAAAGAATCAACAAGACCAAAAGTTTGTTCTTTGAAACAATAAAAAATTCAGCAAACCATTGGACAAGCTGACAAAAGAAAAACAGGAGAGGAAAGAAATAACCCAAAGAAGATGAGAAAAGAGACATTACAACAAACCTAACTAAAATAAAGAAGATCATAACAGAATACTATGAAAAATTGTAACCCAACAAATTTGAGAAACTAGAGGAAATGGATGAATTTCTAGAAACACACTACCTATCTAAATGAACAAAAACTGAGATAGAAAATCTGAAAAATGTGTAACAAGAGATAGAATGAGGTAAAAAAAAAAAAAAAAAAAAAAAAAAAAAATTCCAACAAATAAAAGCCCTGGCCTGGACAGTTTCACTGGAGAATTCTACCAAATATTCGAGAAGAGCTCACACCAGTACTATTTATTCAAACTATTTCAGAGCAAAGAAATGAAGGAAACCTCCCAAATTCATTCTATAAAACCAGTGAAACCCTGGTACCAAAGCCAGGAAAACACATACATTTAAAATATATAACAGTACAGACCAAATTTTATCTCTCATGTACATAAAAGAAAAATGCTTAACCAAATTCTAGCCGATAGAACTCACCATCATATTAAAAAAGTAATACACTACTACCAAGTGGGATTCATACCAGGTATACAAGGATGGTTCAACATTGGAAAATCAATCAACATAGATGGTTCAACATTGGAAAATCAATCAACATATTCCATCATACCAATAGGACTAAAGAAAAAAATCGCATGGTAACACAATTGACATTTGATAAAGCCCAACACTCCTGATAAAAACTCTCAATAAAATAGGAAAGTAGAGAAATTCCTCAACATAATAAAGGGCATCTATACAAAACCAAAAGCCAACATCATTCTCAATGGAGAGAGGCTGAAAGCATTCCCCCTGAGGACACAAACAAGACATGGAGGCCCTTTATCACCACTCCTATTTAACCTAGTTCTTGAAGTCCTAGCTAGAGCAATAAGGCAAGAAAAAGAAATAATGGCATATAAATTGAAAATGAATTGGTAAAACTATCCCTATTCACAGATGATATGATCCTACACATAGACAACACCAAATATTCCATAAGGAAACTACTAGAATAAGAAAGTCTAGACAATATGCTTTATGGATACATACATAGTTAAACTATTTTTAACTATGATTAAAAAATTAGGAATGGGATTGCTTCTGAGAAGAGGTGGAAAATGGCATCAGAGAGGCCCAATCAGGTAGTTTCAACGATTTCGATAATATACTAGGTAAGAGGCTACAAGATTTATAAAGAATTGCATATGTTGTTGGATATAGATGAAAAATTATACACTAAAACTTAAAAATATAAGTTCCAAAATCTTTCTTTTAGTTAGAAAAGCAAACTCTTTTTAAGCATAGATAATGTTCCATATTACACTGAGAAAATTCTTTCTGCTTTCTGGTTTTGGGCAGTTTCTGGATGGGCTGTAGGCTGAGAAAAAAAATTTTTTTAATAAAATTGAAAAAAACAAAATTTTGTTTTTACCAAAACAGATCATCACTAAGTCTCTCTACATAAAAAATATTTAAGTTTAATACAACTTTTAGGAAACATGCTGCTGATGCAAAATAACACATTTCTTTCCATATCTTCAATTTCATGAAGATAAAATCAGCAGCTCTATCTAATCTTTTCAGAATCAGAAAAAATGCACGTAATAACTAATGAGGAAAATATAAATATGTTTATAACTTAGATTAGTGTTATTTTTAAATCCAAAGTGAAAGAGTAGTATCTGACCTCTAATCAAGACTTAGAAAGAGTTTTCTTCATCAACCCCATCCCATCTATCAAAATTGTTCACTGATGGTGTCTCAAAACAAACACAATATCATATCCCACTAAAATGTGCAGAATTATAAATACATAGACATTGCCCAGAGGAACAGAAATAATCTTAAACACAAAATGCATAGTGGAGCTAAAAAAAGCTGTTGTGCTCATAGAATTATGAACCATAAAATTTTAAAAACACACCCTTGGCCTCAAAAATTTGTTCTAAGTATTGGCCAAATTGTTTTCTCATTAATTGGGATGATAGGAAATTTTCAAATGTAACCTGTTTTTTTTTTTTTTTGTCTTTTTAAAAGGAAAAAAATTTTTTCTAAGTTCTGCTTCAGTATATACTGAGAAAAATAAAATTATAATGTGAGCTTAGTTTTATTTTTATTTATAACAGGAAAAATACTTATGCCATTTATCCAGCCTCTAGAATGCCTCTATTAGTTTAACTGTAATGTCAAAGAATAATTTACTCTGCATTTTAGATGCCTTTGTATCAGTAAAGAGAAGTATTCGTAGAGAATCCATTGAATTGACTTAATCGTTCATTGTGATAATTTTTGTCTATTTCTTGCTTTAGAATTAGCAATGATATTTTCAGTGTGGATGCAAATTCTTATTCTACATGTGGTTAACTTTCTACTCCAGATTTTTTCCATAGCATTTTTCATCTCAGAATTTCTCAGGGTGTATATCAGAGGATTCAACATGGGAGTGATAACTGTATAAACCACAGTTATAGATTTGTCAATGGGAAAGTTGGAAACAGGTCTAACATACATGAAAATACAGGGAACAAAGAAGAGGACAACCACTGTGATGTGGGAGCTGCAGGTAGACAGGGCTTTGAGCCTCCCTTCCTGACTGTGAGTCTTCAGAGAGCGTAAGATGACTCCATACGAGATTAGTAGAAGGATAAAAATTGCCATACAGTTAGCTCCTCCATTGGCAACAACAGTGAGGCCTATAAAATAGGTGTTAGAGCAAGCAAGTTCCAATAATGGGTACATGTCGCAGATGAAGTGGTCAATAACGTTGGGACCACAGAAGGGGAGGCTGTACACAAAGAGAAGTTGAACCAAAGAGTGCAAAAAACCTCCAACCCAGGCCACCACTAGCAACAGAATGCAAACCTGTCGATTCATGATGGTCAAGTAATGCAGTGGCTTACAGATGGCCACATAGCGGTCAGAGGCCATTGCCACCAGAAGAAAGACCTCAGCACCGCCAAATAAGTGTTGTATAAAGAGTCGGCCCATGCAAGCTACAAAGGAAATAGTCTTTTTATCACAGAGTAAGTCTCCAATCATTTTGGGGGAAATAGTAGTGGAATAAACAGCATCCATGAATGACAGATAGGCAAGGAAGAAGTACATGGGAGAGCCAAGGGATGGGCTGACAATAACAGTCATGACAATAAGTAGGTTGCCCACCATCGTCACAATGTAGATGAGCAAAAACATGATAAATAACACTTTTTGGCCCTCAGGATCCTGAGTGAGTCCCAGGAGGACAAATTCTGTTACATTGTTACTGTGTCCCATTTACTCTTCTACAAGACCTGTTTCAAAGATGAGAACTCAGGAGAACAAGACCTGTAATGAAATCATGAGGACAATTATGAGTATGTCCATTAGGACATGGAGCACTTCTTCACTATTAATCTCCAAAGGTGGCTTATCCATAATAAACATTTAGAAATATCTACCGAGTTTCTTTTCCAAAGATCCCAATATGTCTTCCCTTAACAATTCTAGTCCTTCTTGGATGATTGCTTTGAGCCTACAAATAAGAGATTCTATCTCTAAATCTTAGTTGGTCTTGTATAGAGAAAATCAGTCAGAGGCCCTAGAGCCATTCATTCATTTAATAATCCTTCTTTAAAAAACGAGAGTGCTTGGCACCGAAGTCAACAATGACAGAGAAGGAAAGGATTTCTGCCCTCAAGAAACTTTTTCTCTGCTGTTGAAAATAAACACTAAACAAATAAATTGACATAGAATGAGTATTTAGAGTTGGTAATTTTTGTGGTGAGTACCTTCACAATATGAACTATATAGCACCAAAAATAACCCCTCTTCATGAATATCTCACTAAATATTATGATATTCCACTATTAGAAGTACTGTCCTTCCTGCCTCAAAGGTTGTTCCGTCTTTATGAATCTCTCGTTAAATTTGAAGAGTCTGGAATTTGAAATGTATCAGATAACCACAAAATTATTTAGCACATTGTTCTCTGTAGCAATTATTGGACACAGAGTGTTTATCTCTCCTTAAGGATCCACCAATGCTTTCCATTTCCTCTTTGCTTTTCCCAGAACTCTTAACACACTTTTATACTCTATTGACATACAGCCAGTACTTAGAGTTGTTCTATGTGTGTTAAGTACCCTTATAATACGATCTTATTATAAATTTAGTCACAAGCCTGTCTCAATTTATTCGTTGGAAAATAAAATAATTAAATTAGATGACTTCAGAATCCTTCCCAGTCCAACAGTCTGTGATACTATCAGTGAAACCCCACCTTATGTTATTCTCCTGGATATTTCTATTTACATAATTAAACAACAGTCTCCAAGCTCATCACTGTTACTTTAAAAATGCTAGTTAGTATTGAGACTTGATCATTACAGTGACCAAATAATGGTGAAGGTCTCTCATTCAGTGTGTACCTAATGATTTGACTTGATACAGTTAGGAGCATTGATGAGATCAAAGTTTTCCTTTGTTCTCTCTTACTGAAAAGCCTGCAAGCTAATGCTTCATCTGCAGAGTCTTAGCTGGAAAAGCTAAGGCCCAGGACTTCCTTGGAGAGAGAGAGTAGCAGTGATGAATAATGTGTACTCCAGAACAACACTGTCTGTGTAGGAATTCCACCTTCACCACTTACTATCTATGTCAACTTGGGCAACTTATTAAACCTCTTTGTGCTTCAGTTTCAAATTTGTAAAATGCGGATACTAAATGAACCCCAAACCAAACACAGTGCTGTAGAGCCGATTCCGACTCATAGAGACCCTACAGGATGGAGTAGAACTGCCCCATAGAGGTCCCGAGGAGCGCCTGGTGGATTCGAACTGCTGACCCTTTAATTAGCAGCAGTAGCACTTAACCACTATGTTGCCTGGGTTTCCAGGATACTGAATAGTACCTCTTAAATTTTGTGTGTGTTTTTGCATGTAAAGTCCCTAGAACACTCCCTGGAACCTGATAAAGAATCAATAAACAATAGCTTTTATTATTGTTCTTGAATGTTTCACCATGGATATTCCATCAAAACAAATCATCTGGATCTTTGTCAATTTGGTGATAACTGTATCACTTAGAATCTTACATACCTATAACTCACAAACACCCATTTTTAGGCACAGGATAAAACTGTACATTGTTGTACATGTGTAGTAATATCTAACTGTCATGGTATGTATACTGATAAAAGTTAAGCAGGAAAAAGGAAAAAATTGTGCCCATGCATCAGATGGACACCTAAAGAGTAGAAAATGAAAGAAAAGAATCAAATAAGGAAGCAAAGAAATTATATTTAAGAAATCAATATACACAAGCAATACAGATAACAATGTGTTAAGTGGGGATAGCATTCTTAAGAAATCTTCAGAAAGATATCTTCTAGTGAAAGCGTACTGGAAGGCTAACCTCTGAGGCTTCCCAGACTTACTCCAGAGTTTTCTTGGAAAGCCATTGCAAATAAACACAGAGCCCATCCTAGAAAATAATGGATAAAAAAGAAAATGAAAAGAAAGGAAGGGGAAAAGGGAGAAGAGAGGAAAAGAAAAAGAAAAGAAGGGAGGAGAGAAGATGGGTGGAGAGGAGAGGAAGCCAGAAGGAAAAGGAAGAAAAGAGAAAGGAAAGGAAGGAAAATGGGAAAAAGAAAAGAAAATTCAAAAGGAAAAACAACAACAACTAAAAAAAAAAAACAAGGACATTGATTCCTCAGGGTCCCTATCTCTTATGGTTAAGGAAAAAATTCAAATAAGAGAGAATAGTACATACATAGATACAAACACAAACTTTAGTATTATTGATTGTTAGAGGAAGTTGCTGAATTAATAAACCTCAAATGCAGACAAGCTAATTTCATTTATATTGGTTTGGATGAGGAAAGGAAATATATGCAGAAGAATTTTGAACTTTCTTTTAGAAACCAGCTGTAATGAGCACTCTATGTGTCCAGGTAATTAAGGAGTTATATCATTTTTGAAGGTAGAGATTGATAAAGGCACAGCTGTTGAAGAATATAATGGTAAAGATAGTTTATGCCTAATTAGTTTTTTTAACTACTTATTTTCAGCAAGGTCTGATGCTCTTAATCTTATTAATAATCAATGCTGGATTTCAGTGAAATAAATATTCTATTGGCCAGTTAAATTATTTACAGGTTAAAAAAAAGTGAGTATGTAAACTAGTCACCATAGTTTCAGTCCTCAAAGATTTGATATTATAAAAGATAAAATTATTACTAGGCTTTCAACCTAAACTACTAAGTTAACATCTTTCTAGAAAAAAAAAATCATTTCACATATTTTTATAAGAACATGTTTTTTTTTACAAATAGAAATTAAAATACCATAGTAACAAAAATAACCTGTATAGTACATTACAATTACAGTTTTATAAGTCTAAGTGGCAGTAAACAAGATACTTCCTGATCACCCATTTCTTTTGTATAAATACTAACAAGGTTGTTGTCATAATTTTCAAATATTCACACATAAAATGACTTATCAAGCTTCCAGACATAACAGTTATTTGTTCTTTATACCCTGACACACTTGATCTAATAGATAGTTTTAAATTCTTTTGTTCAAATGTGGAAACTTGGTGGTGCAGTGGTTAAGAGCTTAGCTATTAAGCTAAAGATCAGCAGTTTGAATCCACTAGCAGCTCCCTGGAAACACTATGGGGCAGATCTACTCTGTCCTACAGGGTTGCTATGAGTTGGAATTCAGTGGACTTGATGGCAACGAGTTTTTATTTTATTATTATTATTTAGTTCAAATACATTTAAGTTAATTATAAATCTTTACTAACATATGACGTAACCTATGAACCAAGATTAAAAATCTGTTGACTTATTTGCAATGCATAACATGTTCCTTTGTTATTCGTCAAATGGACAGTAAATGTCTATCAGGCTAAAATAGTAAAGCCAAATAGACTATTATGTTCTGGTTAATTTCTGTGTTTCTCTTGCTTAATTTTACAAATTTGGAATTAATCTAATGAAATATATTTAAGACATTAGCTATATTTCAATATATCATGTAAATTTTTAATGAGTACCCTCTTTCAGGTGTTTTTAAAACTCACCTTGTGGGTCCTGTCCTTGGTACTGAAAATCAGGCCTTCTTTCATGGAGAAATACCTTTTATTTCTCTACAACCACAGAACACATGACGATGTGTGCCTGATCAGTGGATCTACAAATAGTTTCAAGTGGTTACTCTTTTCATACTTCCACACAAGCTGTCCATCCTTTTTTTTTTTTTCAGATAAGCATAGAAGTGTATATGTTTCCAAAGTGGATGCCTAGAATATGAAAAAAATGAATATGAAGACATGTAAAAATAATATCAACTTTTATAGTACAAAGATAGTAAACAGATGAATGTTCTCACCTGTTAAGAAAATGTGTTCAAAAAACAATGAAGATGTTATGTTTGCATGACTGTGTAAAAACTGGACAAATTAATGGAAATTAACCTAGCCAAGCCTGTTATTTAATGACACAAAAAAGAAAAAAAAACACTGAAATTAACTATTTGAATTTTTCTCTTTTTAATCAATTACAATGAAGCAACTAAAAAGCACTTTACTTTGATTAAGGATTTAGGGTAACACTCATGTCCCTAGTCACTAACCCTGTGCCTAACAAGACAAATACTGGGATTTAACTTCCCAGAAAAGCCAATGACAGAGCTTTTTCACGGATAGGAGCAGAGCTTCTCAGCAACTGAGTCATTCAAAAAACATATGAAGGATCATTTCTTTCCTCATTAGAAAAACGCCCCTACCTCTCTCCAGTCTCACTCCAGAAAATCATGACCTTCCAGAAATTCATACAAGCAGTGAGAGAAGTGTATCAACAGAAAATATAAAAGAAAACCTCTACAGAACTAGATGCCAGTTAAGGAGAATCTCCAGCCTAGAGAGAAATTTGAGTTTTCAGAAATCGCTTGAGTCATTCTATCAGGAGTAATTCTTCCATTTATATGCGCAGGCATAGTGCGTGGCTTTTTACATCATCACTGTTTTAAATGAAAGTTCATTATAAATTAGTTTGTTAGAATATTTGGAAGAAATTCAAATGAAGTTACCTCTCCTGGACACTTTTCTTCCCTAGACAATCCCTAGAGGAAAAAGACTTGGATCTTGCCAAGAAAAAGTAGCGGACGACCAAGTAATGAGAAATGTCTGTAATGTGAAAAGAAAATTCTAAAATAAGATAAATTTTGAGTTTTATATTAGTAAGTCTTTAGACAAAGTAAATAATATTTATTCCAAAATTAAAGGAGAACAAGCCCCAGATTCTCTTGTCTAACCATATTCCTAGGGGAGGAAGGCCTTACTCTGACTGTTAGAGGGCCTATACCCAATAAACCCTATGGCTCAGAGGCAGAGAACATTGGGACTAGGTAAGTTTCTGAAATTTACCCTCCAATTCTTGAGAAGGTAGATAATCACAGTTCTGCAGTTCTGGACTGGAGTAGATGTTGTTGATCTAAGCCTGAATCTAGATCAGCTAGAACCATAATGATCTATTTCTCAAACACCATCAGCAATTGCTTTCACGAATAGTCACAACATGAAGATTTAACTTCTGATCCAAGAGAATGTCTCTTAACTTAATCACTTCATTCTCAGTTGGACCAAGACTCAACCTGACTAGGAGTTTAAACTGGAACCCTAAATTAGTGACCTAAAATTTTATTTGCATGCATGGCTCCTTTACACAAAATTGATACACGTTATCAACTAACCCTGAAGCTTGCCATATAAACCCTGAAGTTTACAGTTATTATGGCCAATTATAAGTATCTTTATATTTCAAAAAGGTTTTAGTTGAGTTTTCTATCATTTGCAAACAGAACCATCCTGACTGAAACACCCTGATCTTAAATGTATATATGAATTTAAGTTAGTTTATGTTTATGAGTGTGTTTTTCAAGCCAGTATTACTTGATTTTAATTTTTACAACATTATAATCTGTCTTATTATCAACAACAGTTCATTAATCTTTCAAAATTTAAATGCAATTTCCATATTGTTCTGCTTCCAAATGAACTTTTAGAATTAGAGAAATGTTAAGCATAGCTATATGTGGAAAGAAGTGAAATATATATTTACATTTTTCCTCAAGGATTGACTTAGCTTACTGTCACAATGCTGTGAGATAAAATTTAGACATGGTCATAATCAAAGTAAGTTAATTCATTACATTCTTCAGGCAGGCCATAGTATGTTAAATACCCTCTGCTAACACCACAATTCAGATGTTTCAATTCTTCTTTTTCTTTGTATAGCTTTTGCATTAGAAAGCCATAATCATAGTGCTCAGATAACTTTGGAAATGTCTATTTTATGAATATATGCAGATGGGGACACTGGCAGAAACCTAATACTGCCACGCAGTGATGAACACTAGGAGTTGGGATTCAAAAATTCCCTGATACAGGGATAAGATGCACTCTATTTGAAAGATGACTAGTGGAAGATCATTGGGCTTTCATAGAGACACAAGAAAATAATATCATGAGTGCCCTTTATGTAGTGGGTGATGTCAGAGGGTCAGTCACTAAAAGATTGAGCAGCATAACAAAACTCCTTAATAAAAACAAAACAGTACATACACATAGAGGACAAAGAACGTGGTTCAAGGGAAGTCTATCATATTCATAAGCATAATTTTCAGAATAAAATGGAACCTCTGGCAAGATTTCCATTTCTATCGTTGAGTGAAATGAATGCAAGGTTCACTTCCTGAAAGAAAAACAAAATCCACTGTTTTCCAAAGAGAGCTCTTAAATAAAAAGGTGTGGCATAGTGGTCAAAAAGCTCAGCTGCCAATCAAACAGTCAGCATTTTGAATCCACCAGCTGCTCCTTGGAAACTCTATGAGGCAGTTCTACTCTGTCGTATAGAGTGGCTATGAGTCAGAAAAGACTCGATGGTAGTGGGTTTGGTTTCTTTATTTTGGGGGACCAGGTATAAGTAACTTTAGAAATATTTGGTTACTGAAACAGTATGAGTTAGTGGCAGAGAAATAAACCAAAAAAAGACAGAAAAGATTGATTCTTTTAGATGTATAAAATGACATATTAACAGAAAAAAAATTTAATTGGTACTTAAAATAATCAATAAGCTATGCTGGCAGAATATTCTACTGATTTGGAAAAAATAGGTTTAGATATTCTGTCACTGAAAATAAAAATAAATTCTATATGGATTGAAAACAGTATTATTTGAAAAGTTATTTACAAAACAAAACAAAAAAAAGGTTAAAATGCATAAAGTCAATGAAAGGATATGGAATTCTCCAAGTACATGTAAATGAAGACACCAAAAGTAAAAGAATTTTTTAATATAACATCTATGTATAAAAACACTCATAATTGCAATGTGAAAAACATGGTAAGGTAAACATTTAGAGCAAATAGCAAAGAAAACTGGTGCATATATTTAATACATGAAGAGTTCATCAGTAAAAATTCTGATTCCAATAGATTGTGAATTCAAGAATACAAATAATTTAAAAAACTTCTGGGGTGAATTCTATATCCCAGACATTGTGCAAGAAAGAGAGAATGCAAACATAATTAACTTTTGTGCCTTTAGGTAATTTATAAATCAGTGGACATAAGTAGACAATAAGCAGCATTTTTATCTCACACTTGATATAACTACAAATTTGAAAATTGACTAAATGTCTAAAAGTAGAGAATTTGTTTATGTTAACTCAGGACAACCAAATATTTAGTATTATTTGCTGAATAGTGTTATACTTAGGAAGGGTTGAGAAAGTATAAGAAATACCCCTTTAATAATACTGGAGATAAATATCAGGATACAAAGCCAAGCATACATTATATTTTACCAGTGAAATGGACCTAATCCCCCATTGCACTAGGCCTTCACAAGGTAAGACTGAACAGGGGAGGCAGGGACCATGAATATCTTTGACCACAAATTTCCTACTATAACAGTGGCAGATAATATTTTAAGCCTGATTCAAAGGAGAAATGTTCAGGAAGAAGTAATGAGTGACGCCTTTGTCAAATAAAACGATATATTCCAGTCTCCTTGTTACCTAATAATCTGCATTACCATAAGAAAAGACGTGAGAATGGAAACAGCATAAATACTCAGCATCTTTCTTGACAATGAAATCATGTAAATTAAGTAAATTAACCTCGTGTCAAGTTCTGTAGTGTATACTTGAAGCACGCTGATTATGGATTTTGCTAATTTTACATGTGGAAGGCAGGGTCTAGGTCCTTTTAGAAGACCATGAAACACCATGAGCAAGAAGGAGATGGGATATTGAAAAATAACAATGCTATCATCAGATATTTTAAATGACTTTGGAAGATAAATTCATCGTCTTTATGAAAATATAACACCAAACAAAGCTGCTTCACTTGAGGAGATAAGATGGTTTCCCAACTGGGAAAATAAGTAAGACTGAGTCATTTTTCTGCATATCCGCCTTGATCATTCACATTCTTTTTGTATGTTTAGCCTCCTCATGATTAATTTAGAATTCTGAAGCATTCTTTCTCATAAACCTTAACATGCTAAGCAATACAAACAAAACTACATATGTAAGAGATCTTGCAGATACAAAAAAAAAATAAACTTCTAATGTAATACGGACTACCTCTGCATGGGATGGAGTGAAACATATGTTTATGTCATATTTCAAAATGTATTTTTCTGAAATCAGCAATGGGCACTATTAATTGTAAAAAAGGATTAGATTTATTTCAAGAGTCTGTATATAAATCTATAGACTCAACAGAACAATTCGACACCAAAAAAAGAATTCTTTTCCCAGGAAATGAAAATCTGAAAAATATATCTTGAAAAAAATTAATCATTGGAAGTATCCTAATAAATGTTTTTCGTCATCACAAGTCATGTAACATGAGGAAATATTTACCACAATTAAATATTACACACAGCTTTCCTGGAACTCTAAAGCAATGGATTTCAGTGTTTTGCTTTCCTGGAATGGACTATTCTTTACTGAAAGTAGGCGATCTGTGTGCCTATGACCTCATTTCCTTTTTCTGGCCCAAAGCTTCTTCATGGCATTTTTCATCTCTGCATTCCTCAGAGTATAGATTAAGGGGTTCAACAAAGGAGTGAAAACAGTGTAAAACACAGTCAAGAATTTATCAATGGGTAAAGTGGAAGGAGGTCTGACATACATTAAAAAAAAAGGGACAAAGAAGAGGACTAACACAGTGATGTGGGAGCCACAGGTGGATAAGGCTTTGTGCCTCCCTTCCTGACTAAGGTTCCTCAGAGACTGCAGAGTGACTCCGTAGGAGATGAATAACAGCATAAAAATGACTACACATATTGCCCCATCATTGGCAATCACAGTGAGACCAATGACATAGGTAGGTGTCAGTGCAGGCAAGTTTTAATAAGGGGTACATGTCACAGCAGAAGTGGTCAATGACATTGGGACCACAGAAGGGAAGATTGTAAACAAAGAGAAGGTGAAGTACTGCATGCACAAAACCTCCAACCCAGGTCACCATCAGCAGCAGAACACACACCCGTTGGTTGATGGTCATCATATAATGTAGTGGTTTGCAGATAGCCACGTAGCGGTCGTAGGCCATGACCACCAGAAGTAAAATCTCAGTACCACCAAATAAGTGTTCTACAAAAAGCTGGATCAGGCAAGCTTGGAAAGTAATGGTTTTCTTCTCATAGAGTAAGTCTATGATCATATTTGGGGTGACCGTAGTAGAATAAACAGCATCCATAAATGATAAATAGCCAAGAAAGAAGTGTACAGGAGCATCCAGTGTTGGACTGACCACCACAGTCACGACAATGAGGAGGTTGCCCACAACTGTCATAATGTAGATCAGCAAAAACACAAGAAATAATATTTTCTGACCCTGGGGATTCTGAGTGAGCCCCAAGAGGACAAGCTCAGTCACATTGTTCCTTTGTTCCATATGTTCTTCTGTGTGTCCTTATTTCAGAGTTCGAGATAAACTTACCTGTAAATATAACAATGACTAGTGACTTTTTGAAACCTCCAGATAATTTGTTTGTTCATTCAACAAATAGGCAATATGATTTATTATGTTTCAGCACTGTCCAATATTTTAAGAATATAAAGCTGATTAAAACATGGTCAATAACCTCAGTGATCTTATCGAATAATGACAAACAAATAACTAGAAACATATGGGAAAAAAGCAGATCATGAAATAAACGGAGTTACCACATTAGCTTGCCATCTGGGAGAAAATAAAATTGTATATATATATAGTTAATATTGTACATAAACATAAATTATAAACACATGAAAACTTTAATGTAAAAATAAAGGAAGATTTATTAAATATCCACTTTCACATTAATAAATGAGATTATTTTCTACATTCTAAGAATGGCAGAATCTTTTTAACTAATAACTTAAATCTGCAAAGGATATATTTCATAATTTTAGAAATTGGTACTGATACGGTACAGTTGAGCAATATAGAAATAGGCATAAGAAATAAGACTGTACAATACTATTATACAAGATAAAAACATATGAGCATGAGGAAAACATGGAAAGATACATTTTTTCTTATAAATGGGTTGCTTTTTTGCTGGTGATGAATGCTCAGGAATGAAAAAGATGAGAGGAGAGATTCCAAAGAAAAAGAAAAAGACTGTGTATACACACACGCACACACACACACACACGCAAAAAAAAAAAAAAAAAAAAACTACCATAAATATCATCAATATTAACCAATCCTATCTCTTAAAACGATCCTAGTAATTATATCCAGTTACTCTTGATATCTCTATTGACATTTACTTCAATATCTGACGTCAAAATTCTGCTGGACCTCCCCTTCACAATACGTGCTTTTTCCGTTTCTATGGCCAAACCCTCTGTGTGTGCACTAGATCCCATCCTCTTTGTCACTCTTCCTCTTGTAGTTGTCTCCTCCAATTCCTACATTAATAATTTTCCTCTCATATTTATACAGTACAGTATTATCACTGTTTAAATAATTTATCCTTCCACTCCTCATCTTTTCAAGCAAGCAATCCAATTCTCTGTTCTTTATGAAAACACCTTCCCTTTGCTAAATCCAATGATCAATTTCAGTCCTTTCTTACCCAACCTATCACTCATATGAATTGAAGTAATTACTTGCTTTCATAAGCATTATCTTAAAAAAAGCATTATCTTAGGTCCTTGATAATAACTCATTCAAGGTTACAGATTTACATCATTCTCTAATTATTAACAGATTAACAAACAGTGCTTACAGAGCACTTCCACTGATCCTATAAGAGACTTATAAGTCTCTGTCCGTTAAAATATTCTGCAAATGTTTACTCTTGAAATTCGTTTCTAACAATACTGATGTTAGAGAAGGTGAATGTACTCTAGATCTTTACACCATGAAAATACTCTAAAGAGTTTTGTAGAATTAAGTCAATCTCCACATATTTTATTAATCACAAAGGATCTGTTAATGGGTGATTATCAGAATCAGGAGGACTTTGAAAAGACTATGACTTTCCAATTCACACTACCAAAGAACTCTTGCATAACATAAACCATTCTGAAGATTCATGTATAAAAGCACTTTCTGGGTTACCTGCATAATGAAACATTCAGTCCAAGTTCTAGATTGTGGTGCCTTCTCTGGACCTAGAAATGTATCTCTGTCGCCAGTTCTTTACATGCTTTAGGAAGCCTATCTCATCTCAGTCTTTCAGAAAATTGTTACCTTTTAAATAGCTGAGATTTTTTAACACAAATATCAAAAATGTTATGAACAAAAAGAAGTCTGAGTCATGATTATAATAAAAGAGAGCCAAAAACTCCATCGCTGGCATAACTTGTCCTAAAACAAACAAATGTTAAATAAGCAGTATGAGGTTAAAAATAAAAAGTAAATTTTGTGGGAAAGAGAACTGTGAATTGTTTAGAGAAATATTTTGCAGTTTGTGGTTTAGAAGTGAAATAGCTTGTTACCTGATTTTGATTCTCAGTCATTTATGCTGGCCGGACTTCATACAGCATAGTTGAACTACAGTTTGCCTGAAGGATGAAAAATAATTTCATGTTCATATTTTGTTATGCTTTGAGTCCATCATTTCAATTCCTGTAAAACCTAGTCCTGTAACTACTCATATAAATAAGTACTCTTTGTGGTAAGGGTAACAGCCTTGGACACTTTATTTGCATTTGAACTACAACAAATACTATTGAGTCATTTAACTGATGCATCTCATATTGCGACTCTTCTGTAATTAAACTCATTGGGACCTTAGTCACAATTCTGAGAGTAGATCCTTCATCTCCAGAGATGCTACAAGAATTTCACCCACATAGAACAGGATTTATAGGACCAATTCCTTGGGGGAGAAAAATCACAAATGTGTAATCCAGAGTCAAATCACCAAAAGGGAAGAGTCCAGGTTGGAAATAATTTGAATATGTAAAAACTCTCTTGTTTAAATCATGACCTTCAAAATAGGCAACACTGTTGGGGGATAAGTTTAAGTTATACCTTTGCAGATGACATCTGAATTCACTCCAAGAACACTAGGAAATTGATTTCAGAACAAGTCATTTAAAACTTGATTCAAATGCATATAAAGCAGGGTTCTCCCCTACTATGGATTGAATTGTGTTGCCCACAAAGAAATGTTGGAGCCTGAATGCTATGCTTGTTAACGTGACTCTATAAATATGGTCTATGAAGATGTTATCAGTAAGGTTAGCATGAGGGTATACCCGATTAGGGTGGGTTCCACTGGTGTTCTTATAAAAGAGAAGATTCCCAGAGACAGAGAGAGAGATGAAGGATTACATGCGATGCTCCAGTAGCAACCCATGAATTTCTGGAGCTACTAGCGGTCAGGAGATATGAGAAAAGATCTCTGTCAAAGCCTGATGTCAGACCCCAGACTCCAGAAACTATGAGACAATGAATTTTTGTTTATTGAAACAACCCAATTTATAAAATCTTGTTTGTAAAATCACCCTAGCAGTAAGACTCTTGAGTTTGTCCCAGGAAGAATTTCAGACAGGCAAATTGGTAAAATCAATGATGAACACGAAGAAAAAAAAAAAAGTATAAAAATTTGAAGGAATGGCTTGAAAATCTATGAACTCTAAGCCATTAACATATGGCCTTTCTGAGGAAATATTACCAACTGTTTCTTTCTACACAAAGTTTCAAGGAGCTGTGTTCTTGTGGGAGGAGGAAATTCCATCACTTGGAAATATGCTTAAAGAGAAGGAAGTATAGTTGAAATTGTAGACTTCCAGTTGCCTTCATTGTATTTTCTCTGCCTTTCACTTAAGTATTAGACCTTATATTTACAGGGAAATCAATAGTTCTAGATTTAAAAAATTACGTTTCTTAGCGTCCTTTGAAAATTAAGGTGGGTGGCCTATAAGGATACTAGTTATGTAATTAATTGAGACATGCAGGAAATGAGATGATTTAACTGAAAGCCAAACTCCCTTTTGCCTTTCGCCTTTCGTCTTTGGTGCTTTTCTAGCTCTCAGATAAATTGTCCAGAGCTTCAGAAGCTGCCCTGTGACCATGATCATACCATAAGAATGGGAGTCAAGAGATCTGAGGTGTGAGTTTTTCTACTCTGGTCTTTTTTTTAAGATTGCTTAGGCTATTTGGGGCCCTTGGCAGTTTCATATTTTTTGAAGATTGACTTTTCCATTTCTGTAAAGAAGGTTGTTGGAATTATGAGGGAGATTTCCTTGAATTTAAAAATTTCTTTAGGTAATATTGATATCTTGAAAATACTGAGTCTTCCAATCCATGAACATTAGATGTTCTTCCATTTATTTAGGTCATCTAGAGTTGCTATAAGTTAGAATTGACTCAACTGCAATGGGTTTGGTTTGGTTTTTTGGTTAATTTCTTTTAGTACTATTTAAAAGCTTTCTGTGTACAAGTCTTTCACTTCCTTGGCTAAAATCATTCCGAGGAATTTTATTCCTTTAGATGCTGTCTTGCTCATCTAGTGCTGCTATAACAGAAATACCACAAGTGGATGGCTTTAACAAAAAAGGTTTATTATTTCACAGTCCAATAGGCTAGAAGTCCATATTCGGGGCACCAGGTCCAGGGAAAGGTTTTCTGTTTGTCAGCTCTGGAGGAAGGTCCTTGTGATGCATCAGTCTTCCCTTGGTCTGGGAGCATCTCAGTGCAGGAACCCTGGGTCCAAAGGATGCACTTTGCTCCTGGCACTGCTTTCTTTATGGTATGATGTCCACTTGTCTCTACTTGCTTCTCTCTTTTATATCTCAAAAGTGATTGGCTTAAGACACTATGTAATCTTATAGATCTCATCAATATAACTGCCGTTAATCCACCTTATTACATTATAAGGATAGGATTTAAAACATATAGGGAAATCACATAAAATGGTGGACAATCACACAATACTGTGAGTCATGGCCCAGCTAATTTGACAGGTATTTTTGGGGGACACAGTTCAATCCATAACAGATGCTACTGTAAAGGGGATTTATTTTTCTTGATATCATTTTTCATTGCTGATATAAAAACACTCAACTTATTTTTGTGAGCACAAGAAATTTTGCCCTGAGATAATCTTTGAATCTTAAACCAAAAATATTCCCTGAACTCTTCTTTGAACCAAAAAAGAGGTTATATTAATCAGTAAGTTACCTCTGCTTTGAGTATTCTTTTAAAGAATTATTTATGTGATATGCAATTCACAACCAGCAACTCAAAACATTGGATGGGAAACTTAAGCTGCAGTAGTTTAATTGTCATGGAATAATTGGAAAAGGATAATTATGGAAAATGATAGCACAATTTTAAAAATGTAACAAATTTCATTGGCATGTAAGTGGAGAAATTGTTGAAATAGCGTATCTTGCCTCTGCATAATTTCACCAAAATAATAATTGAATAACAAGAGCTTAATAATTACTAAGCAGAAGAAATCAGTGTCCATAAGCATTTGGGATCAACTTCAGTCAACCTATCCTGTATTTCTTTCCCAAGAAAGTAAATCAAAACTCTACTTTGTTAATGCCACAGTGTTTTTAATCTTTATTACCTGCAGTCCAAAACCATCTTAATTACAGTTTCAGAATGTATCCTGAAGGATTCTATGGCATATTCCAGTTCTCCTTAAGGACCCTCAGTCTTTACATTAGTGGAATTTGTTACATACATTGCAACAATTCCTGCATGTTTCCCTGTCTAATAAATTCCAATGGTCAAACATTACATGAGTGTGTCTATTTACCACCCAAAACACCTAGCCTAATTTTTTTAAGCATTTCATGCAATTTTATTAGCCAATGTTCATAAAAGTGTGATTAAATTGACAATGTCCTATATTTCTTTTTGATGAACATTATCGAACTAAATATTTTTAGATTGGAGTATAATTATAGACATAAATTTCATTTTGGAATCCATTTTAAGGAATTAATAAGAAATATATTCACTGCACCTTATACTGCAATAAAATATGTATATAATCATCTCTTAACATTGTTGTTGTTGTTGTTAGATGCCATCGAGTAGGTTCTAACTCTTAGCAGCCCTATGCACAGCAGAACAAAACGCAGCCCAGCCCTGCACCATCCTTACAATAGTTGTTATGCTTGAGCCATTGTTTCAACCACTGTGTCAATCCACCTCGTTGAGGGTCTCCGCTTTTCCTCTGGCCCTGTGCTTTACCAAGCATGATGTCCTTCTCTAGGGGCTGATCCCTCCTGAAAACATGTCCAAAGTATGTAAGATGTAGTCTCGCCATCTTTGCTTCTAAGGAGCATTCTGGTTGTACTTTTTCTAAGACAGATTGGTTCGTTCTTCTGGCAGTCCATGGTATATTCAATATTCTTTGCCAACACCAAAATTCAAAGGTATCAATTCTTCTTCTCTTTCTTCCCTCACGCGTCTGTCAGTTTGTCCTACTATGGCGGCTTGCGTATTGCTGTGATTCTGGAAGCTATGCCACTGGTATTCAGATATCAGCAGGGTCACCCTTGGAGGACAGGTTTCAGCCCAGCTTCCAGACTAAGACAGACTAGGAAGAGGGGTCTGGTGCTCTACTTCTGAAAAGAATTAACCAGTGACAACCTTATGAATAGCAGGGGGACATTGTCTCCTAACATTAAATCTGATTATAAAACATAGAAACACAAATTCCTAAGATTATACTAAAAGGAGAAGCTACACTCTGTAGAATAAAATGCTGGGTAATTATCATCTGATTCTAAAGTTTACATTAAGCCAAAAGACAAATATAAACTGGTGGTATGGTAATAAAGAAGGAAAAGAAAATGTGGGACTGTTCTACTTAAAGAGCTCATGGAACATTCACCAAAATAGACAATATCATAGGCCACAAAACGAGTTGCAATACATTTCAAAGGACTTATATTGTACAGAAATATGTCTGATAATAATAACATTCAACCAGAAAAATTGACTGAAAAAGAACTAAGCACTCCTCAATTATTTACAAATTAAACAACACAGTTCTACATAAGCCGTGGATCAAAGAAGAAATCCCAATGGAAATTAGAAATACTTTGAACAGTAAGATAATAAAAATGAAACATAGCAAAATTTATTGGATGCTGCTAAGACAGTGTTTAGAAAGAAATGTATAACTTTAAATGCAAGTATTAGAAAACAAGAAACATTAAAAGAAATGAACTAGCTTCCATCTTAAGAAATTGGAAAGGAAAAAGCAAAACAAACCCAGAGAATATTGTAGAATGAAAGTAGTAAATATAAAACAGAAATCATTGACACAGAAATTAATCTAAAAACAGAGAAAGTATATAAAGCTAGGAATTCTTTGACAAGATTAATAAAATGGATAAATCTTTAGCAAAATGAATTCAAAAAAGTATACAAGAAAAAAACAATCAGAATTGGAATTGAAGAAGGTGTCATTCCTGGTAGATTTTATAGATTCTAAAAGGATATTATAAACAAATTTATGCCAAAAATTTTGTCAACTGAGATGAAGTGGACTGCCATGAATTGAATTGTGTCCCCCAAAAAGTTGTGTCAATGTGGCTAGACCATGATTCCCATTATGTAATTGTCCACCATTTTGTCCTCTGGTGTGATTTTCCTATGTGTTCTAAATCCTACCTCTATGATGTCAACGAGAAGGGACAAGCAGCACTTATATTAATGAGACAGGACTCAACCTTCAAGGTTAGATTGTGTTTTAAGGCAATCTCTTACGAGATATAAAAGAGGGAAGTGAACAGAGAAGTATGGGGACATCATACTACCAAGAAACGAGCACTGAGAGCATAGCACATCCTCTGAACCACCTCGCCAAACCAGTGTGCAACAATGCAGGCTCGCCCTGCCTGGTGCTCCCCTGCCCATGTGGACAAGGTCTTGAGAGCTCTGGTGCACAAAAATGAGCAAGGGGCAAAGCATGCCCATCTTGCCCACCCTGACATATCAAAAGAAAACAAAAAAGCAGGATGAAACAAGGGAATATTCAATCAATAAATAAAGAAAATAATACATTAATGTCTCAGGCACAGCAGACAATAACCAAATCATATAAAAAAGCAGGACAAGAGCAAATTTGAAACAACAAAAGACAAAATCTAAGAAATTGAAGACAAATCCATGGACACCACTTTGATGAAAAATCAGAGACAAGAATGAAGAAAAATGAGGAAACCTAAGACTTATGAGGGACACAATCAAGAGCAAAAATCTGCACATGAGCAGAGTTCTAGAACAGGAGGAGGAAGTAAAAAACACAGAGAAGATTGTTGATTTGCTGGGAGAAAATGTCCAAAATTGCATGAGAGAAGAAAAGCTGACTATCCAAGATGCACAAAGAATTCCACATATGATAGAACCCAAAAGAAAATCACCAAGATATATCATAATCACACTTGCCAAAATCAAAGACATAGAATCCTGAGGGCACCTCAAGACAAGCAAAAAGTCGTTTACAAAGGGAAAACAATAAGACTAAGCTTTGATCACTCAGCAGAAACAATGCAGGTAAGCCTTTGGCCTAACTGATAAAAAAAAAAAAAAAGAGGAGAGGAAGCAAATAATCCAATAAGATGAGTTGGAGGAAAACACAATAGATCTAACTAACATAAAAAAAATCCTAACAAAATACTCTGGAAACTCTAGTGAAGTACTGGTTAAGCACCATCTCTGCTAGCCAAAAGGTTGGCAGTTCAAATCTACCAGGAACTCCTCAGAAAATCTATGCAGCAGTTCTACCCTGTCCTACAGGGTCGTGATGAAGTCCGAACTGACTCGAGGGCAATGGGTTTATGGGTAAAAAATACTAAGAAAAATTCTGCTCCAACAAATTTGAGAACCTAGGAAAAATGGACAAATTTCTAGAAACTTACTACCTATCTAAACTAACACAAACTGAGGTAGAAAATCTGAACAGACCAATAACAAGAGAAAAGATCCAAGAGATAAAAAAAAAAAAAAAAAGCCCTGGCCTGGATGGCTTCACTGAAGAATACCAAACATTTAGAATAGAACTCCCAACAGTACTACTCAAACTATTTCCGAACATAGAAATGAAATAATACTCCCAAATTCATTTCATGAAGTGAGCAAAAGCCTGATAACCAAGCCAGTAAAAGACAACAAAAAAAGAAAATTACAGACCAAGATCGGTCATCACAAATCAGCTGCAAGATACCTCTTTAAAGTGTTAAAAAGCAAACATGTCGCTTTGAAGACTAAGATGCGCCTGACCCAAGGCATGGTATTTTCAATTGCGTCATATGCATGTGAAAGCTGGACAATGAATAAGGAAGACCAAAGAAGAAATGACACCTTTGGATTGTGGTGTTGGCAAAGAGTATTGAATATACCATGGACTAACAAAAGAATGAAAAAATCTGTCTTGGAAGAAGTACAACCTGAATGCTCCTTAGAAGCAAGGATGGCAAAACTACATCTCATATACTTTGGATATGTTATCAGGAAGAATAAGTCTCTGGAGAAGGACATCATGCTTCGTAAAGCAGAGGGTCAGCAAAAAAGAGGAAGACCCTCAAAGACGTGAATTGACACAGTGGCTGCAACAATGGGCTCAACCATAGCAATTGTGAAGATAGCACAGGACAGGGCTGTATTTCGTTCTTTTGTAGAGTCCCTGTGAGTCGTAACGGAAATGCTGGTGGTGTAGTGGTTAAGTGCTATGGCTAACTAAATGGTCGGCAGTTTGAACCCATCAGGTGCTCCTTGGAAGCTCTGTGGGGCAGTTCTACTACGTCCTATAGGGTCACACAATGAGTCAGATTCGACTCCACAGCAATGAGTTTGGTTTTTTGGTTTATGAGTCAGAGCTGACTCAACAGCACCTAACAACAACAACTCTCATGAATATACATGCAAAAATTCTCAACAAAATTCTAGCTAATAGAATACAGTATCATATAAAAAAATAATACACCACTACCAAGCAGGATTCATACTAGGTATGCAAAGGTGGTTCAACATCAGAAAATCAAACAATATAATCCACCACATAAATAAAACCAGAGGGAAGAATCACATAATCATCTCAGTCAAAGTAGAAAAGGCATTTGGTAAACTCTAACACACTTTCCTCATTTAAAAAAAAAAAAAAAAAACTCTTAGTAAAATAGGAATTGATGGGAAATTCCTAAATATAATAATAAGGGGCACCTATACAAAACCAGTAAAATTGCTGTGTGGACCATAACAAATTATAGATAACGTGGCAAAGAATGGGACTTCCAGAACACTTAAACGTGCTCATGTGGCATCTGTACATGGATCAAGAGGCAGTCCTTTGAACAGAACAAGGAGATACTGCATGATTTAATTTCAGGAAAAGCATGTGTCATGTTTATATGCTTTCACCATACCTACTCAATCTGCATGCAGGGCAAATAATCCAAGAAACTGGACTATATGAAGAAGAATGAAGCATTAGGATTGGAGGAAGACTTATTAACAACCTGCATTATGCAGATGACACAAACTTGCTTGCTGAAAGTGAAGAAGACTTGAAGAACTTACTAATGAAGATCAAAGACCACAGACTTAATTACTGATTACACCTCAACTTAAAGAAAACAAAAATCCTCACAACTGGACCAATAAGCAGCATCATGATAAATGGAGAGAAGATTGAAGTTGTCAAGGAGTTCTTTTTACTTAGATGCACAGCCAACACCCATGGAAGCAACAAGCAAGAAATTAAAAAAAAAAAAAAAACCCATTGCATTGGGCAAATCTGGTGCAAAAGACCTCTCCAAAATGTTGAAAAGCAAAGGTGTCACCTTGATGACTTAGGTGTGCCTGACCCAAATCATGGTGTTTTCAATCACTCCATATGCATGGGAAAGCTGGGGGACGAATAAGGAAGACAAAGAAGAATTGACAGTTTTGAATTTGGTGATGGCAAAGAATATTGAATATACCATGGAGTGCCAGAGAAAGGAACAAACCTGTCTTGGAAAAAGTACAACCAAATCCTGTTCTTCTTCAGACTTCCTTATTCATTGTCCAGCTTTCACATGCATATGAGGCAACTGAAAGCACCATGGCTTCAGTCAGGCAGACCTTAGTCCTTAAAGTGACATTTTACTTTTTAACACTTTTAAAGAGATATTTTGCAGCAGATTTGCCCAATGCAATGTGTCCTTCGATTTCTTGACTGCTGCTTCCGTGGGTGTTGACTGTGGATTCAAGTAAAATGAATTCCTTGACAACTTCAATATTTTCTCCACTTATCACAATGTTGTTTATTGGTCCAGTTGCGAGAATTTTTATTTTCTTTCAGCAAGCAAGGTTGTGTCATCTGCATAACTCAGGTTGTTAATGGGCCTTCCTCCAACCATGATGCCCAGCCGTTCTTCATATAGTCCAGCTGCTTGGATTATCTGTTCAGCACACAGATTGAATAAGGATGCTGAAAAGGTACAAACCCGACCCACACCTTTCTTGATTTTAAACCACACAGTATCCTCTTGTTTTGTTTGAAGAATGGGTCTTGGTCTATATACACATTGCACATGAGCAGAATTAAGTGTTCTAGAATTCCCATTCTTCTTAATGTTACCCATAATTTGTTATGGACACTTTGGCATAGTCAATAAACAGAATAAACATCTTTCTGGTATTCTCTACTCTCATCCAAGATTCTTCTTTCATCAATAGTGATATACCTTGTTCTCCATCTTCCAAATCCTGCTTAAATTTCTGGAACTACCCTGTCAATGGACAGCTGCAACAGCTTTTGAATAATCTTCAGCAAAATTTTACTTCTGGGTGATATTAATGATAGTTTCGTAATTTCTGCATTGTGTTGGATCAACTTTCTTTTAAATGAGTGCAAATATGGATCTCTTCCAGCTGATTGGCCAGTAGCTGTCTTCCAAATTTCTTGGCATAGACAAGTGAGCACTTCCAGCACTGCATCAATTTGTTGAAACCTCTCAGTTGGTATTCTATCAATCCCTGGAGCCTTGTTTTTAGGTAATGCCTTCAGTGCAGTTTGGATCTCTTCTTTCAGTACCATTTATTCCCGATCATATGCTACCCTCTGAAATAGTTAAATGCTGACAAATTCTTTTTGATACAGTGACTCTGTGTATTGCTTCTATCTTCTTTTGATGCTTCCTGAATCATTTAATATTTTCTCCATAGAACCTTTTAATATTGCAACTCAAGGCTTCAATTTTTCTTCAGTTCTTTCAGCTTGAAAAATGGCGAGGCTGTTCTTCCCTTTGTTTTTCTAACTCTAGATCTTTGTATATTTCATTATAATACTTTACTTTGTCTTCTCAAGCAGTCCTTTGAAATTGTTCAAATCTTTTACTTCATCTTTCATTAGCTATTAGACATACGCAAATCAAAACTACAATGAGATATCATGTCACCCTGACATTACTGGAACTAATAAAAATAAAAACAGAAAATAACAAATGTTGGAGAGGTTGTGGGGACATTGGATCTCTTATGCACTGCTGGTGGAAATATAAAATGTAAATTCACTATGGAGAATAGGGTGCCTCCTTGAAATGCTAGAAATAAAAATGCCATATGATCCAGCAATTCCACTTCTAGGAATATATCCTACAGGAATAAGAACTGTCAAAAGAATAGACTATGCACACTCATGTTCATTGCAGATTATTCATAATAGAAAAAAACGGAAGCAACCTATGTGCCCATCAACAGATGAATGGATAAACAAATTATGGTACATACCCATAATAGGATACTACGTAATAACATTACAATAAATCATAATAGTAAATAACAATGATAAAATCTCTATAGCTCTCACAACATGGATATACCTAGAGGAAATTATACTGAGTAAAATCAGACAATCACAAAAGGGTGACTATTGTATGAGACCACCGAAGAAAAGGTTTCTACACAGAAAAAAAAAAAAAAAATCTGATGATTACAACAAAGAGGATGGATGGGTTGGGAGAATCACTAACTAGACAGAAGACAAGTGTTGACTTTGCTGAAGGGGAAGACAATACATCATATAGGGGAAGTCAGTACATCTTGACCAAGGCAAAGTCTTAGAAGCTTCCTAGACAAATCCAAACACCTTGAGGGACAGAGTTACTGGGGTTGAGGGGTGGAGACCCTGGTATCTGGGGACATGTAGCACAACTGGCATAAACAAAAGGATTTAAATCCTACTTTGCTGAGTTTTTTTTTTTTTTTTTTTTTTTTTGCTGAGTAGTGGCATCTGGAGTCATAAAAGCTTGTGAGCACCCTCTAAGATACATCTGTTGATCCCATCCTGTGTGGAACAGAAGAGAATGAAGAAAACCAAAGACATAAGGACAATATTATTCCAAAGAACTAATGAACCACAGCTTCTATCAGCCTGAGCCCAGAATAATTAGCTGGTGCCTGGCTACCACCACAGGCTGCTCTGACAAGGGTCACAATACAGGGTCCCAGACAGAGCAGGAGAAAAATGTAGAGCAAAATTCAAATTCGCAAAAAAAGACCAGACTTACTGGTCTGACAGAGACTTGAGGAACCCCCAAGACTATGGCCCCCAGATACCCTGCTAACTCAGAACTGAAGCCACTCCTAAAGTCCATGTTTCAGCCAAAGTTTAGACAGCCCTATGAAAAAAAACAGTGACACATGTGAGGAACACGCTTCTTCGTTCAATCAACTGAAGGAGATTAAATGGGTAACACACACCAAAAAGCAAAGATGAGAAGGCAGGGAGGGACAAGAAAACTGTAGGAATGGACAAGGGGTACCCGGGGTGTAATGGGAAAGAGGGAGAATGTTGACACATTGTGGGAATTGCAATGAAAGACACAAAACAATTTATGTATAAAATTTGAGTGAGAAACTAATTTGTGCTGTAAACTTTCACCTAAAGCACAGTAACTTTTAAAAAAAAAAATCATGCGTAAACAGACACAACATTGCTTGTGGTGGACACAGATCTGAACATGGTAGATATAGATATCTGAATGGTTGGATACAGACCTGTCTGTGGTTAGACATAGACTTATGGCTTGTCGGACTCGGACCCTGATGTGTTCGCATATTAACTTATGTGTGATTAGATACAGACACTTGTGTGTTTATATGTAGGCCCATGTGTGACCTTAGACCCATGTGTGGACGTATACAAGTCTATGTGTGTTTGGTACAGACCTGTGTATTTGGTTTTGAGGTTTGTGCAGTAACTCATGTCGGCAAAAGATACTGAATCCTTTCAGATCAACTCATTGAAGATGTGAATTGAATGTAAATAAGAGAATTCCCTTTGTAAATCAGAAAACAGAAAGGCAAGTTGTATGTACACTCTGTGGAGCTAACTACAAATTTTATTCAAATTTTTAAAATAAGCCTTCACAATAAGACTGTTATTCTGGATGAGAAACCTAGATTATTATAACACTGTTTTTTTCAATAGAAGTATTTCAAGACATGAAATTCTAAACATAACTTTTTAGGAATTTCTGAGCCTTAAAAAATGACTTTAAGATTTATCAGGAAGCATTAATATTTGGAAATTGCAAGAAAATGTTTTAAATGGGCGAGTAATAGGTAATAAAAAAAATTTTTTTAATAGGTGAGAATAATCTTACCAGATATTTATAAATACACATCAAGAGTCTTTGATCACTGAAATAGTATGTTAGTGGTAGAGGAGTAAACAAAAACAAAGTAGAAGAAATGAAAGAAATGGTGAAAAGACTGAATGAGTACTAATAATTTACAAAGTTTATGGAGTGAATTCTATGTCCCAGACATTATGAAAGAAACAGCTAATGCAAAGATAATTAAGGAATTTCCCTGCCTTCAGGGAACTTACAGTCAATGAACATAAGGAGACAATGGACCAAGATTTTTATCTCATCATTCCATACAACTATGCAAATTTGAAAATTAACTAAATTTCAAAAAGTAGAGAACTAGTTACGTTAACTCTGGTTCAATCAAATGTTAGATATTATTTGGTGAATAATATCATGCTTATGAATAGTTTGAGATTATATAAGAAATATCCATGTATAACATTAGGAATATAAGGTTACAAAGTCACCCGTACAGTGTGTTTTACCAGTGAAAAATTTGTTTTACCAGTGAAAAGGGCCCGTTCCCCCATGCCCTTTGCCCCTCATGAAACCAAATAGGGGAGGCAGGAACCATAAGTATCTTTGATCACATGTTCCTACAATATTAAAAAAAATATTTTAGGGGTAGGTAATATTTTTTTTTTGATTCAGAGAGAGAAAGGTTTACAAAGATTTTATGATTGAGAACTCTGTCAAATAGAACAATATATTCTGATTTCTTTATTATTTGATAATCTGCATTACCTTATTAAGGGATATGAGAATGGAAATAATATGAATTGTCAGCATTTTTCCTGACAAAGAAACCATGTAAAATAATCCAGTGTCAATTTCTGTGTTTTATATTTGAAGCTTATTGATTATGGATTTATTCTAATTTCATATATGAAAGATAGGACCTGTGTCTTCATTAGAAAGCCATGAGACGCTATAAGCAAAAAAGGAGATTAAAAAGAAATTGCCGGAGGCGGAGCCAAGATGGCGGACTAGGCAGATGATAACTCAAATCCCTCTTACAACAAAGACACGGAAAAACAAGTGAATCGATCACATACATAACAATCTACGAACCCTGAACAACAAACACAGATTTAGAGACGGAGAACGAACTAATACGGGGAAGCAGCGATTGTTTCCAGAGCCTGGAGCCAGCATACCAGTCAGGTACGGCACAAGCACAGAAAGCTGCTCCACCCCCCTGAACTAACCCCGGGAGGGAGGCCAGCCAGTTCCGCGGGCGGCGTGGGAAGCAGCTGGTAGGAGAAGTCCCCGGGAGGCAGTGACTGGTCTTGGAGCAGGAAGAGCAGCGTCCCAGCCGGGGAACCATCTCGCCGGGATTTGGACTGGACTCAGGTACGGCATAAACACGGAGAGCTGCTCCACCCCCCTGAACTAACCCCGGGAAGGGGCCCAGCCGGGTCGCGCGGGCGGCGTGGGACGCAGCTGATAGGAGAAGTCCCCGGGAGGCAGCAACTGGTATTGGAGCGGGGAGAACAGCGTCCCAGCCGGGACACTCGGTCACGGCACAACCACGGGGAGCTACTCCACCCATCTGAACTAACCCCGGGAGGGGGCCCACCTGGTTTGCAGGGGCGGCACAGCCACGCAGCTGGAGGGACGAGAAATCCCCAGGAGGCAGCGACTGATTTTGGAGTCGAGAGTGCACCGTCCCAGTAGGGGAGCCTTGACGCTGGGCGTGGGGCTGGAAGCGGAGGATCTGACTGTGACTCCAGCGGGCCAGACCCCCGGGGGCAATCTCCACACAGCCAGCACACATAAGCGACACGCCCGTGGGAATCTCAGATATAATAGTCATTCCAAGCAAGACAAGCAACTCTGGCTATATTCTGAGGTGCTACTCTCCTATCTCTCTGTTCCCTCCCCCACCCTCCCCAGGCAGCTTCATTAACATCTGAACAGCCTGAACAAGAGGGAGAACTCTGATAGGGGTCTGACTGCATTTTTTTTTTAGCGGATTTTCTGGAAAAACTAGATTCCCAGTGATGGTTCGGAGACAACAATCCATATCAAACCACTTAAAGAAGCAGACCATGACAGCTTCTCCAACCCCCCAAACAAAAGAATCAAAATCTTTCCCAAATGAAGATACAATCCTGGAATTATCAGATACAGAATATAAAAAACTAATTTACAGAATGCTTAATGATATCACAAATGAAATTAGGATAACTGCAGAAAGAGCAAAGGAACACACCGATAAAACTGTTGAAGAACTCAAAAAGATTATTCAAGAACATAGTGGAAAAATTAATAAGTTGCAAGAATCCATAGAGAGACAACATGTAGAAATCCAAAAGATTAACAATAAAATTACAGAATTAGACAACGCAATAGGAAGTCAGAGGAGCAGACTCGAGCAATTAGAATGCAGACTGGGACATCTGGAGGACCAGGGAATCAACACCAACATAGCTGAAAAAAAATCAGATAAAAGAATTTTAAAAAATGAAGAAACCCTAAGAATTATGTGGGACTCTATCAAGAAGGATAACCTGCGGATGATTGGAGTCCCAGAACAGGGAGGGGGGACACAAAACACAGAGAAAATAGTTGAAGAACTCCTGACAGAAAACTTCCCTGACATCATGAAAGACAAAAGGATATCTATCCAAGACGCTCATCGAACCCCATTTAAGATTGATCCAAAAAGAAAAACACCAAGACATATTATCATCAAACTCACAAAAACCAAAGATAAACAGAATATTTTAAAAGCAGCCAGGAAAAAAAGAAAGGTTTCCTTCAAGGGAGAATCAATAAGAATAAGTTCAGACTACTCAGCAGAAACCATGCAGGCAAGAAGGCATGGGACGACATATACAGAACACTGAAGGAGAAAAACTGCCAGCCAAGGATCATATATCCAGCAAAACTCTCTCTGAAATATGAAGGCAAAATTAAGATATTTACAGACAAACACAAGTTTAGAGAATTTGCAAAAACCAAACCAAAGCTACAAGAAATACTAAAGGATATTGTTTGGTCAGAGAACCAATAATAACAGATATCAGCACAACACAAGGTCACAAAACAGAACGTCCCGATATCAACTCAAATAGGGAAATCACAAAAACAAATTAAGATTAAATAAAAAAAATACACATAACAGGGAATCATGGAAGTCAATAGGTAAAAGATCACAATAATCAAAAAGAGGGACTAAATACAGGAGGCATTGAACTGCCATATGGAGAGTGATACAAGGCGATATAGAACAATAGAAGTTAGGTTTTTACTTAGAAAAACAGGGGTAAATAATAAGGTAACCACAAAAAGGTATAACAACTCTATAACTCAAGATAAAAACCAATAAAAACGTAACGACTCAACTAACATAAAGTCAAACACTATGAAAATGAGGATCTCACAAACTACTAAGAAAAACGCCTCAACACAAAAAAGTATGCGGAAAAATGAAATTGTCAACAGCACACATAAAAAGGCATCAAAATGACAGCATTAAAAACTTATTTATCTATAATTACCCTGAATTTAAATGGACTAAATGCACCAATAAAGAGACAGAGAGTCACAGACTGGATAAAGAAACACGATCCGTCTATATGCTGCCTACAAGAGACACACCTTAGACTTAGAGACACAAACAAACTAAAACTCAAAGGATGGAAAAAAAAATATCAAGCAAATAATAAGCAAAAAAGAAGAGGAGTAGCAATATTAATTTCTGACAAAATAGACTTTAGACTTAAATCCACCACAAAGGATAAAGAAGGACACTATATAATGATAAAAGGGGCAATTGATCAGGAAGACATAACCATATTAAATATTTATGCACCCAATGACAGGGCCGCAAGATACATAAATCAAATTTTAACAGAATTGAAAAGTGAGATAGACACCTCCACAATTATAGTAGGAGACTTCAACACACCACTTTCGGAGAAGGACAGGACATCCAGCAAGAAGCTCAATAGAGACACGGAAGATCTAATTACAACAATCAACCAACTTGACCTCATTGACTTATACAGAACTCTCCACCCAACTGCTGCAAAATATACTTTTTTTTCTAGTGCACATGGAACATTCTCTAGAATAGACCACATATTAGGTCATAAAACAAACCTTTGCAGAGTCCAAAACATCGAAATATTACAAAGCATCTTCTCAGACCACAAGGCAATAAAACTAGAGATCAATAACAGAAAAACTAGGGAAAAGAAATCAAATACTTGGAAAATAAACAATACCCTCCTGAAAAAAAGACTGGGTTATAGAAGACATCAAGGAGGGAATAAGGGAATTCATAGAATGCAACGAGAAGGAAAATACTTCCTATCAAAACCTCTGGGACACAGCAAAAGCAGTGCTCAGAGGCCAATTTATATCGATAAATGCACACATACAAAAAGAAGAAAGAGCCAAAATCAGAGAACTGTCCCTACAACTTGAACAAATAGAAAGTGAGCAACAAAAGAATCCATCAGGCACCAGAAGAAAACAAATAATAAAAATTAGAGCTGAACTAAATGAATTAGAGAACAGAAAAACAATCGAAAGAATTAACAAAGCCAAAAGTTGGTTCTTTGAAAAAATTAACAAAATTGATAAGCCATTGGCTAGACTGACTAAAGAAATACAGGAAAGGAAACAAATAACCCAAATAAGAAATGAGAAGGACCACATCACAACAGAAGCAAATGAAATTAAAAGAATCATTTCAGATTATTATGAAAAATTGTACTCTAACAAATTTGAAAACCTAGAAGAAATGGATGAATTCCTGGAAAAACACTACCTACCTAAACTAACACATTCAGAAGTAGAACAACTAAATAGACCCATAACAAAAAAAGAGATTGAAACGGTAATCAAAAAACTCCCAACAAAAAAAAGCCCTGGCCCGGACGGCTTCACTGCAGAGTTCTACCAAACTTTCAGAGAAGAGTTAACACCACTACTTCTGAAGGTATTCCAAAGCATAGAAAATGACGGAATACTACCCAACTCATTCTATGAAGCTACCATTTCCCTGATACCAAAACCAGGTAAAGACATTACAAAAAAAGAAAATTATAGACCTTTATCCCTCTTGAACATAGATGAAAAATCCTCAACAAAATTCTAGCCAATAGAATCCAACAACACATCAAAAAAATAATTCACCCTGATCAAGTGGGATTTATACCAGGTATGGAAGGCTGGTTTAATATCAGAAAAACCATTAATGTAATCCATCACATAAATAAAACAAAAGACAAAAACCACATGATCTTACCAATTGATGCAGAAAAGGCATTTGACAAAGTCCAACACCCATTTATGATAAAAACTCTTACCAAAATAGGAATTGAAGGAAAATTCCTCAACATAATAAAGGGCATCTATGCAAAGCCAACAGCCAATATCACTCTAAATGGAGAGAACCTGAAAGCATTTCCCTTGAGAACGGGAACCAGACAAGGATGCCCTTTATCACCGCTCTTATTCAACATCGTGCTAGAAGTCCTAGCCAGGGCAATTAGGCTAGACAAAGAAATAAAAGGTATCTGGATTGGCAAGGAAGAAGTAAAGTTATCACTATTTGCAGATGACATGATTATATACACAGAAAACCCTAAGGAATCCTCCAGAAAACTACTGAAACTAATAGAAGAGTTTGGCAGAGTCTCAGGTTATAAAATAAACATACAAAAATCACTTGGATTCCTCTACACCAACAAAAAGAACACTGAAGAGGAAATAACCAAATCAATACCATTCACAGTAGCCCCCAAGAAGATAAGATACTTAGGAATAAATCTTACCAAGGATGTAAAAGACCTATACAAAGAAAACTACAAAGCTCTACTACAAGAAATTCAAAAGGACATACTTAAGTGGAAAAACATACCTTGCTCATGGATAGGAAGACTTAACATAGTAAAAATGTCTATTCTACCAAAAGCCATCTATACATTTAACGCACTTCCGGTCCAAACTCCAATGTCATATTTTAAGGGGATAGAGAAACAAATCACCAATTTCATATGGAAGGGAAAGAAGCCCCAGATAAGCAAAGCACTACTGAAAAAGAAGAAGAAAGTGGGAGGCCTCACTTTACCTGACTTCAGAACTTATTTTACAGCCACAGTAGTCAAAACAGCCTGGTACTGGTACAACAACAGGCACATAGACCAATGGAACAGAATTGAGAACCCAGACATAGATCCATCCACATATGAGCAGCTGATATTTGACAAAGGACCAGTGTCAATTAATAGGGGAAAAGATAGCCTTTTTAACAAATGGTGCTGGCATAACTCAATATCCATTTGCAAAAAAAATGAAACAGGACCCATACCTCACACCATGCACAAAAACTAACTCCAAGTGGATCAAAGACCTAAACATAAAGACTAAAACGATAAAGATCATGGAAGAAAAAATAGGGACAACCCTAGGAGCCCTAATACAAGGTATAAACAGAATACAAAACATTACCAAAAATGATAAAGAGAAACCCGATAACTGGGAGCTCCTAAAAATCAAACACCTATGCTCATCTAAAGACTTCTCCAAAAGAGTAAAAAGACCACCTACAGATTGAGAAAGAATTTTCAGCTATGACATCTCCAACCAGCGCCTGATCTCTAAAATCTACATGATTCTGTCAAAACCAACCACAAAAAGACAAACAACCCAATCAAGAAGTGGGCAAAGGATATGAACACACATTTCACTAAAGAAGATATTCAGGCAGCCAACAGATACATGAGAAAATGCTCTCGATCATTAGCCATTAGAGAAATGCAAATTAAAACTACGATGAGATTCCCAGCAAGGCTGGCATTGATCCAAAAAACACAAAATAATAAATGTTGGAGAGGCTGCGGAGAGATTGGAACTCTCATACACTGCTGGTGGGAATATAAAATGGTACAACCACTTTGGAAATCTATCTGGCGTTATCTTGAACAGTTAGAAATAGAACTACCATACAACCCAGAAATCCCACTCCTCGGAATATACCCTAAAGATACAAGAGCCTTCACACAAACAGATATATGCACACCCATGTTTATTGCAGCTCTGTTTACAATAGCAAAAAGTTGGAAGCAACCAAGGTGTCCATCAACGATGAATGGGTAAATAAATTGTGGTATATTCACACAATGGAATACTACGCATGGATAAAGAACAGTGACGAATCTGTGAAACATTTCATAACATGGAGGAACCTGGAAGGCATTATGCTGAGTGAAATTAGTCAGAGGCAAAAGGACAAATATTGTATAAGACCACTATTATAAGATCTTGAGAAATAGTAAACCTGAGAAGAACACATACTTTTGTGGTTAGGAGGCGGGGAGGGAGGGAGGGTGGGAGAGGGTTTTTTTTATTGATTAGTCAGTAGATAAGAACTGCTTTTTTTTTTTAGGTGAAGGGAAAGACAACACTCAATACATGGAAGGTCAGCTCAGTTGGACTGGACCAAAAGCAAAGAAGTTTCTGGGATAAAATGAATGCTTCAAAAGGTCAGCGGAGCAAGTGCGGGGGTCTGGGGAACATGGTTTGCGGGGACTTCTAAGTCAATTGGCAAAATAATTCTATTATGAAATCATTCTGCATCCCACTTTGAAATGTGGCGTTTGGGGTCTTAAATGCTAATAAGCGGCCATCTAAGATGCATCAATTGGTCTCAACCCACCTGGAGCAAAGGAAAATGAAGAACACCAAGGCCACACGACAACTAAGAGCCCAAGAGACAGAAAGGGCCACATGAACCAGAGACCTACATCATCCTGAGCCCAGAAGAACTAGTTGGTGCCCGGCCACAATCGATGACTGCCCTGACAGGGAGCACAGCAGAGGACCCCTGAGGGTGCAGGAGATCAGTGGGATACAGACCCCAAATTCTCATAAAAAGATCAAACTTAATGGTTTGACTGAGACTTGAGGAATCCCGGCGGCCATGCTCCCCAGACCTTCTGTTGGCACAGGACAGGAACCATCCCCTAAGACAACTCATCAGACATGAAAGGGACTGGTCAGCGGGTGGGAGAGAGATGCTGATGAAGAGTGAGCTAATTATATCAGGTGGACACTTGAGATTGTGTTGGCAACTCTTGTCTGGAGGGGGGATGGGAGGATAGAGAGAGAGGGAAGCCGGCAAAAATGTCAAGAAAGGAGAGACTGGAAGGGCTGACTCAAGAGGGGGAGAGCAAGTGGGAGTAGGGAGTGAGATGTATGTAAACTTATATGTGACAGACTGATTGGATTTGTAAATGTTCACTTGAAGCTTAATAAAAGTTATTAAAAAAAAAAGTTAAAAAAAAAAAAGAAATTGCCTTCAAGTCAATTCTGACTCATAGTGACCCTCTGGGACAGAGTAGAACTGTCCCGTAGAGTTTCCAAGGAGTGCCTGGTAGATTTGAACTGCCGACCTTTTGGTTAGCAGCCATAATACTTAACCACCACAGCACCAGGGTTTCCGAGAAGGAGATGGGGATATTAAAAATAACAAAACTATCATCAGATACTTTAAACTTTCAGGGAAGATGAATAGATCATCTTATAAAAATATAACGCCAAACAAAGCTGCTCCACTTAAGGAAATAAGACCATTTCCCAACAGGGAAAATAAGTATGATTTAGTCATCATCTGCCTGCCTATATGCCTTGTTCATTTTGATTCTTTTTGTGTATTTAGCCTTCTTATGATCAATATGAAAAATAGGTTTCCAGAGTGGCACAAATGGCTACATGATCAAATAATAATAAAAAGGTTGGCAGTTCAATCATAATCAGCGGTGCCTCAGAAAAATCTCCTAGAGATCTATTTCTGAAAGCTGAGCGCCATAAAAAGTCAAAGGAGTGTAATATTACTAT